>NW_017731421.1:2288690-2371199 GCF_001890085.2 Hipposideros armiger
CCCTCCCCCAGCTACTGCCCTCCCACCCCCGATATCATGCTTATCTATTACAATTCCATTGACTCCATTCCCACCCTCTATTCCACGTCCCGTGACTATATGTATATATAATTATAGCTGACATACAATATTATTCAACATCAGCTTCAGAAATACAGTGCGGTGGTCAGGCCTCTACACCGACTATGAAGTGGTCTCCCCAACCTCTTTATCTTTTAAGGCTCATCTCAGGCATAGTCTCTGCCAAGAAATCTTCCCCGATGCCCACACACCGAAGTCCCTCCTCTGTACCCACATGATACTTTGGAGGCACCTCTCCCTGTGCACCCCACCCATTCATTCACCAGTGGCGTGCAGAGCGCTGTGCTGCGCTGGGTGCTGGAATGCAGCAGTAAAGCCCAGGGGACAGAAATCCCTGCCCTCACGGGACTAGTGGGAGGAGGCAGCAAACAAGAGAACAAGTAAAATCGATGAGGAGTGATAAAAGGAAAACTAAAGCAGGGCAGGAGCTGGGGTGTGGTTTTTGTTGTTGGTGTGGCCAGGGGTTTCCCTTGTAGACAGTTTTCCATTTTAGATCCTGAGCAGGTGACATTAGTGTAAGGCTCTGAATGAAGGAGGGACTGAGCCACTTCTCGATCTGGGCAAAGAACATTCCAGGTAGATGAAACTGCAAGCCCACAGGCCCTGAGGCGGGAACACACCACGTGAGCTGGAGGAGCTGTGAGGAGGTCATATTGGGAGCAGAAGGAACAGGGGCATGGGGGGAGTAGCGGAGCTGAGGTCAGAGCGGGGAAAGCAGATGGTTCGATGTTCAGGGCTCTGCAGGTCACTGCAAAAGCTGGCTCTCAGGCTCATATAGAAGCCTTTTGGAGAAGCTGAGCAAGGCTCGCGTGATCTGATTTATATTTTTTTAAAGATCACTCTGACATCTGGCTTTGATAATAGGAGTGGAGGCAAGGATGGAAGCAGGGAGACATTTAAGAGGCTGCAGCATTGACCCATATGAGCAAGGAGAGCAGCTGGCCTGGATGAAGACGGTGAGACATGTTTAGGGTCTGGCTGTACCTTGCAGGTAGAATCTGTGGTATTTGCTGACACACTGAATGTGGGTCATGAAGGGGCGTCAAGGATGACCCCAGGTTTTGACCCAGAGCAACTAGAAGATTGAAAGAATGGAATGCCCGCTTACCAAGATGGGGAGGACTGGAAGAGCAGGTTTGTAGTAGGACCCTCAGGAGCTCAGTTTTAGGTCTGCTCTTGCTACACGGTATTATCAGTTCCTGTTTATATGTCTGTCTCCTCCAGACTATGAGTTCCATGAGGCCAGGCATTTTGACCCATCTCTGTGTCCCAAGCACCAGGCAGTGCCTAACCCACACTAATTGATGAAGGGTTGAAAGGACATGGGTGGCTGGACACATGAGTGGATACAGGTGGATGAAAGAAATTGCATGGACTGGGGAGGTAGGGAGAGAGAAAGAAGACGGAGTGAGGAAAGGACTAGTCAAGGGTTCCCGTGGCCTGGCTTGCCTTGGAAACGTTTCTGTACCTCAGGGAGCCTCACTCCCCTCATTCGTAAAATGGCCCCAGTCCTGCTTCCCTCACAGCATGGATCTATTGCAATCATGAATCTGAAAGCACTTTTTAAAACTGTAGCAACAGGGGTGGCCAGGTGGCTCAGTTGGTTAGAGCGTGTGCTCTTAACAACAAGGTTGCTGGTTCGATTCCCACATTGGATGGTGGGCTGCGCCCGACTCCCACCCAGTGGATCCTGGAAAAACACACTGTTCCCCAATAAAAAACAAACTATAGTGACAGAGGGTGGTATTGTTCCCTCACCTTGCAAATCACTTCATCTCTTCTGGCTACTCATCCTGATCTGTGGAATAAACCAAACATAACATGTGGGGAAGATGTGGGGCTCCCCTTCCTTCCTCTAGACCAGGGAGGAAGTCTTCCTGTCACAGGGCACCTGGCGGGGGTCGGGAAAGCAGTTCCCGGGCCAGGTGGGAAACCCGAGCACGGCACCTCCGCACGTACAATCTGTCTCAGACACTGAAATCCATGCTTCCTGCAAACCGTACCCACTGTTCCCTGGTCCCCAGGCCCCTGCTTTGCTCTGAAAATGATAGTACAAAAAATGACCTGAATCAGTAGAACTGTGCACAATAATTTCCTCAGCCTCTCCAACTTAGTGAATTTTCGTCCTGTCTATCTCTCTCGATATTTCGTTTCAAAAATTATTTCTAATCACAACACTAATACAGACTCATTGTAAAAAACTTAAGTTCTAACTGCATAGGAGGCTTTGACATAGAATTTGAAAGTCTGTCGTTATACCAACCTAGTATATATGGCTTAATATTGGTAAGTGACGTTTTGTCTAATTTTTTTTTAAGTATATATACTCTGTGTGTGTGTGTGTGTGTGTGTGTGTGTGAGAGAGAGAGAGAGAGAGAGAGAGAGAGAGAGAGAGAATAAAAGGGTATACACCAAAATTTTATTTAATTTTCTCTCGGGTTAACGTGATTAAGAAGGGTTTTTACTTTCTGCTTTTGACTTATCTACTTTTCCTGGGATTTAAAAAGTGAGCATGTCTTACTTATGAAATAGGATAATTGTTCATTTAAACAGCAGAGAATTAAAAATTATTAAATTTTTAAAAATTTTGTTCTGGATAGACATTAATCATATTGTACTATGCTGATGCTTATAAATCTTCTTTTTGCTGTTTTTGTTATTTAGTGCTAACCAAGATTGACAACTATACTGTTCTGGATTATTCCCTAATCAGTTCTCCAGAAATTACTGAGAACTACGTTGACCTAAATCTGAAGGTAAATTTATCATCATCTGAGTCCTCATCCTGGCTATCGACAGCCAGAACTGTTGTCCCTCGGTACCCACAGGGAACCGATTCCAGGACTCCCCACAGATACCAAAATCCTTGGATGCTCAAGTCCCTCATATAAAATGGCATGGTGTTTGCATGTAACCTACGCACATCCTGCCATCTACTTTAAACCATCTCTAGGTTACTTATAATACTTTATGCAATGTAAATGCTATGTAAATAGTTGTTATGCTGTGTTGTTTAGGGAACAATGACAAGAAAAAAAGTCTGTACATGCTCAGTACAGATGCAACCATCACAGGCCTAAGTACAGAGCGCGCGTCAGCAAAAACGTTAACATTTTTTTCCCAAATATTTTCAACCCACATTTGATTGACTCCATAGGTACAGAATCTGTAGGTACAGAGGGCTGACTGTATTTGGGGAACCAATGCTATAAGAGGAAATATACCTACAATGCTCTTTACATAATTTAATTTCCTCTCAAGCAATTCCCTCATGTTCCCTCTTCCAAAAGACTCTGGAACATTTTCTTGATTGGTAAATGATTGTTCGGATTGCACAGCCCATGTCTGTCTTCTTCAAGGAAACTATCATGATGTCTTTGCCTCTGAGAGTAGGTTTGCAACTTGAAGGCAGCAAGTGGAATGGTCTACATTTATTAGAACTTAACACATCAGTAATTGTACATATTGATACTTCTATTCCTAACACTCAGGATAGCCAATTTAACCAAGGGCTACTGACCTCCATTGGGGCCATTAGCACATGAAAAGATATTTGCTGCTGATTCTGGGAAAGTGATTAACTGTCCTTATGTTTAATTTTGTCCCAAAGTTAATATCATTGTTTTTAAAAATGCATATTGGCTTATATTTCAATCACTCAGTCATTCAAATTAGTGAAGTGTTACGCAAGACACCATGTTGTAATAACAACCTGCGGCTAATGAGGGCAATATACGAAATGCCACAGAAATGCTTTAAACCATTTAGAGTCCTGGGTCCTTCTGAGTCTTTCTATGACATCCCAGATGCTCAGCTCTCACAGATGTTGAAGGTCAAGGGTTTGATATCTCTACCTGGCACCTCAGGAACTATTCAGAGCTGTCACCTCCAGCTAAAAACACCTGCCTTCCTTTCTCTGAGAAAAGGATGGACAAGAAACTAACTTCTCACTGGGTTACACCCCAGGGTGGACAGACACACCCAGATATATACTTAGGAAGTCATCAGAGCTTAGAGACTAGTCACTAGTCAAGGAGTCAGAAGGCCTTATCCTTTTTTCTTCCCTACCGAGTTTCTGGCGTTTTCCTTATTCTGACTTGAGAGGGTCCACCTTCTTTAGTCCCGCACATGTGGATCTTCACCTGATCCACTGGTCTCTCTCTGTCTTCCCACAGGGCACATTCTACCCACTGGAAAACCTCGCTGATCCCCCCTTCTCCCCAGTGCCTTTTGTGCTTCCAGAACGCAGTGACTCTATGCTCTACATTGGAATCTCCGAGTATTTCTTTAAATCTGCATCCTTTGCTTATTTTACAACTGGGGCTCTCGATGTCACTCTCTCCACAAAAGAGGTGAGGAGGTTTAATGGGTGATGACAATTGGCACCCATATTTAACCTTATATAAGTATCCAATGATGAGTTGGGGTTTTTTATGTCATAGTTTCTATCCTGGGCCTTTGCAGACTATCACTCTTAGCAGTACAATGAATGAAGGAGTTGCTAAATGAATGTTGTTATTAGTTGGGGAGCTGTTCGATTTCCGGTTCTTTAATTTCAGGTTTTTATGATACTGGGCCACTGTTGTAGATTGCTCTTAAATAATTCCATCACTTATTACCTGTGACCTTGGGCAATTTCAATTGATTTAATTTCTCTGGGCCAGAGTTTCCTCATTTGGGAAAAAGGAATAATAATAATTCTAAATGCATTAGATTCATAGGGGTGTTAAAGAGGTTTAAGTATATGTAAAGTATTCAGACCAATGCCCAGCACAGAGTAAGCACTCTAGAAGTGTTGATGATTATCATTATTATTATTCCTTGTGTTGTGCCAATATAGAGATTTGCCCTGTTAGTAATTGTAACTGATTTATCTACAGTGACCAATAATGATATAGATCCTCATTGATTCTCTTTGTCATGCCCCTCCTTTTATAGTTCCCAGCCACTCAACCAACAACCTTTATCAAGCATCCTTTATGAATCTCTTCATTCTATAGATCTTAACTATACAAGTAGTTATAAACCTTATGTTCAAAATGCTAAGTGTGGCAGCACCAGCTACCATGCAGTGCTGAGAATTGGACACTTCTAGCTTCAAGACTTAAAAACCATCCATGTGTAAAGATAAATTACTTAAGCATTCTATGTCTCGGTAATCTCTGAAAATGAGGACAAGAACACAAGACTTATTGTTAACCACTATAAAATGTTTACACATGGCTCATACATATATGACATACATAGTGTGCCCAACGTTAAAAGGCACTTACTCAAAAGGAATGTAACTTCCTATGTGACTTTGGGCAAATTACTTGACTTCTCTGGGCCTCAGATTTCCTATGGTTAGACTAGAAAATGATAGCTTGCCTTCAAACACTAAACTATTTTTGGTGCAACAGCTTCCTGATTCATAAAAATTATAGCTACATTTTCCATGAAAAGACAACCCAGTTTAAAAACCTTATAGTGACATGATGGTCTTGATTTTTCAGATTTCCAGCCATTTGGTTCGAAACTCTCAAGGCATTGGCAACGTGCTCTCCCGGGTAAGTAGTTGGGATTTGACTCTTTGGTAGTGTATTTGGTTTCATTGGAATTACTTCTGAAAGACTTGTGGGTTGTCTTTTATATTGCTTTTTGTTGCAACACTGTCCATCTTTCCATTCTTAAGAAGTTTTTTTTTCTTTTCATCAAATATCCACAAATATTTACGAACAAGTTACTATTAAAGGCATTTTAAGTTCGCAAAAGAAATCATCTGGTTCTTCCACAAGGTCCTACCACACTTGAAATTGTTAGCTGACATGGGAAATGAAGGAACAGTGCCCACACTTGTGATTCGAGTACGGCAACTACTAATGTCATGCCTTCATAGCACCTGAGTATTGGACATAATGTACAGAAAGGCTCAGGATTGCCCTTGAGGACAAAGAGATAGACACTCATGTAGCACCCTGGTTTTACAGCAAGGGTCTTAAATCAACCAGACCTAGAGCTGAACCCCAGTTCTACAACTTACTCACCTGGAACCTTGAGGAATTTACTTAACTTCTCTAAGACTCACATTCTTCACCTGAGAAATGGGGAGAACCTGCCCCACAGGGATTGTGTGAAGGTCAAATGAGATGACACAGGTAGCCCTGACATGGTGCCCGGCACACAGTATGTGTTTGATAAACATCAGCTGTTATTAGTTGTGTTTTTGCATGTTATTGTTATTACTCAAGAGCTTCTTTTTTATTCTAACTACATGAGGTAAGATTTAATCACCACAGGCCACCCCAAATGTGTGATGTCCCCTCATTGATTCACGGCTCTCGATCTCCATTTCTTTCCCTGTACGTGGGCAGATTGCAGATATCTACATCTTGTCCCAGCCCTTCATGGTTCGGATCATGGCAACAGAGCCTCCCGTGATTGGCTTGCTACCGGGTAACTTCACTCTGGACATCCCTGCCTCCATTGTGATACTCACTGAGACTGAGAACTCGACTGCTGAAGCCATTGTTTCCATGGATTTTGTAAGTCACAGGGCACAGAAGGGCCGCCTGTGAACACCAGCCCTGTTCCTGCAGTGGACCACTGACCAGCAGTGATGTTTGGATGGGCGGGAACTGATACATCAATTAGAAGTGAGGACAGGACTGAGCCTGGAGTGCGGAGAGATATAGGAAAGCCAGTGTTCATACCCCCATGCATTGCCTATAGCTCTGCACCCTTCTCTGCTTTCTGGGTACCCGTCCCTCTGCTTCAGTTACATTGATAGCCGAATTTCTTTTTACCTTGAAATAAGTCAATCAAGGTGGAATTCAAGTTTATCTGCAGATGAAGGCCAAGTGCAATCCACCAGAAAGGGACTAATACAATGAACCTAAGCAAAATATCACACACGTGCGCACACGCTTGCGGTACATGGAGAAGGGAGATTAGGAGAAAATAGAAAACTAATTTAAAAGAGATCCTCAAACCAAAAGCCTTTATAGTTAGTTTCCTTACTTAAAAGACAGTATTTTCAGAGTTATTTCTTTCCAATATCGCTTGGAATGAGAGGGAAAGTGGAGCTATGGTGTTTCCACTACAGGGAATAGTATTTGTGGCCAATTTGTGGCCAAAGAGATTCCCTCCTCTTCATAATGAATGCTTTTGCTGTCTGCAGGTTGCTAGTACCAGTGTTGGCCTGGTTATTTTGGGACAAAGACTGATCTGCTCCTTATCTCTGAACAGGTAAGATCAATTGATTTGACTGTCGAAAACCTTCATCTTAAGTAAATCACAGACCATAAAGACAAAATGAATGTTAACAGAACAGGTGAAGTTACCATTGGCTAGAGCATGAATCACTTAACCACGTCTCCTGTAATAGTCCAGATAACTTCAAAGTATGGACTTAACTAAAAAACATGCTGTGAAATTTTTTATTTTTTCTTCCCATTAAATAATATTAAGATAAAATGGGTGACGAGCTAATTATAAATATAACTCTGTAATGTAAATGCACATTCTAATGGTACAGCGATATAAACACAAGCTCCTCCTCCTCGGCAAATTCAGAAAGCCTGCTGTTGAGGAAAGAGCATGAACTTGGAGGTCAAGGAATGATGTTTCGAATCCCTGCTCCCTGGTTCCCTAACCATGATCAAGCCTATTAACTCTGAGTCTTAGTTTCCCTATCTGTAAAATAATGAAGTTGGACTAAATCATTCCTTTGGTACCTTCAGGCTCAGACACTCAGATCCCAGTACTAAAAAGTAGAGTTTAACAAGACCGTGCCATGTGGCCTGACTGACTCTCAAATGCAAGCCATGCAGTGTGAAAGGACCTGAGCCAACCATATGCACAGATCATTGAACACTAATTGCCATTTGAAAGAACGGCCCATTTTCCTCAGCCCTACAGAGCTGATCTTTGAAGCCATGAATCAGACTACCTAGGGAGAGGATATGCAGAAGAATCAGGTGGCCCAGACTAAATCCATGAAAGGAAAAAGGGGAAGCAATAAAACAAAGAAGGCAGAGTCCAGAAAGAATAGGAAACCAACAGAGGGGAAAAGAAAGGAAGTCAATCACCATCAGTCGACTTGATGGTTATGAAGACTATTATAGAAACATAGAAGATGCTTTCCCTAAAATAATATTAAATAGAACATGCATAATAAGGAACTGTACAACAGCCAGCTGTGTAAAATAGCTTTTCCTCTGGACAAGTGAAGGGAATAGCAAATGAAGAGCTGTGTTAGGATGTTAGATTGTGAGAGCTGGGTTTTTTCTTCAAAGTTTCTTCATAACTACAGCTGACTCTTGAACAATGCAAGGGTTAGGGGCGCCAACCGCCCATGCAGTCAAAAATCTGCAGACAACTTTGACTCCCCAAAAACTTAACTACAGCCTACCCTAGGTATCCGTGGGTGATTGGTTCCAGGACCCCCTGCAGATACCAAAGTCACATGCTCAAGTCCTTTATATAAAATGGCATAGAACAATACATACAAGCATGCCTTTTACATCCACAGATTCCCAACTGCGGATCAAAAGAGGGTTTTTTTTTTAATTATTTTTTTCAGTTACAGCTGACATTCAATATTATTTTATATTAATTTCAGGTTTACAGCATAGTGGATAGACATTTATATACTTTAAGAAGTGATCCCCCTCACTAGTCTAGTACCCACCTGGCACTATACATAGTTATTACCATATCATTGACTATATGCGCTATGCTGTACTTTACACACCCATGACTATTTTGTAACTGCCAATTTGTACTTCTTAATCCCTTCACCTTTTTTTCAATCCGGGGTTAATTGAACCAGATGTAAAACCAGCAGATAGGAGGGCCAGCTGTATTTATTGAAAAAAATCAGTGTATGAGTAGACTCAAACAGCTCAAACCTGTATTGTTCAAGGGTCAACTGTATATTGTTTTCCCAATGAAAGGAACAACAACAACAAAAAGATAGTGTGGTTTCCCAGAGACAAAATATTTCAAGAAGCCTTTACCAAATGTCTGTCAGCCCCTCAAAACAGACAGATTTCTCCATCAGGCTTAATAGGCACCAAGCCTAGAGCCCACAATAATTTAAGGACCCATGAAAATATTTTAAAATAAGAATCAAAGCATGAATGCAATCCAGAGTGGATTATACTTATCTTTATACAAACATAGTTTTAAAATATAATGTATAACTTTTTTACGAAGGAAAGGTTCCCAAAGGCAAACGTGCCTTCGACTTCCAAAAGTCATAATGTGGCCTTGTTCCCAGAAGATCAAGGCTCCTGAAACTCTGCACCTTGATGGGTGATCTGTGAGATGGCAGTTTTAATGGTTGAGCCAGAGAGCAGGAAATGAGGGGGGAAGGGAGACCGGTGAGGAGTGGGCAGCATGTGAGCTATAAGCCCCAAGAGAAAGGAGAGATTGGAATGTGCTTTGCCTGAGCAATAGGACCATGAGTACAGGTGAGGCCTCCATCTGTTTGCAGACCCAGGAGAAAGGGCTAATCGGGAGGCTGGAAATCTGGAGTGATGGGGGGAACAGGGAGCAGGGCTGTTTGCTGAGGTAGCAGGTTAGCAAGCTGAGCAGGGGTCTGCTTGACTGGCAGGATCCGAAGGAAGGATGGAATAAGGACGGGGCTTCAGGCTTGCGGCAGGCAGGTAGGGAAGACCTTAAGGAGCAGAGAGGCCACGTTTGCGTCTCCGCTTAAATCGGGCTGACCTTCATCTCCAGCGATCCTACTCATAAGAAACTGCACATTCAGTGGACGTTAAATGTATTTATGGGAGTAATTGGAAAAACTGATTGTAGCCAGCTAAAGGCACATTGTCCAAAGAAATGGGGGAATTCATTCTCTGGCTTCCTACAGCCCACAGGCGTGCTTTGGCCTCATAAACAAACCCCTAAAATGAGGACTTCTGTCTTCCTGGAGTCCCCTTTAGATTCTTGTGCTAGGGAGGCTCCTGCTCCCTGCAGCTGTAGTGGGGTCTGAGCAGGACCAGCTACATAATTTGCAAGGCCCAGTGCAAAATAAAAATGCAGACTCCTTGTTCAAAAATCATGAACAATTTCAAGATGGAGACAACAAGGCATTAAATCAAGCATGGAGCCCTTCTGAACACTTGGCCCTGTCTCAGTTGCGCAGGTTGCTTGCGTTGAGTCTGAGGGTGGCTCCTGCAGGGGGTGCTATAGCAAACCTCCAGCAGTTAGTGGGCTAGGGGCAGGGCAGGTGGGCCAGGCATCTCTCAGGCCTCAGGCTGCCAAGACTTTGCAAAGGAGCAGGGGTGGTACTGAAAGAGCGCCTTAGCCTTTGGCAGCAAGAAGATAGCCCCATATCCCACGCAGGCCACCCCAGCCAGGGCCTCCACTCCTGGGCTCTGCAGGCAAATGCTGCTTTTCAGGATGAGCTGGTTTGGTCTTAGGTGATGTCAGAAAGAGGTGGAAAGTGGGTGGGGATCAGTGAAACATCCCTGAGAAGAACCGAGAACACAATATCTCCAAATCTGGCTCCCTGAAACACTGTGGCCTTTCTGACTATCCCCTGCCTTAAGGAATCTCTTTCTAGAGATGCTCAGGGCAGGCTGGGTAGACATGAGATGCAGAAATCAGAGGCAAATCCAGCATGGTGAGTTTAGAGAGGCAGTGAGATCACGGGCTTAGGCGTCAGAGTAGCTGGTTCAGATCCCTGCCCAGATCGCTGTGGGATCTCAGGCAAGTTACTTAACCTCTCTGGGCCTCCATTTTCTCCTCTATAAAATGAGGATCTAATAAAACGTACTTCAGGGGTTGTTGTGAGAAATACATGAGTTAACCCATGTCAAGTTCACGTGAACTGTTCAAGAAATGCTGGCTATGGCTGTTATTTAAAATTTGAGGCTGGCTTCAGCCTGGGGAAGGAGGTGCTCAGTCATACAAGAGCATTTCAAGAATTCCTCTGTTCAGAAAACGCCTCACCCCACCATCTCCTGCCCAGCAGTGGCTGTTAAAGAGATCATCTTTTGTTCTATAATATTATTTATGACCACTCTTTACTATAGAGCCTTTACTGTCTACTGGTCCTGTGCCAAGCACTGCACATACATTATTTCATTTAAACCTCACAACTCATCTCCAGGACCTGGCACAATGCTCAATAAATGTCTGTAGATTGAATGGTCATGGAAGTAGGTATTATTATCCCCATTTTATAGTTTGTGGAGGTTTATAATTTGTAACTTACTCAAGTCACAGAGCTCTTAAATAGCAGAACCAGAACCTGAGCCTGGGTACGTCTGTTTTCAAAACCATGAGTGTTTTCTTGCTACACTATACTGCCTTTGATGTAGCAAAGAGTTAAGACTTAGAAAATAAGACTTAGACCTGAGACCTAGAAAATAAATACCCTTGCCTAGGAGCCAAAATACATGAGCATGGAGTCACACTAAATTGAAACAAGCAGCATGTACTTTTTCAGTGTTGAGTATTGGTGAAGACTAAGGTCATTGGACACAGCCCTTTTCTCATTGCATTAAGGAATTGAGTACAGGAAGGATAAAGAAAGCAAAACCTGGGGGTATGGATAACAAACTTGACCTCTAGTGAAGAGGAGTCAGGCATAGGTGAGTTTGAATTCTACCTCAGCCACTTGGAGCTGTGTGACCTTGAGCAAGTTAATTAAACTCTCTAAGTATCAGTTTCCTCATCAGCAATACAGAGCACCCCTCTGTAGAATAGTTGTATGTAGATTAGATAATGCATGAAAAGCACAATACCCAGCACATCATCGGTGCTCAAGAAAGATTTGTTACTACTGGTAGTAGTATTTCACTCTCTTTCTCCATTCTAGGATCGAAGTTTGACCAAATAAGAGGGAGAAATTGGTCCCAAGAGACATGACAAGTCTTAAAAGCCTAGAGTTGACTCTCAAAGTCACCAGATTCTTACTGTTGTGTCTACAATAGAGAATTTTGTTCCAAACACAGTTCTGTTTGGAGGTAACCCTAAAACAGGTTCGCCCACTTAGTAGACATTTTGAGATTATTTCAAAGGCCAAATTAAATGACGCTTTCCCTTTTTTGGTTCTCATCCAGATGACTTAATTCCAGCTCACTTTTCTTAATCACAAGTAAAGCTTGAAGCAATCTAATGTACCTTATCGTTGAACCATTTAGAACTTGAGAACATTTTTTGACATGCCATGATGGAGGCTTTGGACGCTCCCTTGCTGCACCCCACCCTGCTACCATCAACACACACACACACACGTACATGTACACACACGCCCTACAACCCCTCCCACACAATACCATCGGAAAATGCAAATATAGCTGACTACCAGCAGATAGAATCACCACCTAACTCCACTCTTCACAACTTGGGTGGATAAACGTTTCCTAACATGAGCCATCTGGAGAGCAACCCAGAAAGGAAAACAGGTCCAGGAAGAATGGATTTGGTTTCTGTTGGAACGGTGCTTTGCACAGGGCAGCACAGCTCCGGCTTGGCACCCTCATCTCCACTCTTCCTCTCAGCTACTGTTGAAGCCAGGACAGAGAAATGGGAGGAAACCCCAGATGACTTATTCCCCTTCTCACAGATTCTTGGGGACAATTTCCAGACTGCAGAAGGCAATGAAGCTGAAACATTGGGGGACTCTTCCTGATCGAGAGGGTCCTTTAATACTGGAATGGGCTCAACACATTCCTCCCCTCAAAACCATTCATAGTGGGATGAAATCCACAGCCTGGGGTTTTCAAGCTCTTCAATTACTGGTCCTACTCTTCCAACCAGCTAACCTTGATTCCCATAGCTCCCTAAAATGAACATTCTGCTTTAGACTGGCTCACCCCCGAAGTGACCCCAATTCCAATAAACACTCCCCCCACCCATCTCCTTTAGCTGCTCATTTATCCATATAGCCTTTCAATGACAATTTATTAAGCACTGTTCTTGATACAGAGAGTAGAGAGGGCAATGGTTTTTACCTTCCAGATCCACAGCCTGGTGAGAGAAACACTCAGATTAACAGTCAATTACAATACTGGGCGCTAAGGGACATGGTAGAGTATTTACAAGGTAGTAGACAGAGTGCTTCTCTCTCTTTTTTTTTTTTTAAAGATTTTATTGGGGGTTGGGGGAGGGAACAGTGTTGGGGAATTGGGGAAGGGGACCAGCCAAGTTGTTGTTCTTCAATTTTCATTGTGGAGGTGCCAGTCACCATCTGGCTGCCCGTCAGCAGCTCGTGGCCTCTAAGCTCAAGGTGCTATGTTCAATCTTAGTTGTGGGTGGGCGTAGCCACCATCCCACACGGGAGTCGAACCAGCAGCCTTGTTGTTAAGAGCATATGCTCTATCCACTGAGCAATCCGGGCGGCAGCTCAACTCAAGGTGCCGAATTCAGTCTTAGTTGCGGGTGGGCATAGCCCTCTATTGAACAGGCAATCTTGTTGTTACACCAGCTGAGTCATCATGCCACCTGTTGGCAGCTCAGCGGCAGCTCAGCTTGGGCTGGGAATCGAACCGGCGACCCTGTCGCTCTTGAGCAAGCTGTTAACCAACTGAGACACTCGGCCGGCTGACCCCCTTATGCCTTTTTAATCCTGCTTATCCATCATATGTCAGCTCTGTCCTCGATCCTGGGAATACAAAGATAATTAATACTGAATCCCTACCCTCGGGTTCACAGTCAGAGGGCAAAGAAAGAGATAAACAATTATTGTTGAGTAGTGAGTGCAGGATTGATTTTCAATGTCTGCTATGGTCACAGGGTTGGAGGAATGGAGTTGTGAGTATCTGTGCTTTGGTCCACTTGACCTCCATTATGTCATATTTGCTATATTGACCCAGATTATGAAGGGCCTTTTGACATGCTTAAGAGTTTGCACTTCAGCTGTGGTTTTCGATCAGGGCAATAAACCTTCTCCAAAAATCTTTAAATAGGCTATACTCTTATATGCCTGCAAAGTAGGGCTATTTGCGCTCCCTTTCTCCCCAAGGACTCTGTGGTTCTGTAATAAAAATTAGTTCCTAGTGTCAAGGCTTTAAGTAGCTGGTTAGTGGCCTGGTAGAGGATGAAAGGTCAAAGGACTGAACTCTGTCGCCACCTAGTGGTCTAAGCTGCTCTTGCGTGTTTTTCAGAACCGCAGCAGGGAGTTTGCTCTTTGCTCCACCCATTTCTCTGCAGTTAGTGAGACGTGGCCATCAGTAAACCAATCTGGTGACTGTGCCTGGAGACCTAGGAAAGAGATAGAAGTAAGATGATCTCACTTATATGTGGACTCTAAAAAACTGAATAAATGAGAAATGTAAACAGAAATAGACTCAGAGACACAGAGGAAAAACTGAGGGTTGCTAGTTGGGAGGGGGTGGGGATGAAGGAGAAGGGGAAGGGATGAGACAATACAAACTGGTAACTCAATATGGCCTCAGGGATAGAAAAGACAGTCTGGGGAATATAATCAATAATGTTGTAAATATTTTTTAGGGGGCCAGATGGACTCATGTCTTGTTAGGGAGACCACTTCATAGTCAGTGTAGAGGCCTGACCACCGCACTGTATTTCTGAAGCTGATGTTGAATAATATTGTATGTCAACTGTAATTATATATACATATAGTCACGGCACGTGGAGTAGAGTGTGGGAATGGAGTCAATGGAATTGTAATAGATAAGTATGATATTGGAGGTGGGAGGGCAGTGGATGGGGGAGGGAGGTTGTTACTTTGTGAGGGGTGTAAAGGATAACTATTGCATTGTTTTGTACACCTGAAACTAACAATAAAAGTAAATAAATAAATAAGAAGTAAGATGGCCTCAGGAGGCAAGAATACCCAGTTCGTGGGGGAACCCCCAGAGAAGCTCACTCATAGCAGGTGGTCCTGAGATGGCCAATCATGGCTTGGGGTTGTGATGAAAGAAAGAAAACTCACAAGTGTGTGCCACCTCTATGTTGGCCAAATTTCTAACCTGGTCTAGATTGTCCATGATAAGAGGTGGTGTGACCAGGGGGAGGCATCCCTTCACATTTCCCCAGCAGTGCCTTTAACATTTATTCTGCTCTGCCTCTCATGTCAGACGGCCATCATAGCCAACATTTCCCCCGTGTTGTGATTGAACAGCTAAAAAAATGATATAAGTGATACCGTCCTCTGATACATGTGGCCTAGACTGAGCATGGACTCTAGAGTCAAGCAGAGTGGGATCTGTCACTTGGATCCATCAGTTGCTAACCCTGCGACTCGGGGTAATTTAACTCTCCTCTCTGATCAATGCTAATCATATTGATCGCAGGGTTATTTTGAAGATTAAATTTTAAAATATTTATAAAGCTCCTAAAACAGGATGTGTCATCTCGTGTCTTCACTATCACCTTCATCATTATGGTCGCATTGATTTATAAAGGATCAGCCTGGCTCAGAAAAGCTATAAGGTTGAGTTAAGAGCAAGAAGACCAAGAAAGTGTTTCTCCCATCCAAGTACTAACCAGGCCCAACCCTGCTTAGCTTTGGAGGTCAGGCACGTGGAGGGGAGGGGTATATGGCTATAGACTGAAAACCGTTTAAGATCATTCTGCATTCAAGTTCCCAACAGTAAGTCCCACAGAGAAAAGGCACTTGGGGAGCCCATCCTGGTTACAAAGCCAAGCTTTCTGCTATTCCTGCTCTGCTTCGTAAGCAACAAACACAGGAGTAAAGATGTAATAGAACATTATATCCTTACAGGGTTATGTATTTTTTGAAATAGCAGCTTATTGAGCTAAAAAAAAAATCCCCTTTCCCTTTTGTTTCTTTCTGCTGAAATGGTTGTTTTAAAATATTCTCCTTTTAACCATTTCCTGTTGTTTTTTGTTGTTTTGTTTTCAGGTTCCGCCTGTCTTTGCCAGAGTCCAATCGCAGCAATATTGAGGTAGGAATCAGAGAAAAATGAAAATTCTCCTGTAGGAGCTGGATGATTGTTTTCTGTGTCTCTGAATAGTACTTGGTTTCCCCTTAAGTGTAGATTTTAACTTTAAAATTCTTTACATAGCCACTCATCCAAGTCCATACACTATTAAACAAGAGAGGAACTCTCCAATTTACTTTTATCTATTCAGAAAGACTTTCAAAAGAACTCAAAACACTGTCAAGACATTGTTGAAATTTTCAGGGAGATTTTATTTTTTGGATAAAGTCATCCTGTCAAGTTAAATTTAACACCCAGGTTCCAAAAGGATCTGCGTCAATTATTAGGCTGTGGTTAAGTTTGCTGTTTGAAGGCTTTCTAGCCATATCCTAAAATTAGGTCAAGGCTGGTTGTGTAGATGTCTTTTGGGGGGGACCCACAGCTTCAAGAAGATCAGCCAAATCACCCGTTGGCATCTAGTGGCACTTATATTCTAGAGCAGCGGTTCTCAATTAGGGTCCCTGTGGATTAGCAACTCTGTAGCGTGGCCATTTGGTAGATGACAGACTATATAGACAGTGAGAATACGTAGCTGCCTGTCACACAACTAGTATTTCCTGAGCCCAGAGGAGGCAAAATGATCCAAGTCTTCCAGGAATACCCACACAAACTGCTAGTATAACAGCAGAGTGTACTAACCATGACATTTCTGGAAAAAAAGGACAAGGGTATGTCCCGGGCATTTTTACATAATATTAACATGTTTAATCCTGACAGCAACCCTATGAGATTAGAATTATTATCTTCACTTTACAATTGAAGAAGTTGAGGCACAGAGAGGTTAAAGAACTTTTCCAACATCACACAGTAAAGTGGTAAAAAACAAGAGGTAAACCTAGGAAGTCTGCTTCAGAGCCACCCTTGCTAAGCTATGAAGAGGTTCTTATTATTGCTAAGCCTATAGGGTGGTCAAAAAATATTCATTGAATGGATTGATGTTCATCATAATCCATTTATTTTTAATACCTGACTCTTCCCAGGAACCAACACTTAGCTAAGACTATACAACTACCACAGTTTATTAAAGATAAATTGGATGTCCTGGTGATGTATTAACTATAGGGCATAACATAATGCAAGGGAACTACTGTGGCTGGGGTTCCCAGTAAAGTAAAGAAAGACTATTACTCACTGGGATACATATTAATTGTTCTAGTTTGTCTTACTTGGTAGATATCTAAGCTGCCGTGTTTGCTGCCAACCTGTGGTCCCTCTACATTTGTTGTCACCATGATCCAGGGTAGGAGAGAGTAGAAATGTCCATCCTCAAGGAGGAAAAAAGACTGGGAAACTCTGTAATACGGTTTCCCACAAAATAGCTTTCAGTGTCTGGAAAACTAGACTGTGTATCTCTATGGGGAGATTCTAATTATAGCTGTCTATCCTGATAAGGTCTGGAAAAGTGCAGGTCCAGACCAGGCATGGTACTTTCAAACTGCCCTGATTTGGCAACTGATTTAGTTTCCCCTTTCATTTTAGGTCTTGAGGTTTGAGAATATTCTGTCTTCTATTCTCCACTTTGGCATCCTCCCACTGGCCAACGGTAAGAGATTCTCAGGAAGCAATATGACTCTGACATTGGCTAAATGTTGGCCATTGTTTGGGACCTTTCATCCTGAAGCTTGTACCTCTAGAGCGTTGTTATGAATCCACCAGGCCAGTGCCAGAATTTACAAAGTTTGTACCATCAACAGTATGGTCACAAAATGAGTTATTTGAGGTCTAAGCCTTGTTAGCAACTCTACTTGAAGACTCAGCAAGAACAGCTAGGCACTGAAGAAGTCTCCTTCAGGTTGGCCAGAAATGAGATTCTTCTCCCTAGAGGTTGCCTCTGTGGTTTTTATGCAAAGACCACCATCAGGATAGACAGTTTTTATGAAGGACGGTCTTAGACCATGAACTGCAGTGGTTTACAAAGAGTGGCATCTTGAGTTTGGCTTAGTTAAAACATGTTTTGTATTGGAGATCAAAAAGTTCTCATGACCAAATGAAGTATTTTGAAAATATGTTTCTGCCATCCAAATGCTTAGAATTGCTTATTCATTTTTATTAAGAATAGATTATATAACCATTCTTCCAGGGAAATGTTAGGGACATATCAGAGAAAATGAAAACACAGAACCAAGAAGAATGAAAAGATAAATTATTTAAAAGCTGTTTGTTAGTCTCTTACCAAAACATTTGCCAAAACTTCAGTGCCGGCGCCCAATTCTTGTACATCTTGTTTTATATTTTAGCAAAATTGCAGCAAGGATTTTCTCTGCCCAACCCACACAAAATCTCATTTGTCAATTCAGATATTGAAGTTCTTGAGGTAAGAATACGATTCTTCTCTTAACTGCCCCCATTTCTTTCCATGGTGGAATAAGCCCCTTTCTGTTTACTTACTTTTTGTTTTATTTTGTCCTGCTTTGTTTTTTTCCCAGCCCAGGGAATTTTATAAACAAAAATGTTCAAATCTTAAAGCTTGCAATTAACAATGAAAAGCATTTAAACTTGAGTTTTAAAATCAGACAAAGTCTGATTTCCTTTCGCAGCCAAATGTATTCACAACCCAGTACAAGAAGATGTGCTGCAGTGTGCTCTATTTTCTTTATTCCACAAAACAACCTCGAAGGCTGGGATTTAATAGATGAGGAAAGTAAGACTCAGAGAAGGGGAAGCGACTCCTGTAGCTAGAAAAAGACATGGCTGAGACCAGACTGGCTATTTTGAATAGCTAGTCAGTGAACTTTTGTATGAACTAAAGACCCACCTCTAGGTTCAGGGATCTATTGTGAACTGTTTCCTGGTTAATCATTATTAAGAAACTTGAGAACACCTTTTTTCTTCCATTTTGGCTCTTTTTTTGTTTTTGGTTTTTGTTTAGGAAGGTGGACATAAGATTCTGATAGAATTCTCCAATCCTATATTCAGCCCTGAACTCCCTCTTCCCTGCCCACACCCTTTTATAATTGCTTAAGTCACATAAGCCAGTGGCAATCCAAAATGGCAGGTATCCCATGACTGAGGCACTCACATGGGGGGGGTGCGGGGGAGGGGAGGGTGTGACACAGTAGGACTTGGTAAAGAAACCATCTCCCCATCACCCCTCAGGCAAACCCAGACATCCTATGGCTTCAGGTGCCCAAAGTTTAACATTATCTTCATTGTTGCATCCTTTTCAGCATTTCATTTTGATTTCTACGGACCTGCAGTATGAGACTTCCTTAAAGCAGCAGCCAAGTTTCCATGGTTGGGAAGGTTTGAACCTGTTAAGTGGACAGTGGAGGAGGAAGTCAGCCCCTTGACTGCCTGTTTGGGGTCCACTCCAGGAAGTAAATGGCCATTAATCCTACCTACTGTAAACCCCGAGGGAGAAGACGGTGGACACTGGAGTTTTAAAGTTCTTGTGAAGTGCTTAGTCTGAAAGTTTTCTTTCTCAAGACCTCAGGGACCAAGGGGGGCAGACTGTGTTAAAGAGCTAAAACGGGGTGTGTGTGTCTCTGTGTGGAGGGGTGGATGTATGAATGCATGTTCCTGTTTGAATGCATGTTGTGTGTTCCTGTGTTTATAAGACTCTGGGGCCAAGAGCTAGGCATGTATTTCTAATGAGGTACGTGAGAAACTCAAGTACAGATTTGAATTGGTGTTGTCAGTGGAGATCCCTTCAGCCCCTTCAGCTCTCTAGGGTTCTCCCCCGCCCTGCATATTGGATTTTATGTTTTATATTTACTGCTACTGTCCCCTGTATTTAATTAAAATTATTTTCTATCGATGTCAACCTTGTCTTTTTACTTGCAAAATTTCCTACTGAATAAAATAAGACAGGAATGAGGGAAGAGAATTTAGTGTCTTTAACATTGATGAAAACTGAGGTTGTGCAGGTTTCAAAGCTTGATCTCAAAGGGAAATTCTTTGCCTCTTAGATGTTTCCGGTGAGAAACAAGGTGATCACAGGAAACTCTGAAAATTGTATCACTTCTTTAAGTTTTAGGATGTTTTCCCTCCCAGATTAAATGAAATAACAGTGTCGCATACTAAACCTCGATAATTCATAGCTGACAACAATATTAATGGAATTAGAGCTCCTAATCAGTGGGGTGAATTGGGGCAGAAGAGGAGGAAAGGTAAACTGGTGTGGATGATGTAAGAAATGCATAGAAACCACAAACTTTGCTTTTGTGTTGCTTACAATCTAGTGAAGGAGTGGAAAAGAGCGGTTTATTGGAGTGCTAACCATGTGCCAAACCCTGTGTTGGTTCCTTCACAAGTGTCAGTCCATTTAGTTCTCATGACCACTCTATGAAGAATTATGATCCCATTTTATAGATGAGGAAACAAAGGTGAAGAGAGATTAGCCACACAAAGCTGGTAAACAGCAGAGGTAGAAATTGAATCCACACCTTTCTAATTCCAAAGTTGTTCTTTACACGAGATAGGACTAGAAACTGAAATCACATAAAGCTCACTTATTACTCAGAACAAGAGACACTGCATATAAAAGCATGATCATAGAGTACTTAGTCGCCAAGGAAGGCTAGACTGGGAAGGCCTGGCTATCCGTAGGGACTGAGATTTACTCATTTTGGAGCGCACATCTGGCCATAATAGGTGCCCCCACAAGTATTTGTTGGAATATATGATAAATTGCCATGTGTCATTCTTTGGGATGCTGTTTCCTGACAGTTTATTCAAGGGATATCCACAAATTCATTCTGAAACCTATTCCAAACGTTCAGTTGTGGTATTTACTTAAAACATGTTCATGTTTCTCAGCTGCAGACATCTTTTCTCCCCCTCACTGCTGGGGATGAAACTCCAAGCTGATTTATTCATTAGAGTAGCCGGACCCGACCCAGATTCCGTGGTTTTTTTAGTGCTGCAAAGCACTTCTAAAATGAAAGCTAACTAGATCACACGAAAAACGACTGGACTTAGCTACTTTAGCTTTAGCCTAGAAGAAAATGACTAGTAAATATTCATAAAGGTAAACACTAGAGGGCAGTCTAACTTAATTGAGAGAAAAGCGGTTGATACGACAAGTTTAGAGCCTCGGCGCTTGCCGTCGCCCATCCCGCCCCGGAGCCGACTGCGCCTGCGCGCTGAGTTCCGGAAGGTGATGCTTCAAGCAACCGGACAGCGCGGCAGCTGCTCTTCAAAGCGGAACCGGGAGTTGCTAACGTTGTCGCCGCCATGAGTCGCAACTACAACGATGAGCTGCAGTTCTTGGAAAAGATCGATAAAAACTGCTGGAGAATCAAGAAGGGCTTCGTGCCCAACATGCAGGTGAGGTGGGATAGGTAGCAGGACCCGGTGGCGGGGCCTTCGGGCCGGGGGACTGCAGCGCCATGCCGCCAACCCGGCCTCCTGCTAGTTTTTCCGCCCCCTCGCGAGCGCTGAGGCCTCGGTCGCCCCCATCAGAGTTCCTCCCACACCGCCCTCTGGGCTCGGGGACTGCCTAACCTCTGCCGGCCCCGTCTCCCCTCAAGAGAGGTCCCCATATCAAGGGACAGGCAAAGCGGAGCGTGTCTGGGGAATCCAAGTAAATAAGCTGGCGTTTGTAAACCGTTTTCGCACAGAGGTCTCATAAACGCACTGTAAGCTTCAGAGGCGTTCGTGGTCTGACCAGGTGACACAGCCAGTCTCCGGGGTCGACTTGCTGGGACAGGAACTCCATTCCTGAGCCATGCTGGTCATGGAAGTGACCTTTACGGACCTGATTTCGCGGAACCAACAAGTGTTTAGATTTCACTGCTCCGTGTTGGTTTATAATAAAAACTGGTTTGTTCCTTGCCACAGCCCAGAAAACTCACAGGGCACAGATTGTTTTTAATAATATTCACTTCGCAGAGGGACCACGAGGCACAGCCGGGGACAGTTTCCTTTACCCACGTAATACGACGTTCGACCAGGACTTGATGTCCAGTTCACGTTTTCCTCTGACAGGATGACGGATTCCTGACGGAGACTTGGGAGTCCAATCCCGGAGAGTTGGGAAGCCTGGGCTGCCTGTATCTCTCAGGCTTTATCGCCATTGGTGTCCTACTCTTCCAGGAAAGGAAAGAAATAAGGAATGCACGTGCGAGGTTTTGGTGCATATGTTATGAAGTGGCTTTTGAGATCCCTTAAAGGGCCGTGCACGTGCCCTGAAGGTTTGTGACCCTGGGCCTTGGTGTAAATTCTTGAGAGCCACTTCACCCTTTTATTCGTTATCAAAACTTGCTGAGGAAAGCACTTAGCTAGACACTGACGGGAGAAAAAGCCCATGGTCCTAAGGCTTCTTTTTGCTGGTTTCCACTTGGCCAGTTTCTGCATGTGTAATCTGGTTCCCTGAATGAAAAGCGAGAAAATAAAAATCACCATGCCATGATCATCATAAAGAGATAGTAATGCTCGCATTCTCTGCAGCATTTCTGCCTTAACTTTTGATGCACATGCTGCTGCTAATTCTAAGAGCAAGTCTGGTCTAACTATTTTGTACAACACTTGACAACCACCTATCCCTTGAGAATGGGGAGCTGACATCTTGATGTATTGCTCTTAAAAAGTTGGTGACCTCTATGCCAAGCTTAAGTCATGTTCCCATGCTCATAAGAACCCTGAATTTCACACTGATAATTATCCTGTCTCTTACGTAATCTCCGTTCCTTGCCTAAGATCCACATGCTGCACTAAAAATTCCTCTTTGCTTCCTAAAAACACTCCTCTCCCATCTTTATGTCATCTTTGTGTTCAGCTCCTAAATGTGCTGCTGTTCTAGTAATGTATCTTGTCTTTAAAGAACCAACTTGAGCAGTGAACTGAACGATACGTGAGCAACCTGTGACACTACCTAGAGCCACTTCCTCAGATGCCCCCATAGTCCTGTGTACTTCTATTATAGCACTTGCCTCGCTGCACTCTTCTTTGCTTGTCTGGGTCACAGCCTAGCCTGCAAGCTCCTCAGTCGACCTTGCATATTGTTTTGTGTCTCCCCTAGTGCCCAGTACAGTGCCTGACACAAAATCAGTAATTGTTTGGGGAATAAATAAATGTGACCCTTAGAAATTGTACTGTATACATTTTGTTTTTTTCCTTTTTGGTGGAAAGAAAAGTAGGTTTATTCAAAATGTGGGCATTCGGGAGGTTGGCGGACTCCTGTCCAAAACCATCTCCAGTTTCTAGCATGGCCTAAAGGTTTTCTGGATACATTTTCCATCAACTGGTATTGTTATTTAAGAAGTAGTAAGATGCAGAAGTCATCTTTCTGATTGAAGGAATTTACTTGTCCAGATGATTAACTATTAAATCTTTGGTTTTCCATTACTGGGCAGTTCTTTCATAGTATTTGATCTCTGATAAAAATGTCTGGGCTTTTGTTGTTACGTAATTGTACCTTTCATTGCCTTTTGTGTGCCTCTCTTGTCAAACTTCTTTGTCCCTTAAGATTATGTAGATTATAGAACTGAGTACATAGCTACATGTTAAATTTTTTTTTACTCGCTATTTACCTAAGTATAGATTTGTAAATCAGCACAGAACACAATAAAGTGTGATGTGCTATTGTCTTAAGCACAGAAAAAGCACACCAAGTCAGATGACTGCATTTTAAGTTTAGAATTTGAAATTTTGATTTATCTGGGTTTTTTTTTAAACCTATTGATATTTTAGATATTTGGGCATTAATCTTATCACATACCAAAAAATATTTTACCTGTTAAATTCTTAAATGTGGCTTTGACAGGAGAATAAACAACAATTTGTGAACATTTCAAAATACATTTTTAAGATAACAGTTGACCATTGAACAACACAGGTCTGAACTGCACAGTGCCACTTATACATGGATTTTTTTTTCAATAAATACTATAAATGTATTTTCCTTATGATTTTCTTAATAATATTTTTTTTCTCTAGCTTACTTGTAAGAATACAATATATAGTACATTTACTATATAAAATATGTGATAATTGTATTATCAGTAAGGCTTCAGGTCAACAGTTAAGGTATTAGCAGTTAAGTTTTGGGGGAATCAAAAGTTATACTCGGATTTTTTACTGTGGCGGGGTGGGGGTCAGTGCCTTTAACCCCTGTGTTGTTCAAGTGTCAACTATTTAGTTTTTGATACTAAGTTTTCTGCTTGTTTAAGGTAACGTGAAAGTATTTTATAAAGAGTAAAGCAAAATGAGTATCACGTGCAGCCTTTGTATTCTATCCAGTGCCTATACATCATGTACATGTGCTCAGACATAGTTTTTCTTTTCTTTGGTACCAGGTTGAAGGAGTTTTCTATGTGAATGATGCTCTGGAAAAATTAATGTTTGAAGAATTAAGGAATGCCTGTCGAGGTGGCGGTAAGTACATTAGAATTTTACGTGTGGCGGTATAAGCAGTGTCTTCCCCATGGCCTGAAAAGAAAATGGTAATTCAGATCATTATTATTTTAAAATATTGTCAAGAAATGACCAAGACTTGAAATGAGACCAAAAAGCTGTCACTTATTTGTGACTATTAGCCACCTGGCCTTGAAGAAACCATTTGGAGCTGGGTGGACCTGGTTGGTTTTGAGGCTAACCTTGGATAATAACAGTGACCTCATGTAATTCTTAGAGTAACTCTGAGAGGAAGATACTATCTCCATCTTAAAGATGTGTGAGTCAAAGTCTAGTGAGGTTAAGTCATTGTAATTTGTCCATGGTCACGTAACTTCTTGGTGACAGAGCCAGATTTCAGACCCAGGGATGCCTGCTTCTAAAGTCAGTTTTCTTAACCAGTACACTGATTAGCCTCACCGAACTTCAGTTATCTCATCTATAAAAGAATTTATTACACCTATCTTCAGGACCGCAGCAAGGTTTAGAGCTAAACATATAAAGTTTTACATCTCCCAGTACAACCTTTACAAGCAGCCTGCTTGTGGTTTGCACAGAATGCTGACAGCACGTTTGCAATTCGTCTGGTTGCTCTCACTGCCTCTGTGTGCACGAGTTGTGTCCTTAAAGAAGCGCCCTTCACACTTCCATCTCAAACATGCTTTTGTGCTTTGTATTAGTAGTTTTAACCACTTCTCTTCATGTCATGCAGTCTGGAACTGTGTGAATATGCTTACTAAAAAGCAAATGTGTCCTCGTTTCTAATACAGAATTTTTCTATCTTCAGGTGTTGGTGGCTTCCTGCCTGCCATGAAACAAATTGGCAATGTGGCAGCCCTGCCTGGGATTGTTCATGTGAGTCCATGTTCAGAGCTTTCATCATTTGTATTGACTCTTAGTCTGAAAGTTTGTTGAATGGATGACTGGCCAGGCCTAACTGATAGTGATGTCATGTAGTCAGTGACCTTCGAACATCTAGAAAGAACCGTGGGACTTAAAGAAATACTCGGGCCTGAATAACATCAGAGGTTCTGGTTGCCTTTGACCAGACTCTGTAAGCATTCGAGAACCTTTGAAGGAGCTTTTAGTGTGTTCTTGTTTCTTTGTCGTTGTACATCATTATTCCTGGATTAGTGACCACCCTTGTAGTTTTCACTGTGGCGCCATTCAAGAGGATGAGTGAAGAAGGAATGGAAAGAAGTTTAAGGGTTGGGACTGAGAGGAGGGAGAGGGGACAGTACAGCTGTTCTGGACGTGACCAAAAAAGAGGGTAGTGGCGATAGCAGGGATAAAATTGGATGGTACAAGTGGGCCCCCACTGCAGTCTAGCATTAAAATTCTACCATTAGAGGTAAATGTTAAAATGAATCTATTCTACAGATATTTTTTGAGGTCTTTATGCCAGTTACTATGCTGGGCACTTGGGGGAGAAATGAAAACACATGACTTACATATATGAGGAACTCACAAGTGTCTGGGTATCTCCTTGTACCCTCACCATTTCTGATCTGCATTCCTCCTGGGTCAGACCCTTTTCTAGGCCCCAGTGTAGAAAGTATACAGTATTCGTAACATCAAAGCCATTACATTTATCTGTGATTGCTTAAACACTAAGGACCTATATAAATCAGATATTGCTCTCCTTTTAACCTGACATGACCACGATTTGTCAGTGTCTATCTTTAAATGGCTTTAAAACGTAATAATACATTCAAGTTTGTATGTGGTCTCCATATTATGTTATAAAGAGGCTTTTCTGTTTTAGTTTTCCTTAGTTAATGGTCAGAATTTATAAGAAGCATTTTCCATCACTATATTAACTTTGTGATTAGGAGTTTTTACACCTAATTTTCACCAATAGAGAATAAATATTTTATGAAACTAGGATCTTGACTTGGGTAAGGCTTTAGCCCGCAGCCTATTTGAGAATCAGTGTCAGGTCCATCAGGCAACTGGAGTGCCAGGTTAAGCAAGCTGTATCTTATTTTCTAATTCTCTTTCAGCGATCTATTGGGCTTCCTGATGTCCATTCAGGTTATGGGTTTGCTATTGGGAATATGGCAGCCTTTGATATGAATGACCCTGAAGCGGTGGTGTCCCCAGGTAAGGTCACTGCACGTCTGCTGTCAGGTGTCTCGCTTCTCTCAATGTATCATAGCTTTTCTGAAATAGAGCATGGTTGCCTGTGTGTGCATCTCTCAGTCTCACTGTATCCTATCATTTCTTGCCTCTCATTACTGAGGGAATGAATTGTGACCACTCAGAAGCTATTAAAATACCAAGTAAAGCTTATATTTCTTGAGAATTATTTAGGCTTTTATTATATGCCAGGCATTATTCAGAATTGGCTACAAAACAAATTGAAACACTTCCCTGGCAAATTATTGTCTTCTTTATGTCCCAGTTACCTCTTGGGCCAATTGGAGCTAACAATGTTACATTACCAGGTAGCATTATTGTGAGGATTAAATGAGTTAAGCTGTGTACAACACTTAGAGCAGTGCTAGGCATGTAGGAAGTACTTTCATTGTTGTGATCATTCACGTCCAGTGACACACATCTTTTCATCTGTGGGGTGCTTTCGCTGAAACTATTTCACATCAGAAAGAATATCTTTGCTTTCAGGGCCTGATAAAAAAAAAAGTTCAGATTACATCTTGAGAGTTCTGCCTCTGGCGATCGTGAACAGGGTTCTTTCAGACTAGTCCGCTGCTGAGAATAACAAGAAAGGCTGAATGAAATTGTTTTTTAAAAATCTGTTTTTGAAAGCATAGGAAAGCTTAAGGCAGTAAGAACTTGTGAGGCTGCAATCCAGAGGAAAAGTGCAAATACATGTGCCTAACATATAGCACTGTTTTTCTCTTGAGGTGATGGCTGATTTCAATCGGTAAGGGTGTAGATGGTATGAACAATCCAGCTAACGCACTTGACACGTTGACCTCTAATATACGTACGTGGTTCTATGTATATGCGCATTACAGTGCATCCAAGAATTGTAGAGTACACGTTATTTTTCAAGTGCACACAGAACCTTTGCCAGAATTGACCGTGTGCAGAGCCAGAAAGCAGGTCTCAAATTTCAAAGCATTGAAATCATAGAGCTGTAGCTCTCAAAATTTTTGGACTCAAGACCGCTTTACACCCTTAAAAATTTTTGAGGGTTGATTCCAAAGGCTTTTATCAATGTTTACCTTACTAGACATTAAAACAGACATTTTTAAAAACAATAAACAAATACATGTTTCATTATCCACCAGAGCAAACGTGTTATCACATGTCATGTGGCATTTGGAAAAAGTTCACTGTACACTTAAGAGAATAAGTTTAAAAGGCTAATAAGGTCTTAGCATCATTATACATTTAGTCCTATAGCCTGAAACAGGATCGTTGGGCCACACGTAAGAGCAACTGATACAGAGGATGTTATCCTACCACAATGGAATTAGGTTAGAAATCGTTAACTCTAAAAAATCTTCATATATTTATAAATTAAGCAGTATGCATTTAAATAACCCCGGGGTCAAGAAAATGATAATGAAAACACAAAATAATTTAAAATTAATAAAAATACGCCTAAGAATAGCGGGTTACTGTTAATGCCATACTTGGATAGAAATGTATATAGTCTTAAATGCACAAATTAGAAAAGAAGAAAGGTTGAAATACAAATGACCTAAGCATCCATCTCAAAAAATTAGAAAAGGAATAACAAATTAAAAACCCACAAAAGGTAGAAAGGTGGAAATAATTAAGAGCAAAATTAATGAATCTAAACACAAAAGAAAGGGTCAACAAAGCCAAAAGGTGATCTTGAAAAAAACTAATAGAATTCATAAACCCCCAATAAGAGTGACTGAGAAAAAAAGAGAAGCACATAATTCACATTTTAATCTCTGTCTGGATGTTCCTTGTTGTTCATTACTGCCTCCCTGGCCCACAAAGTACCTTCAGTATGTCTGCTAGTCGAAATTGTGTTGGTGTCATCAGACTTTACCCCCAGAGAACTACTTTGTTGGCTGTAGTAAAACAGTTATCTTTAAAACAATGGCTGTCTAGTCAACTAATGGTGGGGGACCACAGGTAACAATGCCCGACCACCTGGTTTTGCTCATATTTGACTTTTCTCTATTTTGTAGGTGGTGTCGGATTTGACATCAACTGTGGTGTCCGCTTGTTAAGAACCAATTTAGATGAAGGTGATGTGCAGCCCGTGAAGGAGCAACTTGCCCAGGCTATGTTTGACCACATTCCTGTTGGGGTGGGATCCAAAGGTGTCATCCCGATGAATGCCAAGTAAGAGCACAAGCTTCCAGGAAACGGAGGGAGAGAAATCATAAGACCCTCATATTCATTTCCAATGGCAGACGCTTAGGAGATGGAGATGGTATAGTCACTTCTCAGGAAGTGATAATGAATTGGTTTTTTAAGCATGAGGTCCAGCCCACTTTGGAAAGCATATCTGGAACATATAAATAAATTCGAATCATCTTTACAAACATTTTTGATAGGATTTGTCCTAATAAATAATATTTGAAATGGGCTATAGCGGGGAGGGAACAGTGAATGTTGTGATCTCTCCTGGCAGTGTTTTGGAAGAGGGCTGGGCCTTAGATAAAGATCAGAGAGCTTATTCCTTCCCGGAGTTTAATGTGTGTGTACCTCAGCCTCAAAACACAGGTGCAAATAAAGCCACATAGTACTTCTGTGAGGTAGGAGTAGAGCTTAACATTGAACCTGTATCGCCTGAGGACGTTTAGATAGCTTTATTATCTGACTATAATTTTTTATAAGTTATTAATGAAGGTGGGTAAGTGTGGTAAAGTTAATGGTAGATAGTGATATCTGATTACGGTTATAAATTTTCTTTGGTGGCTTAGTCACCAACTTAACAGAATTCAGGATAGAGAGGCAAATTGAATGTAAATAAGATTGAAAAATACAAGGCACTGTATAAATGTCAAGAACTATAATCATCTCTAATGTGGCATTTACTGTTTTATATTGCAATTATTTATGTAACTGCTCTTCTCAAAAAACAAGAGTTGCTGAAAGCATAAACTTTGTACCTGGCACAACACCTGGTACACAGGCGATAGTCAGTGAGTGAGGTTTCCTCTGCTCTTTGAGATGTGGTCATCCTTGGGTTTTGATCTGCCTTGGTGTGAAATAGCTAGCCTCTTATTACTCGCTCAGGGACTTGGAGGAGGCGTTGGAGATGGGCGTGGACTGGTCCCTGAGAGAAGGCTATGCCTGGGCTGAAGACAAGGAGCACTGTGAGGAGTACGGAAGGATGCTGCAAGCTGACCCCAATAAGGTCTCCGCAAGGGCCAAAAAAAGAGGCCTTCCTCAGGTAAGCACCACTCTAAGGGGCAGTGTGTTCATTTCCTTCGCATTTTGTTTTGGGGGAGGAGGAAGTCTGTCTTCTATGTAGTAAATGTATCTGCAGGTTTTTTCACAGTGTAGCAAAACAAACATAAATTTTTTTGTTTATGCTTCGTTATTACTCTTAAAAAGCTATCAGGAGCTTGCAGATGTTCATAAGATAAAACAAGATACCATGAATTAGAAGTGGATGGGAGGAAAATGGGATATGATTATAAGGCTTAAAACGTATGCCAAAATTGCATATTTACATACTTTGACAGTCTAAGATTAGGCTGAGAGTTTCCCGGTGTCTAAGGTAAAAAGGGATACTTTGTCAGTTCCTGGTGTCCATGAGATAAGAATATACCAACTGTTTGAAATTTACAGCTGAGTTTGATGGCTTTGCCATTAAATCACTGTGACCTTGGGCAAGTCTCTTTTACCTATTCTGGTCTCGTGTTCTCATCTGAAAAGTGGGGTAGTTAAAGGTAGGCAACCCCAAAAGACTCTTGGAGCACTGCCATTCTCTGGTTCCCTAAAACATTTATTAGCTCCAGTTAAGATATATTCTTTCAATGATGGATAATAGTAGGTGTCAGTGAACTCATAGATGTTTTTAAAATCATTTGAACCTGGGCCTTGTGTAAGAGTCAGCATTCACCCGAGATCATCCCAAAATTTGACCCTTCTCCCAGTGATGTTAAAATGCCCTATGAGCCATTTAATGGTCTGAGTTTTGATTTATGAAGCGTTTAATAAATACCGTGGGTGCCAAAAAAAGGTACACATTTTAAGAGATATTATCTATGTATTACTTTTCGAAGTTGAATTGAATTACAGTATCAATGTGTAGTATGGCGTTTGCTCAGAAGATGGCGTTAATCTAGCGTCATTCATTGTATTACAATTTTAATACAGTTCTTTCCTTTCTTAAAATGTGTATACGTTTTTTTGGCACCCTCTGTATATATACCTCAAGCAAGTAATGATACAATAAACTTCAAGAGCTGCTCTCCATTATTTAGGTATTGCGGAATATTGCTTTAAATAAATGAAGCATTTCTAAAGCTTAGAAAATTTTCTGTTACAGGAAACACTGTTCATGTGGTTATTTCTTTGTTGTCATTGGTTGTTTTTTACCTACTTGCTTTTTAAATGGATTTTGTTTTTAACCGGAATAGAAGCTATTTTATCAGACATTGTTACATTTGCAGCTGGGGACCCTGGGAGCAGGTAACCACTATGCAGAAATCCAGGTTGTGGATGAGATTTTCAATGAGTACGCTGCTAAGAAAATGGGCATCGACCATAAAGGACAGGTGTGTGTGATGATCCACAGCGGAAGCAGAGGCCTGGGCCACCAGGTAGCCACAGGTAAATTCTGGACCTAATGTTTGGCTTGGTGCTAACGTGTACATGGGGAACCATATAGAGATTTAAGAGAGAACGCTCTGGAACTATACCGTGTAGGTTTTTAACACTGGTTCTTGTAACTAGCAGGGTGACTTTGAACAAATTAACTTAACTGGGCCTTAACTTCCTCGTCTGAACAAAATGGGAAGAATAATTCCATAGGGTGTTGTCATAGCTTAAATGAAATAGTATTTGTAAAGTACTTACATCAGTGCCTGACGCTTAGTAAGTACTCAATAAATATGGTCTCCAGTTATTTTGATTACTCTTACAGAGTAATCTGTTACTATCTGACCAAGAAAGACCTGAAATTGTAGTTTATATTGTAGACATTAATTTAGGGAATACGTATTCTATAGCTGTACTGCAAGGTTAGGCGTGGTGGTGGATTCAGTGATGCCATAGGCAAGGACTCTGCCCTCGCATTTTCTCATGAAAGAGATGTGATGTTCATTAAAAACAAAAAGTAGGGCCGCCGAGCAGCGCGTTGGTTAATACTTTGTATGCGGGCATTTTCCCGCCAAATCGCGTCATAACAAAGAGGTCTCTATACCTGAGTTAACTCCCGCGCTTTGGTATCACATCGTTTGTGGGAAACGAGTAAACTCGTCATAGCGCTTTAACTCAGGTATAGACACCTCTTTGTTACAATGTGATTTGGCAGGAAAATGCCCGCTTACAAAGTGGTATAAAAAGCACTATGACGAGTTTACTCGTTTCCCACAAACAATGTGTTAAGAGCTGGCTTGGGACGCCAGCTCTGAGCAGCAGGGCCCCGGTTCGGATCCCACGTGAGGGCAGTGACGCTGCACCCTTTACAGCTAAGATGGTGAACAACAGCTTGACCTGAAGCTGGGCTGCCTGAGTCACTGGTGACAGCGTAGGCTGCAGCGAGCTACCATGAGTGGCTGGCAGCCAGCATGAGTGGCTGGCAGACAGCGTGAGCTGCCAAGAGCAGCTGTGAGCGGCCCTCCAGAGGCCGGTGACTGATCTGCCTCGCCCGGGAAGAGCGCAATGATGGTGCCAACTTGGGCCAGTGAAGCAACGTCCTCCACAGCTAGACTGAAGAACAAAAACAGCAACTTGTCTGTTCCCCTCCTACTATTCCCCAATAAAATATTTTAAAAAAAAGAAAAAGGAAAGACAAGATAGTGATTGATAAGATACAGAAGACACTAAATGAAGTGGTTAGGAAAAAGATTTCAGGATGTCAGAGATGGCTTCATGGATACATGTTTGCAATTTGGACAGTCCTTCACAAAGGACGTTCATGACCAAAAGACAGCATGAACAAAAGCAGGAAATAGTGGGAAGATCACTTTGGATGATTTGTAGGATGTGTGAAAGGATTTATGAATACATGAAAAGTTACAGAGACATATGGAAATTATTATGAACTTTAAGTTGCATATTATAATTCACCCTGTATGTACATTTCATCCTATGGGAATTGAATCATTTGTGCCAGCCTGACTCATTAGAATATTTCGTCTAGCAAATATATGGAGCATTAACTAGTATTTGTGAACTTTCTGCTGAGTACTTCTCTCTACTTGGTCTTGGATTTGATTTTCCTACAGGTCTAGCAGCTTGTATCCAGCTCTTTTACCCTCTCACGGGAAAATTATTTTTAAAAACCGTGGTAATAATAAAATGTATTTTACTACTATTCTTCCTCGTTCACATGCCGGGAAAGGTGTAACAAAACCATGCTGTGGCTGTGTGTGTACACACCTTCTTTCCCTTACAAGTTCCTAGACAGCAGGTGATGTCTTTGTAGACCACATAGCTGTGTCACACAGCTCTGACTGAGAAGATTCTCGAGAAATGTATCCTGACCAACCAAATAAATGAGCTCAGAAACACTTTAAAGGGAAAGTTATATTTTACTTGTTTTTTTATCGAATGAGTTTGAATATAGCCTACCTTTCTGCAGGAAATCTGAATCATAAAGGGGAAGCTTACTGGTTTGGACTTGTTGCTGTCTTGTTCCAGATGCCCTGGTTGCTATGGAAAAGGCCATGAAGAGAGACAAGATTATAGTCAACGACCGTCAGTTGGCCTGCGCGCGAATTGCCTCTCCCGAGGGTCAGGACTACCTGAAGGGCATGGCGGCAGCTGGGAACTATGCCTGGGTCAACCGCTCTTCCATGACCTTCTTAACCCGTCAGGTATGGCTGAAGCTGCTCTGAGTTATTCATGGTGAAGTTCAGTGTTTTGAAACAGTGTCATCAAGTCAAAGCTGTAGAACTTGGTGTCAGAAGTTTATGTAATGAATATTCAGAATATTGGCAGTGTCCAAGCCTTTGGTGTCTCCATAAACTAGGTAGCAGACTGTCAGACGTGGGGAAGGAGGGAAGGAGAGAAACCAGAGTGATTCCCAGAATTCTCCTTGAGCGGAGCGCGTAGAAGAGCCTTCCGCGGAGATTCAGAAGGCTGGGAAGAGTCGGTTTTGAAGGGTGGAGCAAGAGGAGCCAGGCAGCTTTTCAACCCTTGTTGGAATTCATGGAATGGAATTTCCCTGTGGTCTAAAAGCTAGTTTTTGTCCTTTACGTGAAGATAAATAATACTATTTTTGAACTCTTAAATCCCTCCGTCCCTTCGGTAACAGACTAGCTGAAATCAGGAAGATAAGCTCTGAAGAGCTCGTTCTGGCTGGTTTAAACTTAAACTTCTTCTCTCAGGCTTTTGCCAAGGTCTTCAACACAACCCCTGATGACCTGGACCTCCACGTGATCTATGATGTTTCTCACAATATCGCCAAAGTGGAACAGCATGTGGTGGACGGAAAGGAGCGGACGCTGCTAGTCCACCGGAAGGGGTCCACCCGCGCTTTCCCCCCTCACCACCCCCTCATTGCTGTTGATTACCAGGCATGTACTCAGCCACTTGTGGTTTTAAGCAGTGGGGGCAGGATTCACATAGTCCTAAATATGGATGGATTTAAACAGGAAAGCAGCAATTGTGAAAAAGAAATAATCTGTCCTCCCTGAGAACAGTGACTTCCAGTCTTCAAAAGCAGTGATTCTCCCCATCTTCTGTGCTTGCGGCGTGCTGTCGACAAAGGGCTGCGTGGAGAACACGTTGCTCCATGAGGAGGATTTCAGATTATCTTTTCAAGGCCTTCGAATGATTGGAAGACAGGGTTAAGATTAAACTCAGTCTGTTCCATTCCTCTTTTCCTTTTGGTGTCCAGCTGCGATAGTTAGAAAGACCCTTAACCTGCTCCCATTTCATGGGTGAGGAAACTGAAGCCTGGAGAGGGCAGGCGCCTCACTCAGGATGGCGCTTCCTAATAAGTTCCTACACTTGAATTTTGATTTGTTCTTACCTTCAGCCTGCCTTGTGCTGCTTTTCCTGGTCCTCACATTTTCATTCCCTTCCTCTTCCCTCCTCTCAGTTATCAGAGAAGCACAATAATCTCTTAATACAGCTGTAAGAGCAAAGCATTTAGAGGCTCAGGATTCTCCCACAGTCCTCCAGGGCAAGAGGAAATTTAAACCCCAGGGCTCAAAAAACTCGTGCTTTTCTAAATTTTAACATGTTTGATTTGTGTGCATCCTCAGCTCACTGGACAACCAGTGCTCATTGGTGGCACCATGGGAACCTGCAGTTACGTTCTTACTGGCACCGACCAGGGCATGACCGAGACCTTTGGAACCACCTGTCATGGAGCGGTAAGGAACACAGACACTGACTCAGAAACGCTCCCCTCAGTTTAGCCATGGTTTTGCATTTTGACAGGTAAATGTGCGTGATTGAGCACTAACAAAAAGTTGAGGTTTGGGTCTGTCTTGTCTTCTACCTGAATTTATTCCCCTGATATATACAGTCTGGTGAACCAACTAAGGTCATCGAGTATCTCTACCTCAGTGTGGTCATTGTCGGGGCCAGGGACTGTTTCTCATCTGTGCAGGTCCACAAAATCCACACTGAGGAATTGTCACACAAGCAAAACTGATATAACTTTAACTGATGCAAATTTACATCTCAGCTTATGTCAACAATTCGCCAGACCTAGTCATTTGCGTAACTTGCTCCTTACTGGGTGAGTCCACTCAAGATTTGGGGAATATGCTTTGATCCCTTCTCATTTTCAGCTGCCTCCCAACTACGAATTTTAGCCCAGCGATCAAAACCAGTGTGACATCACACACACACACACACACACACACACACACACACACACACACACACACACACACACACACACACACACACACACACACACACACTAGCAGTCTGGGGGCATTTTTGATTGTCACAGTGGGGGAAGGGAGTTTTGCTACTGGCATCTAGAGGGTAGAGGTCAGGGATGCAGCCAAATGTCCTACACTGTGCAGGACAGTCCCCTCAGCAAAGAATTATCTGGTCCAACTGTCAGTAGTGCTGAGAAACATTTAAATCACAAACAGTACAAACTGTGTGATGATAGACATACTGTTTACAATTTAAAATTCATATATTTATATTGAATTGATAACTATTAGTAATTAGAAATACAAAACTCAACCTTTAAATAATAAATGCTTTCTATAGATGGAAATTTGTTTTCTAAAAGGATATGATGAGGCTCATAACAAAAGCCACATAATAATAAGGTTGATAAAATAGAAACAGATTGTCTTTTGACTCCTTTTTTAGTTTAAATAGAGGTCAAGGAAAAGGCATATAATCCTAAAGATTTAAATAATTGCTAGGGTTTGAATATAAACTGTAGCTCAGAATTTGTAAAGTGAAGTTCATTCCTCTCCCAATCTAGGGCCGTGCATTGTCCCGAGCAAAATCGCGACGTAATTTAGATTTCCAGGATGTCTTAGACAAATTGGCAGATATGGGGATTGCAATCCGTGTTGCCTCACCCAAACTGGTTATGGAAGAGGTAAGCGAAATTTTCATCAATGCTCAGTATAAAACTGTTTGATTTATGCCAATGCACAGAGAAAAGTGAAGTTGAATGCTTTTAAAGTTACCCTTTTAAGTAGAGTTTTACACTGTTAAACCTCCCTGCAGGCTCCTGAGTCCTATAAGAACGTGACCGATGTGGTGAACACCTGCCATGATGCTGGAATCAGCAAGAAGGCCATTAAACTGAGACCGATTGCCGTTATCAAAGGATAGAACCCTGACTGTGGCCACCAGACACCCACCACTGCCCCTCACCGAGGTGGACGTGGAACGGCAGTGCGCTTCACACATCAGACTTAAGAAACCTGACAGGTTCCGGAGTGTGCGGCTGTACCTGCCCAGATGGCTGACAGGGAGGCTGCTGCTGCAGGAGCCGGAGCTGTGACATTACCTCCTGGGAGGAGTCACATTGCCCCCCTGTGGAAAGGGATGCGTGTGCTTCCTCCCTGGTTCCTCACAGATCCTTAGGAAAATCTACTAGGGGGTGGGGCTAGGTCAAGAAACTGCCTTACTCAGTCCTGCGAGCCTTGAATCATCAGAAGCGACTTCTCATTCCAAGCTCTCTTTACATCCCGAGAGGCGTCATGAAGAACATTCTGTTAAATGCAGAGGTTTTGGCACGTTTCCTTTCTGCCCTCCTTTTGTCACTTTGTCCATTCATCCACCATCTGTCTATCTCTTTTCCCTGCACTGAGCAAAACCCTAAATACCACTCTTGCTTGGAGAGTACCCATGGGGTCATACCAGGATATGAGACGAATGGATGATGGGACACACTGAGGAGAGAGTATGTGTGGAAATATAGGAATAGGGACCCAAAAGAGAAAATAATTGTTCATAGGCTTGCTTCCTTTCTCATTCTAAATTTAAGGCAGAGTTTCGACTTATCTGCAAATGGTATCATCAGCTAGTATCTGTCATTAATTAAGCCTCATCTGACAAACTTTTGTTGAATAATCACTTGCACAGCAGCAGCAGAGAAGCCTCACATAATACTCAATATCTTGACAAGGGTGATTGCATTATTATAAAAGCAGTAAATGACCACATCTGTGATGTTAATGATTGCTCTGTGTTGACAGGTTGACTGGTCTTGCGCCACCTACTTAGATTTCATGTTATGTACATGTTAAAGTTATAGGTTACTAAGGCTCTGGTTGAGTCCAAATAGCCAGTACAATAGAAAAATCGAATAAAGTTGCAATACATTGTTTATATTTTGTGCTTAATTATAGTTTAAGACCATTAGTATTTGTACTTGAGTCACTTTGGACAGTGCTGCTGTTTTCTGCTTTTCTCCCAGGGTGCTTTCATAGATTTACCCTAAAAAATACTCTCCTAAAACTTATCCCTCAACCGAAAATAAAAACCCCCATGGGAGTATCTTCCATAATTGATACTCTTTGGAAGGCTGGGGGAAAGCAACTGCCTCTGAAAAATGTGATATGAAATAACATAGCATATCTTCACTCTGAGCACTAGTAACTTAAAATATTTTTGATGGTAGAGTTTGAAAGTTATCAGTAAGCAAGTTAAGAATCTTAACACAATAATTGTAGGTTATTTATGCCTTCAGATTGGATCAGTAACTTGTGCACAAGTGACTTGAGGGTACAAGTTCCCAGGAGACGCTGGAGGGCACTGAAAGATGAGAAACAGGCTTCTGTCAGGTGCCAGATTCTCAGGAGATGAGGCAACGGAGTGTGGTGTAGACTCCCTCCAGCGGGACTTGCTTAATGACATGTGATTCAGAACTAATTCAAAGAAAGGGCCCCTCCCAACACTAACAGATGTCAATGCAAAAAATGCTGCAGATCAATTTTATTATTAACAGATGCCTTATTCTTCAGGGAGATGAGAGAGGAGCAGGTGAGAAGGAGAATTAAAGAGAAGAATAGTTCATACAGTGGTGTTTCTGCTTTATAAACGTTTATGTAGCATTTCCAGGGAAGTCGGCCCAATTAATGACCATAGAAAGTAAAGGTTAATATTTTAAGTTCCTTGTTCTAAAGATGTTATTTTCCCATTTGAGGCCAAAAGCCACTTTAAAAGAAATGCTCACGTGAAGCTGAAGTAACCAGCTGTTTTTATTGCCCGGAGTAAAAATACCCCAATGCACATGCGCACAGCTAGGAACGCCCTTGATGAGGCACTGTGGTTCTTTCAGGCACAAAGATGGGTGCGCATCTTGGTCCCTTTTTAAGGCCTCTGAAGTGAGTCGGTTTATAATTTTCTCAATAGCACTGACATTCCCACACTGATGATGGCTGTATGATTCCTGTTAGCAGCATATGTTTAGGAAAACCAATTTATGAGACGTAAAATATGAACACTAATTTTCTATTTTGTGACTATTTCTAGAGCAAGAAGGAAGTGAAGATTTCAATACTGAATAAAACCTTGCAGATCTAAAGACACTCCCACCTTGATCTTTATATGATAACCTTTGAAAACTTGAGCACGAGATAACATGTTTTCTAGCTTTTCCTGTTTTTTTCTGCTCAAGATTTCAACTTCATGTTCATTGTCAAGTTTTCCTCCTGTTTCTGAAAGTGATGCTTGTCAGCATCGTCTATATTGCAGAAACATTTACAGCTCTGTGCCCAGTATCTGCAGACCTCACATGGCTCATTCTGTCCTTATTTCTTCTTATCTCCTTATTCTTTTTGCATCTGCTCCAATGCTCGACTATGTGAGATTTTCATGTTTAGAGAGCCTGATTTGTGTCCATGTCAATCAGCTGAGTATCAAGATGATGTTATTATCAATCAGGCAAACTTGGAGTATGCCAAGTCGTTCTGCTAAATTCTGACCTTGAAAGTTCTTACTCTGAAACACCAGAGATCCAAGAAGGTAACATTATAAAGGAGGCGTGTTACAGAGAAGCGAGTGGTGATTTAAGGTGTACTTTGCAGAGAGGTTGTAAATGAACAAAGGACCAAGCACTAGGTGATCGCAGTTAACATGACCAAAGGTGCAACACCTCACGTCTTGTGGTGTGAGGCAGAGAGGGACACAGCCCCATCTCTTGACGGATGTTCCTGTCTAGAATGCATGGCCTGAGTCTGGTCCTTAGCAAACATTAGATGTCCCCGAGTTTAGGGTCCTCCTACAGGATGATGAAGGCCTGTACACTCAAAACTGCAAGAAATGAAGAGCCAGGGATAGACTGACAAGCTATTTCAGAGTCTGAAAAAGACATGTCAACTAAAGACAATGTATATTCCTGAACAGGATCTTGGGCCAAAAAGGAAACCTGACATTGTTGGTACAGTTGGTGACATTTGAATAGAATCTACAAATGGGTCAACAGTGATGTGCCAAGGTTGATTTGATGGAGGTTATGCAAGGTAGTGTCCTTATGTGATATTGTGATTATATAATAAGAAATATTTGGTCTCCATTCTGTTTCTGGCACAGAGTTCCTAAAACCTTTGGAATTTCCTAAGGGGTAATAGGGATAAAGGTGTCTTGTTCATAACAATCCCCTTTCAACTACACCAGAGTTTATGTTAATGAGGTGACTTTTGGAAAGCCCCCAAGGATGGGGGCTGGTTGCCAGGAGAACCAACCCTGTAATTAGAGGATTGGAACTTTCAGCCCCACCCCCAACCTCCAGGAAAGGGAGGGGGTAGGGGTGGAGAAGAAGGGGCTGGAAATTGATTTCAGTCACCAATGACCAATGATTTAATCAATCATGCCTTTGTAATGAAGCCTCCATAAAAACCAAAAGGACGGAGTTCGGAAAGTTTCTGTTCTGATAAACAAGAATGCAACCCCGTGCCCAGAGGGTGGCACATCCCAAATCAGGGACAGAAGCTCCTGTGTTTATGACCCTTCCAGACCAACTTCTATGTATCTCTTCATCTGGCTGTTCATTTATATCCATTAATAGCCTTAGTAATAAACCAGTGATCTATTAAGTAAACTGCTTTTCTGAGTTCTGTGATCCGCTCTAGCAAATTAATCAAGCCCAAAGAAGGGGTCATGGGAACCTCTGATTTATAGCCAGTCGGTCAAAAGCACAGGTAACAACCTGGACTTGGATTGTCGTCTGAAGTCCTGTGGGTCTGAGCCCTTAGCCTGTGGGGTCTGAGGCTATCTCCAAGTGGATAGTGTCAGAATTGAGTTAAATTGTAGCACACCTAGTCAGTGTCCACTAAGAATTGGAGAATTGCTTGGTGGTGTTGGAAAAAACACAAATCAGACCTTGTTTGGGACAACATACTGGAGTGCTGAAAGATTCAGAAAACAACTAACAATAATTAGTTCTTAGTTACTCAGACTGGGCAAAAGAACAAATGTGGTAAAATATAAACAATCGGAGATTATGGGTGAATGGGGGTATGGGAGTTCTCTATTCTGTCCTGGCTACTTTAATGTAAGTTTGAGATCACTTAAAAATAGATTTATAAATGGGTAATTAAAAAAAGAATGACACCTGACAAAGTATTTATGGGAGGTCATTTGCCAACACAGCGATAACACTTTCGCCTAATCTGATTGCTTCTGCAATGTGGCTTTGCAACCTCTCCCTTCTGGGGATAGCTCTGTTTTCCTTCTCCATCTGCACTGGCCTTGTGACTTGCTTTGACCAAAAGGATGCAGACCTGTGACTCCTGAGCCTTTGGCAGCCTCCGTTCTTGCCCCCTCTTCCTGCTCTGAGATCATGAGGCCTCCTTGAGGATAAAGAACCACATGGAGAGAGGCCATCTTAGACACCTTAGGAATTGCTTAGAGGCCAGCCATTCCAATTCTTTCTCAATTTTGAGAAATAATAAATCTCTGTTATTAGAAGTCTTCAAGTGGCTCATTACACATGAGAAAACCTAGCATGTTACTATTTCCATCTTTATACTTAAGAATTTAATCAACATCAACTGACTTTACATTGAATAGAATTCTTCTTCAGACTAACTAGACTAGTATTGCTCTGCAAAGCTATCCCTATTGTCTATTAGAGACTTGATGGATTAATAGTGATGATAGCACCTTCTAGTTTACAGAGATCTTATGTAGCCTCATGTCACCTTTACCATAAGCCTGTGAGATGGAATAGGCATTACTAGCCTTAATTTTACAGAAATAGGTTCAGAGAAGTCATATCATTCTCCCAAGGAAACACAGCCAATAAAATAAGTGCTGAAGTCAAGACCAGAATGCAGGTCCTTCCTACTTTGTCAAGGTACAGCTGAAGACGTGGGTCTTCTGTGGGAAACACTTTGCTCTCCCTTCTGACATCAAAATTATATCAGGAAATGTTCTAATGTTCTGAATCAACTTTGGTTGCTGTGAATGTGAATGGGGGTTAAGTGGGATCCCCTAGACAGCCAGGACCCCAAATGCACTTGACTTGTCCCTCATTTTTTTTTTTTACATGGATATTGAGCTGTAAGCATGGCAACCGTGGGTCTCAACCAATGTCGCCTCGCAGCTGCCGACTCAAATGCTCCTGCGCACTGATCCTTTGAAGTCATAAGGAAGTGTCTTGGAATGCTGAGACCCGAGGGAACAATCTCGGTAAAACTTCCTTATCCGGTGGTCTCGGAATGCTGAGGCCATCTCGGGGATCATACGCATGTGTGAAAGCACAACTCTGCTTGATCACAATGAGTCTCAGTGAAGCAGCTGCCAGTCTAATCAATCAATTAACTGGGTATAGATATTCAGATTGACTTTGTGACAGTTGTAAATAAAAGTTGTTCGCCCGCCAGTATCAGGGCTCGCTCTCTCTGTCTGCAGAGACTCTACTTTTGACTCGTGATTTCTTATCCCTTCGCCGCCCCTCCTCAAGCCCCCCAGCCCTTGTCACACGGGACGTGATAAACCAAGAGCTTACGTGGGGGTGGGAAGGGGGGCTTCATGTTGGTCTTCAAATATGCTTTTATGATTGAAAGTTATCTAGTCATTTGAATCTGCACAGGGCTGCTTTATAACAGTGAAAGAAGAGATGTTGGTTGAAAGTAAGGGGGAAAATAATTGAATTACAAAAATCCTGGCTTCTCAGCCATTAACACAACCTGAAACATTATATATGTATGCTTGTTTACTGACTCTCTTCCTAAGCTCTATGTAGGCAATCATTAAATATCTGCTGATTGATGACTATATGGATGAACGGATGGATGAAGACCAACCAGTTTGTTCCCACTTCTCTGTATAAGTTACTTCATTCACCTCTCTGAGCTTCAGTTTCCTCATCTTTAAAATAGAAATGATATATAATACATATCTCCTAGGAATATCATGAAAATCAGATGAGAATAATGCATGTAAGGGCCAGCCTGCCTTCGAGTAGACCCTCAGGAGATGTTGGCTGGTGGAGAATTTCTGTCATTAGAGGTGTTTTAAGAGAGAACAGATACGCTTTTCACCTTCAGGGTTTAGTCTTTCATTTCACTAAAACCCCTAGGGTTGAATCAGGTCATTTCCCGAGGCCGTCTCTAGTCCTAGGACTCTGAGGTAGAATTCCTTCTTCAGAGACTTCTCCCCTGTCAGGGAAATGAGAAATGTCTTCAGGAGTGGCCCCCTCAAGGCTTGCTCTGTAGGTAAAAACCAGTTTGGAGAGTTTTGTCGTCTGGATGCACCTCCTTCTGCAGCCTCTGCGGTTTCATGTCGGCCATGGTTAATGGCAGTGAGTAACCCAACATGAAAAGGCTGCTGACAGGTTTTCACCAAAGGACGCAGCTAAATAGCTACGAAAGGATTAAAAACGAATCTCACCACCCAGACAGCCTGCAAAGTCAAACAACTCAACGATAATAAAGAGCTGGAAATGGTCCTGTGGTTTCATGGACTAATAAAGAAAATAGAAAGCAACTTGAGGCCGTGTGCTCTCTCCCAGCAGCCTGTCTGCCCGACATGAGAATGAAAGGGTTGGCAATGGCTGATAGAGAAGGGTCCTCGAGAGTGCTCACCGAGGGGGAGAGTCTGCCTTTTCAGAGGTCACGCTGCAGAGAAGGATTCCATCATTTGGGCCACATTTTCATCAAAAGTCTCATTGCCAGAGTGACAAGTGGACTTGGTATCCATTTTTAGAGATGACAATGATAATTTTGGGAACTTTGAAGAAAACCTTTGTCTAGACAAGAAACAGAAAGCTTTTGAAATGCACCATCTGACACCTTGGTTGGCTGGTTGGCTTGGTTATAGCTGAATAACACTGACTCATCCCCCGAAATGCTTTCTCAGCCTCGTGGGACTTCGCTCTCACATTCAATATAAGGCTCATAGCACCTAGAGTTAAGAGAATGACAGTTAAGCTCAACTGTCCAGGGTTGACGTTGTGCTGTCAACAGATCGAAAACTACTGGCAAAGGAACAGACCGGATCTAGATGACTGAAGGAAGGACATCTCAATTCCACTCCCCTCCAAACCCTGTTCTGTTTTCCTAGGTTATTTTATTCTCCTTCCCCTATCCCCAGAAATTCCACAAAGGGAAGAAAATAAGGGATTTTTTTTTCTGTCCAGCCCTTGAGCCTTACTTTGTATTTGTTTGTTACTCCATTGAAGTTTTTCTACATGAGAAGAGTATTTTATTTTTTTTAGCCACAGACAAAAGGAAATTCATAAATTATTGAGCATCTATTATTTGCGGCCAGACTCTTGGGCAAGGTATTTTGCATATATTATCAGTATCTCATATAATAAACACGGTAGAACTTTCCAGAGTTACCATAGTCACAGAACTATAAAATATGAAATAAATAAGAATGCAATTTAAAATTTTGTGTCATCACAGAGGAGCTATGTGCCAGCTTCTTAACCAAGTCATTAAAAACTGTTAACTCAATGCTTTTGAAACCAGACATTACTTAAGGAACAACACTAAACCTACATTGTCACACTTTTCATACAATCCTCATTTCCATCGCAGCTACCTGCAAATGGCAGACCCTGCTCCGTCTTCTTCATGACTTAAACACCTACTTGTGTATTAAGCTGAACCCGTTACCTTCCGACCCCCTGCCCTCCCAGTTCTTTAATCTCTCCAGTTCCTAGGACCTTCACCTCCACTTGACTTCAGACTCCTTGAAGCCTTGTCACCTATGAGTCTCTGAATCAACTAGGACATTAGCCTCTAAGATCTCAGGCTTAGGACTATCTTCGATGAACCATCTTTTCCTCCAGTCAGCTTCCTTGTACATCATCCCACCTCTCTGCGTTCATTGTGAAACATCTTGAAAAGGCAGTCTCCCCTTTACCTCTGGTTTCTCACCCCACCCCTTTTATGCTCTTACAAAGGTCTCTAGTGGTTTTTTTTTAATAGCTAAATCCAATGGGTTCCTCTCACACTTAAACTCCCCAACACCTCTGATTCATAGGAGACTGTCAACCACTCCCTCCTTCTTAGAAAATTATATCCACATTTAGTTGTCACGATCTCGTACTAGCCTGGCTCTCCTCCTAACCTCTTAGTCCTCTTCAAAGACCTGCCACAGCTTTGCTCTCTTGCTCTCATCAACAGCCTCCCTGGGAGCTCTCACCCATTCCTGTTACTACCTATATGTATACGGCTCTCAAGTCTACATCTGTCCTTGACTCCCTCCCTGACCTTGACAGCGGCATGTACAACTGTTTATGGACAGGAACGGCCTATCAGTATTTCAAAGCCAGCATCTCCGAAGCAAGACTTGTGCCTTTTAAGTCTGCTTCTCTTGCTGTGTTCCCCACTTCAGTTGATGGACCTTAACTAGAGTTGTCTTTAACTTCTCCCTCTGCCTCACCCCTCACCCCCCTTCTCTGAGTTACTGAGACCTGTCAGTGCTACTCCTCCATGGCCTTCCAGTCCATCCTTCCTTTCCATTCCCCGCCACTGCCTTAACACAGGCTCCCACTTCCTCTCTCAGTGACTGCAGTACCGTATTGGCCTGCTGTTTCCTGCCACTAGAATGATCCTCGACCACAGTGCTGAACAGTTTACCCTCTTTCCAAACAAACAAAAAGAAAAAAAGAAAAGGTTTTTTCAATAGTTCCCCATTGTCTAAAATATAAAGTTCAAGTTTTGGGGTTTTTTAAAAGATTTTATTGGGGAATTGGGGAAGGGGAACAGCTCTGGGGAATCGGGGGGAGGGGAACAGACAAGTTGCTGTCGTTTTGTTCTTCAGTCTAGTTGTGGAGGACGTTGCTTCACTGGCCCAAGTTGGCACCATCATCGCACTCTTCCCAGGCGAGGCAGATCAGTCGCCGGCTTCTGGACGGCCGCTCACGGCGGCTGCTGGCCGCTCACGCTGGCTGCTGGCCACACACGGTAGCCCATGGCAACCCACTGCAGCTGGGGACTGCAGCCTACGCCGTCAGCCGGCGACTCACTGCAGCCCAGCTCCAGGTTGAGCTGTTGTTCAGCATCTTAGCAGCAGAGGGCAGTGTCACTGGCCCTCATGTGGGATCTGAACCTGGGCCTTCTGGCGTCCCAAGCCAGCTCTTAACCAACGTGCCACTCGGCCGCCCTAAAGTTCAAGTTTTTTTTGGCTTGGCTTTCAATGCCTTCTAGAGCCTTGTCTCAGCCATCATTCCTAGTCTCCTGTTACTCAGTTTCTGCTCTCCAAACACAGTTCCTGCTTTCTAGGCGTCCTCCCTCGGGCCCTCTGTCTATCACTCTCATTCCACTTTTCCCGTCCAGTGCAGCAGCCCCAAAGCTCTTCCTCCTAGCTCGCTACTGGCTGGAAGCTGGAATAAACCCCTCTTTTCTCTCTATCCTCATAGCATTTTTAATTTTGGACATCAGTTATGCCACTTGTACCTTTTCCCATCATGGTCAGGCAAAATGGGTCTATTTTTCCTCCAGGCTGAAGGATTCTTTAAATTCCATTCAACAAGAAAGTATGAAGCTTGATTTCTTTTTCTTTTCTTTTTTTCTTTCTTTCTTTTTTTTTTTTTGGCATTGTAACAGCAACTAGAACTCAAAACTTACTGTAAGCTGCAGCTTTGGGACTGGCCCTTTCTAGTGGGAAAGAGGCTACCGAAACAGAGAGCTGCTGTACTACAGGCAGGAAGTGGGCACGTCGGCACGTCTGACTGACGTTTCTTTCCCCCAGTCTAGGACTTTGCACGTGCCAAATGAATGCCACTTCAAGCTATAAGGCCTAAAAGATGATGCAATCTAATCTTCACGTGTCCTTGCATAGAGAACTGAGACCACAGACGTGAGGGACTCACCCAAGGTCGCCAGGTCAGTGAGTGGCTGAGCTGGACCGAGCCCTGGGCCAGGGCACACTGCCACACCCCACCCCAGCCCCTCTTTTCTGCACACTGGGGGCGGGGGCGGGGAGGATGGGGTAGCGCAGCAATTAATTAGGGTTATGAACCACAGGGAATATTCTAAAAGCAATAAAGTATAATCAATGGATATGTCTGGGCTGAGTGGCCAAAAAAACAAGGAAGATCTTGAAGGTCATGTAAATGTTTCTCCTTTTGCGAATGCATCATTTCCATAAACACTCCCCCCCATTGCTTCTACATAGCTTCTTAGTCATTAATTTTGTTCGTCTCCAATATTTTCACCGTAGCATCTTTGTCATGAGCATTTTTGCTGCAAACATTTTCACTGTATATCTAATTTGCTGTAAGGCAATTTTGCCATAAAAACATAAAATTATGAAAAATAAAGGAGGGATGTTATAAAGGACATAACAACATTAAAAGGAATTTATTGTGAAATACAAAATCGCTGAATGCATTTAAAATGTGTGTAGATTCATGGTAACACTGTGCAAATAATTGATTTTATTTCATGGATTGTACATAGGCACTTGTCCTTACTCTACAGGAAATGTGGGTTCAACACTGTGCCCTCAGAGAGGGCCCTCAGCCCCTTTCTCCTCCCAATGTAGTGGGTTTCAAAATAAGAAACCAACTTTTAGATCAAATCATCCTCATCTGAAAGAAATGCTAACTACGTATTCTAAGACCATCACCACTACCACATCTGCTCGTCACTGTAAAGACCATTATGAGGGCTAGGTAAGATTTATGCATAATATAAAAATGGGTGTAACTGTGAAAACTTGTCAATGAAAAAATGAAAAGAAACTGTCAACAGCTTAAATACATTAAGCCAGATGAACGCAGTTGATTCGTTAATGGAGAAATGAAACCAAGCAATCAAACAAAAACTCCAACTGTTAACCAGTTAGTTTATCTTTTTTTTTTATGGCAAAATTGCCTTATGGCCAATTAGTGATGCCACGAACATGTTTGCAGCAAAAATGATTGTGGCAAGGATGCTAAGGCGTAAGTACCTAGAACCAACTTTGTTCTTTTTGAAAGTCAAATGGTTCTATGGTTAATGAAGTGTTCATTCACAGGTAGAGGGAAGACTGAACATTTTAAAAGGCCTCACTCCTGAATTGGTGCTCCTCCTGTAAGCCATCAGGAAATTTCTAGAAAAATTGCCTGATTTTTTTTTTCTCTAAAAACAAAAGTTATATGATTGAGGTGAGATTTTACTGTATTTTTTTCAAAAGGTTTCTCAAAATCATTGCCTTACTCTTAATAGGGCTTCAAATAAAACCACATTAAAAGTCTCTTAAGACATTTTATCCAGAATAAAATTCTCTATTAAAACCTCCTTTGTCCTTCTCTTTATAAGCCACTCATCTCAGCAAAGTATATTATATTTATTCACAGATTTTATACATTTATTTAAAGAAGTAAAAGAATTTCTTTTTTCCTGCATTTAAAAAGCAATCACATAGCCTGTGTAGATGAAACAAAATATACTCTTTTATTGTTACTATTCCTACTTTAGAAAGTGTCAAAAACTTTTAAGGTGTTACACCATGGCTGGACCAGAATAAAGGAATGGAAAGTGTGATTACTGCCCATCCAAGGCCCCTAAAAAAGCCAGGCTCTTAGTGACTTGATGAAATTAGCATCTCCTCCGATCACCAGGAAGGAAACATGGTTGTCCCCTGCCTTTTCTTCCCTAATTAGTAAGTATATTTCACTTAGACTTGCTTCACTGAAACCCTCACATGGAATAACAACCCGCCTGGAGACTAAAATGAATATATTGTGGGAGTGTGTCAGGCTGTAACTAAGTGATGGGTAAGAGAAAACAGCTCTTACATCTTGTTCATTCAAACCAAAAGACTCTCCCTTGTCCTTAAGGAAAAGGGAAGTGTGGATGTGAATCATTGCACAGCATTTATCTGTGCAGCTGGGAACAATAGCATGCCATTTTAACTCACCGTTATAAATACTAGTAATTATACTTTTTAACATGGCTTTAGCATTCCACAGGTCAAGTATTGTTTGCTTGGAGCAAGGGAAGGACTAGATCTCAGCTCAACGAATCATAGCACCACTATCCTGGGCAAGGGAGACAACCTTGATCTTCATTTTCTTTCTTTAAAACCACAAAATATGTGTAATACACACCGCACAGATTTATGAGAATTAAATAGGACAACATGTAGAAAGCACACAACTGAATTCCTGGCATGTAAAAGATGTTCACTAAATATTAGCTTCCCTCAGTTGACACATCCGTAACAAGGGGCTAATAAAATCTACTTTATGAGGCCAGTGTGGGGATTAAGTGAAGTAGTTCCCTGAAAGGGCTCACCATTGTCAGTTTTGTCTTTTTGTCTATTTCCTAGGCCCACTCCCCACCCTCAAACCAAAGCTGCCTGTGTCTAAAGGGCAATTCAGCATATTAGAAAATAACTTTAGAGAGAGGAAGTTTATTTCTTAGGTAAACAAGCTTTTGACTTATCTACTGAATTTATAATTTTCTCAGGGGGAAAAAAATGACCAGAATTAAGTATTTTTAAAAGCCAACGTCACTAGATAATTTCAACATACCAGGAAGCCCTCGTGGTGGTGGAAATTTGAGAATGTACCAACTTCAGTCCATCCCATTCAACCAGCTAAGCATTTTCTTTTCTTTTCTTTTCTTTTTTTTTCCCAAAGTCACAATGTCACTTCAGTGTAGCCAAAATTAGATGGAATGAGAACTACAAGGGGCGGTGCAAAGAAGACGGAAATGAAAAGAACAGCGCACAGAAACTGAGAGGGAAAGGAAGTGTTCATACAAATCTGAGTTCTCTTCCAAAGAGATCATGGACACTAACATAGGTCATCTGCTAAATGCTATGAAGTTTTCAAAAGCCACTTTTTGATAAAACGGGACGTATCAAATACAGAACGTCTCCGCTCGCACCACTGTTCACATATTCAGTCAACAGCATGGCCTAGCAGCGCGCTCTGACAAATGTATTCTCAGGTGTCACCACCTTCACCCACAGCATGGAGTCGATTAAATTTCGAATGCAATTCCCAAAGGAAGGAATGCAAGAAAACATTCCTCTCATCTTAATAACTGTCATTTATTTACTTTTGGAAAGTTCTTTGGTTACCGGCGGATTTATTTCAATAGTTTGTACAGACTTGACCCAAACAGCTGGCTGTAGGAAATTACCACTGGCATTCCCTTTTGAGTTTTCAGGACAAGGTGCTCAGAATCTGGTATGGTTTGCATTTGAGAAGTACAGAAGAGTTTCTTTTCATGAGCACCTTCGAATTGCAGGCACAAAACCAACAAGAGGAGATAAACCAGAATGTCAAAATATCTTTTCCCCCTCAAGCACTAATTTCTTATTCCTAAGATTTTTTTTTTTTCCTGGAAGTAAAACCAGGAACATTTTTTTAGAAATGCCACCAACTTCGGAGAGAACCTTAGACCAGACTGCAAAGGCGCGCCGTGCAGCGGGCACGGAGGTGCGGCCAGGAGTCCCGGCGCTCGCTAGCTGCCCCCCTCCTCGGGCTCGCTGCAGGGCGAAGGCGCTGACGAGGCCTTGGACTCGCCATCGCTGTTGCATTCGGGCCTGTGCGGGGTGCCGGCGGGGCCCTCCTGCCCCCGCGCGTGGCGCTCCAGCAGCTCCTGGAGGTGCTTGATGTAGCTGATGGCGGCGCGGAGGGTCTCCACTTTGCTGAGGCGCCTGCCAGCCAGCTCCCGGGGCAGGTGGTCTCGGAGGCGCGCGTACCCCTCGTTCACGCAGCGCACCCGCTGCCGCTCGCGCAGGTTGCGCTTGTGGAGAAAGGTGGGCTGGAAGGCGCCGTCCAGCGGCAGGGGCAGGTAGGGCCGTCTCGGGGCGCAGCACGCGGCGTCCAGATGCAAGGAGACCGTGAACGGGTCACTCAGAGGAAGGCGGGGCAGCGTCCCAGGCAGGCTCAGGGGCACCGGGTGCAGATGGTACGGCAAGGTCAGCAGTCCGGCGGGTTTACGTTTCTCCATCATTCGCCGAAAAGCCACCAGGTCACCCAAGAGATGAACCTCTCAACAGAAAATGAAGCTGCAACTTCTCCAAGCGGAGATGCCGGTCCATTCAGACCGCCTGGCACAGCAGGTCTGTTTTTGGAGAAGTTTCTGGATCCGGAAGCTAGGCTCCAGAAGAAGCTTCAAGGAAACTTTGCATGATCCCATAAATTCATTGCGCTCCTCAATCTATTTATAAAGAGCCAGACCGAGGTGCTAGGCAAAGATTTAGGACCTCTAATCCACACTTCATACCCCGTCTTCCTTTCTGATCTTCTTTAAAAAAACTAACAAGGGGGTTCCACCGCTCAGTCCCCTAGCCTGGCAATGTGAGCGCACACCAAACAGAGTAATCTTCCGAAGTCACCGAAGCTTTTCAATGACTGTAATCCACTGATCTGGGTCGTCAAGAGCATAGAAATCTGCAAGGATTCAGAGGAGCTCCTCCCAGGAACCAACAGATCTCCTGGCGGCTGAGCGGCTGAGTGAAAGATCACCAGAGGCTTTCTCCTTGAAAACCAAAACTTGACTGCCCTTTGTGGTTTCCGGCGTCCAGGGCTAATGGAAAGGGCTTTTAGACTGTTTGCAAACCTACACTTGCTCTTTCATTTCTGGGGAGGTGGAGGGAAGACCTCATCAAAGGAAAGACTGCTCCCTTGTGGTTATAAGATGTGTCAAATCAAGGAGGACCCTAGGGAAGGCTTGGGGGTTTTCTTCTCCAAAGTCAAATCTTTTAAACCCCCAATTAGACATTTGTTTTTGAAGGGAACAGGAAAGAAATATACTTTAGCAACGAATGTAATGGTCTGCCTATTATGCTTCAACTTACGGATAGCATAGGGCGCTTATGTGTTGTGCTACTTTTCAGGAGTACATCAAAAGACTGAGTAGTAACAAACACTTTTAGCCAAAGTCATTTCTCCCAGTGCTTACTGTAAACACACTTTAAACACTGCTTTCCGACCTCTTCTAATCCCACCCAGGATATAAGGACATCATCTTTCCATAGTGTAAAGAGCAGATTTCTATTGTATTCTTTTTGTCTTAAAAAAAAAAAAGAAAGGTGCAATTTATTTTCTCCCTTGGGGTTAGAAAAGCAACATTTGAAAGGTGGAGAGCCCCAATTCCAAGGAGAAAGGATGGTGGCTTTGAAGGCCTTTCTTTTCAACACACAACCAAAAATGAATAATTAATCCACCCATGTTGGTGAAGGGCTTTGAAGATGAAAGTGTCATTAAAAATCCAACTGTACTGGTTAATGTCAAAGAACGTGTTATCACACTGAAAAATCAGATTTCCTGTTCTGCAAACCAGCACATTAAAGGCAGCTTCTACTTTAAAAGTCCAACTTAAAAACAAGAGAAGCAAAAACCCCCTCCATTTATGATCAGACTTTCTGCCTGTTCCTCAGGAGCCAAGGTGTCGCCCTAACATGTTTTTTTTGACAAGTCTTATGCTTCCCTGTTTACACTAAGTGATCTGCCCGAAGCAACTGGAAAAGCACTTCCATCAAGGCAAATAAAATGGAAATAATTATTCCTTTCAGGCATAAGATAGTCACCTTTTAGAAGACATAGCTCCCCATGTGGCTTGTACTGGCAAACACGCTTATATGTCACCTTAATTTCTCAGTAGAGTTAGATCACAAGAAAGCTCTTCTCGTTGGGAGAAAAGCCCACCAGACAGGTAGATAGATGATAGGACCACGGCGTGCCTTTTGGCCATGTCAAAGACTTTCGCTTTCATTCTAAGAGTGACAAGAAATAAATGAGATATTTTGAGAAGGGAAAGCATGTAGTAAAAATTGGTTTTCAAAAAGGTCACTTCTGCAGAGTGGAGAATAGATTGGAGGGGAGCAAAAGGGAGAAGAGTTAAAATATACCATTTTTCATGCTCAGATTGGCAAAAAAAATTTTTTTAATTGCTAACATCAGGACAGGCAAAGATTTGGGGAAGGGGCAGAAACATAAATGGCTACAAGCTTTTGGGAAAGTAACTATTAAAATTAATAGAGCACTTCACATATCCTTTGGCCTAGAGAACCCTACAATTTTGTCCTACAAAAATAAATGCACCGGCATGGATTTATATTTATAATAATATCTATTGCAACATTGTGGTGGTTTTTTAAAAAGGAAACAACCCGGATGTCCATCAACAGGAAAAGAGCTAATACTTTTAGAATATTATGCTATTATTTAAAATGTTAGTGCTATATGTAAGAACTTGCAGAGATGTCTATTATGTGTTAAGTGAAAAAGAGCAAATTGCAGAGTAATGTACGCAGCTCAAAGTTAAAACAAATTGTTCTACGTGACTTACATGTCTTTATATGTGTTCATGTGAGCACAGAGATTGAGGTGGAAAGACACACACTAAACTATTGTCATTGGTTGCCTAAAAAGGGTGGCATTGGGGTTGAGGGAGGTGTTCATTTTTCTTTATGGAGAGATTTATGGATCTCTCTACTGTTTAACTTATCACAAAAAGCACATATTACTTTTGTATTTTTCAATCTAGTGAAGTTTAAAATAACAAGAGAATGTTTAGAAAACTTAATGGACACCCCTGATCTGACCCAAACCAACGGATTTATCATTATGATTTCATACTCTTGAACCAGGGTTTCTTGGCTGTTTATAAATCCTGACTCTGAAAGAATAAATACCTGTAGGGCTGTGTTTCCCACCCCAGCACTAATGCCACAATTTAAAATTGATTTTCAGATCCTGATCCTATAGTGGTCTTTTTATAGGGTCCAAGTAATGTTATGATATATCTACATGGTCACAACGAATGCTGACAGAGTCTTTCTTATGCTTTTTGAAGGTGTAAATGCATTGGAAATAAGTGGCTTTTCCAGTGAGAAGCATTGTTTTACTCACATGATGTGAAAGTGGGGGATGGGGAGAGGGAGGCTGCCTTTCTCAATACATCCAAACAGGTCAAAAGAGGAGGTTCCAACTCCCAGTCGCTCTCCAGTCAGTTTTGATCCTGACAAGCGTTCTCTCCAACTTTAAAGATGTCTCCCATAAGACTGGCTAGATTGAGTTACAGGTATGCTAAACCTCCAAGGACACTTGGGACTAGATTTGCATAGTCCTAGGTGGACTGCTTGAGTCATTAAAGATCAGCCTCAGTAGATTTAAAGGTACGTCTAAGGCCTTGGAGAACTGCCACCCCTAAAACTCAGGTCCTTCATCACCTGCTTGAAACCGGTGAGAAGAAAACTATGATGGGCTCTTCTTGTGAAATATTTGATATCACATTATATAGTTGGGTCTCCTAGGCCAGGGGTCAGCATACTTTTGAGACGGAAGAGCCAATCCTGTCCCTCACAACAATTTAAAAATTATTCGAGAGCCACAAACAAATGAAATCACCATTATGTGAATAATATCCTTTAAAAATTTTATAAATGAAACTATGATAGTTTTATTTTCATTTTCAATTTTACTTCAGAGCCACATGTACGTACCTAAAGAGCTGCATGTGGCTTGCAAGCTGCAGTTTGCCAACCCCTGTCCTAGGCTCATGGCACTAAGGTATACATCCTTGTCTGGCCCCACACCGGCAATTTACATCAGCTGTCACAGTGGGAACAGAGAAATATATATAGTATATGACCTCACGAGAGAAATCAGATTTCTCACAGGTGTAGGTTACTAAATCTCAAATTGATTATCTAACACATTTCTATTCAGTTAGTCCTTTTCTATAGAGCTCAGGCATAAACTGTATTACCATGTGTAGCATCCACCAGGGGGCTTCTTAGGTACAAATATGTAAGCATTGAGACTCGCTAAGACCACCGTGGGCCACATTTAGCATCAGATTCATTTGGGAGGATATAGGTCAGGAAGGACAACTTGGAGCAGGGCAAAATTTGGTGTTCCACCTCCCTGGGAGTCCTGGTAGTAATCTACACAGCAGTCATACAGCTGCTCGCCATTAACCTGCAGCCAAGGGACAGCGCTGGTGCCAGGAAAGAAGACTCATGCCAGACTCGTGTGGCAGCTGCGCTGGCTTAGAAGTCTCATACCCCTTAGGAGCCAGTATTTCTTGTAATGGCCTCACAGGAATAGCATCCAGGGACCCACCAGGGCCCAATTAAAGAGTTTTCACACTTGGGGAAGCCCAAAGCTATGCTCTCCCATTAGGTAATTATAGTTTTGCCAGTCCAAATGCAATTTACCAATCAGGTAATTGCTCTAATATAAGTAATGTTGCCAAATGACATAGTTGACAATTCTATCTTTATCAGGTTTCAGAGGCACAGATAACAGAAAGTTAGCTGAAGGTCAAATTGCCATGCAAAAGGGTAAAAGCTTATTAATTCTTTACCTACACCATTACATTCTATTTTAAAGATCATTTAAAGCAAGGTTTAAAGAACCACACATATTTAGGTACAATGTATCACTTTTTTTTTTCTGTTCTCAAATGCTATTTGCATTTTCACCTTGTCTGTGAAATCTTTTGCCATACAGAAATGTAAGTTTTAGATGTAGTCAAATACATTAATTCTTTCCTATGGTTTTTGTCTTTTCTTCCTTATTTAAGGCTACCTTCTCCAACCACACCTTTTACAAGGCCTTTTCTTGTCTATGTGGTGCCTTTGTGTGAATTAGAAAAAGGCACCAAACTCAAGGCTTGGAGAACGAATGGCTGACTCTACAATTCGTCTGGAAGAACTATTGAGCAAGGATGCCCAAATTTGAAAAAGGAGAGCAAAGAAGGTAACGTGCACTTTTAATATCCAGGAGGAACAAACAAACAAACAAACTTGGGATTCTAACTAGGATTGTATTAAATATACAGATTAATTTGGAGAGAAATTACTTTTTTAAAATAATTGAATCTCTCTTATATGAACATAGAACTCATTTATTCAGATCTTCTTTTTTTTTTTGTCTTTTAAAGAGTTCCACAAGTTTCTTTATGCAGATCTTACATGTTTCTTGTTATGTTTATATCAAGATGTCTCATAGGTTTGGTTTCTGTTGTGAATAGAATTTTTTCCTACTCTTCCAAGCTATTGATTTATTTCATGTTAATCTTTAATCCATTCATAAGTGAGCCCTCTTCTTAAGTTCTAATGGTTTTTAATTGCGATAAAAATCTACATACAGTTAAATGCATATAGTCTCATATATTAAATACATGATTCAATGAGTTTTGCCAAATGTATACAGTTGTGAAACAACACTCCACTCAAGATAGTTCTAATCACTATTTTTTTTTTTAAAGATTTTATTGGGGAATCAGGGGAGGGGAACAGACAAGTTGCTGTCCTTTGGTTCTTCAGTCTAGTTGTGGAGGACGTCGTTTCACTGGCCCATGTTGGCATTGTGATCATTGAGCTCTTCCCTGGTGAGGCAGATTGGTGGCCAGCCCTTGGAAGGCCACCCACAGCAGCACACAGCAGCTCACGGCAGCTCATGCCAGTTCCTGGCTGCTCACACTGGCTGCCGGCTGCTCACGGTAGCTCAGGGCAGCCCACTGCAGCAGGGGCTGCAGCCTACGCCGTCCCCAGCAACTCACGGCAGCTCACCTCCAGGTTGAGCTGTTGTTCACCATCTTAGCTATAGAGGGTGCAGCGTCACTGGCCATCATGTGGGATTTGAATCGGGGCCCTGCTGCTCAGAGCTCACACTCCCAAGCCAACTCTTAACCAACGAGCCACTAGGCCGGCCTTAATCATTATTTTTAAAACATGATTTTCGAGGACTTCTTAAACTATAATCATATTGTCTATTAGTAATGATAGTTTTGTTTCTTCCTTTCTAATATAACTCATTTATTTTTCTTATGGAATCTCCAGTCCAATGTTAATTGTAGTAGTAATAGCTAGCATCTTTGTATTTTTTTATGGGAAAGCAGCTAATATTTCACCATGTAGAAGATATTCTTTATCAAATTAAGGAAATTTTCTTCTACTAGTTTGCTAAGAGTATTATAAGGAGTGGCTATTAAATTTTATCAAATGTATCTATGAAGACATTCATGTGTATTTTTTTCTTTAAATAGAATTTACTTCTATTACAATAAATTACAATAATAGATTTGCTAATGTTGAGTCATTTTGCATCCCTGGGATTAAACCCTATGGAGTGATAATTCTTTTAATGCCCTGCTGGATTCAGTTTGTTAATGTTTTACTTAGAGATTTTGTTTCTACAGTTCCAAGTTACATTGGCTGATAGCTTTCTACTCCTGTGTTCCCCTTTTCTGGTTTCAGCATTATTTTAAACTTATTAAAAAATAAGTCGCGTAGCTTTCCATCTACAATATTTCTAGGATCTGGAACCATTTGTAAAAGGTGGAAATTATCTATTCCTTGAAAGTTTGGTAAAACACATCCTAAAAAATATATTTGGAAATTCTTGAGTGCTAAATTTTCAGTTACTTTGTAATTTCTTTTATCATTACCATTGGAATTTTAGGAGGTCTTTATAATGCTCTTATCTTTCCCTCCTGAGTTTTTATCCTCCTTCATTGGCAACTACTACCCCTTTGTTTATCATCCTAGACTCTAGAATCACTTAAAATCTCTAAAATTGATCAGCACAATACATTAATTAAATTAACCCCAAAGGCTTGTGGTCCCTCAGCCCAAAACCCATTCTTGATTCTTTTCCTATTTCAAACGAAAAACATTCCAATATAGCTGACCAAAGGTTACTCAATCAAATAAATGATCAGTAGAGTAATACTCCAAATGTAAAAGTACACCCCTCATTATCAAATTACTAGGGATAAACTAAAACCCAAAGTTTAAATAACCTTTCCCTTGTAGGTTAAAATTTAAAGATATCAACATCAATATGTCTTAGGTTAAGCTTCTCAGATCATTCTCCTAGTTTTGAATTCTGCTCAGTCTCAACTAGAGGGGTCTTACTCCAAAGCCTGAGCAGTCAGGGTTCCTTCGGCAGTCACACCTTCAGCAGTCACACCCTCCACTGAAATTAATAAATTTCCTTCAGAGCTGAGAAATCGAATTAGTTCAACACCACGTGTGTTCCACTTTTTTAAGTCTAAAGGATTAACAGAACACATAAGTTTATCCCAATTCTAGACCCACATCCATACCATTAAAAAAAAACACACACACAAGCCATTCTGAAGCCCTTATAGGAGTTAAACGAAGTACTTGGAACATTGACCCAAGAGAAATAATGTTCCGAATATTAGTGCTTAATCTTTTATACCCATGTAACAGTTTCCAGAGGTCAGAGCAGAGAATTAGGGGTGTCCAAGAAAAGGAAGGCAGCCTCAGCAGCATGGCCACCAAATAAAGCACCCTGAGAATCCGAAGCTTAAGAGTATAAGCATTTATTTAGTTCATGAGCCTCAGGGGTAATGATTTAGGCTAAGTTTGGCTGAGTTCTAGCATGTCTGGTATGGCAAACACATAATCACATAATCACCAGGCAGGAAGGACGCTCCACCTCTTCCTGGGATTACCTGTAAAGTCACCTTGCAAAGGGCATGGTTACCAGGAGGAGTAAAGAACTGGGGCCATTAACACAGATCACTCTGTTTTACTCTCCCACCCAAAGATGATCACACAGTTTGAACTAGGCATATTTCAGGGCTCAGTAACCACATGTGACTAGTGGCTAGTGGCTACCATATTGGACAGTACAGTTCTAATGTCACTGGCCTCCTTGCAATTCCTCAGACCTGCCAGCCATTCTCTTGTCTTGGGGCCTTTGTACTTGTCCTGCCCTCTGACTGAAATACAATAATACCTTGGTTTGCGAGCATAATTCATTCCGGAAACAAACTTCTTGTATTGCAAGACATCACTCGTTTACCAACTTAAAATGTATTAGAAATGTTTGCTCATCTTGCGGAACACTAGCAAACCAAGTCACTCGCAATCCAAGGTTTTACTGTACTCTTCTTCTATCAATAGATGTCGACATAGATCACTCCCTCACCTCCTTTGGTTCAAATGTCACCTTTTCAATGATGTCTTCTCTGTCTACCCTATTTAAAATTGCACCCCCCCATCCTTGAACACTTTCTATCCATCTTCCCTGCCACATTTTTTTCACGGTATTTATTGCTATCTGGTACTATATTTTATATTTTAATTAGTTATTTGTTTATTATTGGTCTTTTCTCACTATCATGTAAGCTCCATATCGACCGGTATTTTTTGCCTGTTTAGTTCACTGCTTTATCCCCAGTGTCTAGAGCAATGCCTGGCACATAGTAGGCACTCAACAAATATTTGTTGAATAAACGCTAACCTTTCCATGCCTTTCTGCAAATATTAAAGAAATGAGCCAGTTTGAATCTGATACAATAAATTCTAATTGTATCAGGCTTTTATGGAGGAGAATCCTAAGAATGTGAAATAACAGGTTTACCCACATGAAAAGTCATTATTTCCAGACCCTCCTTAACATGAGAGATTGAAAGAAAGGTATCCTGAGAAGCCCACTCCAGGCCCAAATTTACCCATCACTGTCCTTGTCTTAGGGCTACAAGATAATGTTTAAAGGTAATTTGTTGTCTACATTTGTCTTTTCCACCCAGCAAAAATGTTAATGGTTGTTATCTGGTTTATTTTATATATAGTTATCTCTAAGCTCTACCATACATCTTTGTTTCTTTGGAATACTTGGGCTTCTAACACTAAACAAGCAGCAACACTCTTCATTTCTGCTTGTCTGATTGGTCAGCAATTCTCCCATTGCTTTTATTGTCTTATTGGCAACTTGGTGTCTTTTTGAAGTGGCAAGTCACCCTAAATCAGCTCCTCAGGCAACATTTGGGCATCAATTTGCTGTATGTCCCCAATACATGAGTTAATAAGCATAGCTTAGAATTATGCCAGTTTGACTTTCATTTATTCATCAACTATTTATTGAGTTCCTAATAAGTGCTAGGTACTGTGTTATGTTATATAGCATTAAATAAGCTAGACACGGGTCTTGCCCCTGAAACTTAAAATCTATTTGGTAAGACAAAAAACTTGAACGATTAATTCCAATAAAGATAAGAACGACAAAATATACAGTGGGCCTAATCTAGTCTGGGGAATGAGGTTAGGATGCTTCAGTTTTTGGTGATCCTGACATCATTTATTTTTTAAATTGATTTTTGAGGTATTTTTACATATAATACAACTCACCAATTGTAATTGTACTCTGGTGAATGTTGACAAATATATACAGTCGTGTCACCACTGTCACAATCAAGATAATTTACATCACCCCCAAAAGTTCCCTCATGCCCCTTTGCAGTCAATCTCATCCCTTGCAATCATCCTCAAGTCCTGACAACCACCTATCTGCTTTCTATCACTACAGCTTTACCTTTTCTAGAATTTCATACGAATGGACTCTTATAATATGTAGTCTTTTGTGTATGGTTTCTTTCACTTAATTTAATGTTTTTGAGATTCATCCATGTATCAATAACTTGTTCCATTTCATTGCTGAGTAGTAGTCCTTATGTAGATATACTTTAATTTGTTTATTCACTCACCAGTTGATGGACATTTAGGTTGTTTTCAGTTTGTGGTTATTACAAATGACGCTTCTATGAACATTTGTTTACAAGTCTTTGTACAAATGTTTTTATTTTCCCTTGGGCAAATAAATATCTAAGAGTGTAATTACTGAATCTTATTGTATAAGAAATTGCTAAGTTGCTTTCTCAAACGGCTGCAGCATTTTGCATTCCTGCCAGCAAAGTGTGAGGGTTCCAGTAGCTTTATATCTGAACCAATACTTGTTATAGTGAGTCTTTTTAATTCTGGCCACTCTAATAGGTATATTTTAGGTATCTAACATTTTACCTCATTGTGTTCTGATTTGCATTTCTCAAATAACTAATGATGCTGCTCATCTTTTTGTGTGCTTAATTGCCATCCATGTTTTATTTGGTAGTTATTCAAATATTTTGCCCATTTAAAAAAATAGGGTTTGAGTTTAAAAGGGTTCTTTATATATTCCAGATAAAAGTCCTTTATCAGATATTTGTTTTGCAAATATTTTCTCTCTTTCTCTGGCTTGAGTTTTTATTTTGTTGACAGTGTCTTTTCAAGACCAAAACTTTTAACTTTAATGAAGTTCAATTCATTAATTGTTTTAGTGGTTCCTGATTTTTGTGTCCTATCAAAATTACAAAGATTGTCTCTATTTTTCTTCTATAAGTATTACAATTTTAGCTCTTACATATATCTGACCTGATGTTTACATACACATCTGATATTTATAAAATTGTTAAAAAAGAATACACATGGAGAGCCGGCTGAGTGGCTCCGCTGGTAAGAGCACGTGCTCCTAACAACAAGGATTCTGGTTGGACTCCCGAATGGGATGGTGGGCTACGCCCACCCGCAACTAAGATTGAACACGGCACTTTGAGCTGAGCGGCATTGAGCTGCCATGGGGCAGCTGGATGGCAACTGGACTTGGAGCTGAGCTAGCTGCACCCTCCACAACTAAGATTGAAGGACAACCAACTTGGCTGTTTCCCTTCCCCAATTCCCCAATATTGTTCCCCTCCCCCAAGTCCCCAAGATAATCTTTAAAAAAGAAAAAAAAGACTAGGCATGGAAAGCCAGAGTGAAGTCACTCAGCCATTTATGAGACACATCATCATACCGTTGGCCCCAGGTTTGAAGTGGCATTTTAGGGAATATTGTCTATTATTTATTTGTGATATGACTTTCTTGCTTTAGATTTCTATTTGTTGTCAACGAGAAAACAAAACCAATGTGACCTCTCAATGCTCAGTGATTAGTTCCCTCATTTGGAATGTCCTTTCTCCTTGTGACAAGGAAGGGAATATTAAGCGAGTTGACACCACTCCCAGCTCTAGTCCAAAACGCTGTGCGTGCCCCTGCCGTTTCACATGAAATAGAATTTTCAAAACGCACCAGTCCCCACTAGACTGCAAGCTGTTGAAGGTCAAGATGTGGGTCTCATTTTGTATCCTTATGTTTGAGATGTAATTCAATAAATGTTTTCTGAATAGAAGGAATTCCTGGGTCTCTGCTGTTCTGCTGGTGTGTGGAAGCTAGCAGGCAGTGTGTTGTAGTTTCAATGTCCAATCCTCATAACTTGGAACCATTTTCCTTAAAACCACCTCAGGATTCGTAGGGCTTAGCACACAGTGCCTGGCCTGCAATAGGGAAAGAATGGCAAAGAGAGAAGGAGAAGGAAATTTGTACAAAATCCCAACACCACCATTAATAACTTGAAGCAGGGACACCGGGCAATCTTCAGGTGTAACATGTGAAAAATACTAGGGCTAAAATCCCAATCCCAACAGTGCCATCTCTGGGCTAAATCCCTTGTTTCGAATCTTGTGGGCTTGCATGAGCCCACGCTTCCCAAGTAGGCGAACGCCTGGAAGACTGAAAGCCTGAGTCTAGAGTCTTCAGGGGACACAAAATCCACTCCCTGCGTTCACGTCAGCCCTCGTTGCCTAGCAACTGGATCGATCGCTCGGCGCTCTACTCGATCCTGCTGGACTGAGACGCGCGGCCCGCCCTGCCGGCTGCCACTCGGGTCGCCGCGGTGCGCACGCGCGGAAGGGGCTCGGCTGGCTGAGGGGCGAGCCGGAGCGCGGTTGCCGTTTGCGGGCCGAGGCGGGGAGGGGCGCACGCACGAGGGGAGGAGCGGCGGGCGCCGAGAGTGGCTGAAGAGCCGGAAACGCGCCTCAGACGGTGCGGTGGGTTGGGCCGGGCGGGAAGCGTTAGGCAAGTGGCCCCCGGGGTGCGGGGGTCGAGCGGGCGGGGAGGGCCCCGAGGCGAGCTCTGCCCGGATGAGGAACAAAGCGGCGGGGCAGGCGCGCGCGACCCCCGCGCGGCCGACAGGTGGGCTGCACGCGGGCCGGGGCGGGGCGAGGGCAGCCTGCGGCCCCATGCTGGCGGGCGGGCGAGTTGGACGCCCTTGGGAGGCGGTGTCCGCTGGCCTGGGCTCTCCGGCCGCGAGGTGACGGGGCTGCATCCTCCCTGTGTTTTGGTGACCGCCTTTGCTCCCCTCCACCCCAGGTTGGGCGGCCCCCCTCCCGAAGCTCCTGGAGGAAAAGCCCCGGGTGTTCCCCGGCATGTCCCATCTCGCGGCAGGGTGCGCGGCCGCCGGCCCTCGGGAGAAGCTGGGTGGCCCCGGGCGGCCCCGGGGACGAGTGGCCGCGTTTGTGCAGCGGTTGTAAGCAAGATGCGGTAGCACGTGACCCTGGGACGCGAACCCTGATGCCGGTTCCCCGCCACCCGTGTGCTTTTTTCTCTGACACTTGGCCCCAAGCAGATGCATCACAGGTGAGGAGTGAGGTGGGTTCAACGCTGGTGACGTCTTTGGAAAACGTCTGGCACTTGAGAGTTCAGAGAGCCTTTGGTTTGGGTGCCGTTGGGAAGGTTACAGGTGTGGTTTGCAAGTAGTTTTGTGTCCCAAAGGGAACAAGAATCCCAGAAACTTGTGCTGGGTTGAGTATACTCTCATTCAACCTAATTTACCCCAGATTTGAGTAGTTGTTCTAAGTAGCCACACATGGATTGTTGGCTCGTTGTCACTTTTATCCTATGCCTTTGAGTTATTTGAACGTTTAACAATATTTTATATGGGTTCCAGAGTGTATTTTTAGCTCATCACCATCACCTTGAATTTTGCCGGTTGCTGGCTGGCTGCATGGTAATGTGGAGAAATTAAGTTCTTAATTCTGCAGGCTTCATGCTGTTTAAAGTTTGCTACTTTTTGGTACCACGCCAATACAGTACAGAAATAGTTATATCTGGCTGGTCTTTTAGGATCCTTTCATAGGCTGTATGTTTAGGATACAGAAGCTAAAACAAATTCATTGAAATTACTGTAACTTGCATTTTGCAAAGTGCAAAATTAGCTTCTTATATACCATCCTAAGTAAAGTTATAAGATCAACAATGACAGATGGCTCATACATAGGTCAGAAACACACACACATTAGCTGTAGAAGTATGAAGGGAATAATTTTATGAGGAATGAATAAGAAGAGAGAGCTTGGTATCTTGATTTCTGGCCCTTCTTCCAAGATTGCTTCCTACAGTCCTGTATGTGAAAGGTAGGTAGAATAGGATTGCAATTTAGAGTGCGAGTTTTACGAGGGTCATATTGTAAATTCCCTTCCTTTGCTTTCTCTCTGGGATACTAGTTACCTTTGGTTTATGGCTGCTGAGCTCATCACATTTTAGTGACTCACAACAGCAGAAATCTGCTGAGCCTCTCACATTAAACTCTGGTTTGAACTGGTTTGAGAAGTCAACCTAGAAACACCGTTTTGATGTTTATCTCAAGATTGGTACACAGATTATTAATATTCAGGAATTTTCAGAATGGGATTTGAAGCTACAGACTTTTAACTGTACTTTAAAAAAAATATTGTAACCAATTTGTTGAAGGTCATTACTACTTCAGTAATTGGAGAGTTTTAAGTAAAAACTCTGTAGCTATCAAAAGTTATGGGAAAAGTATGTTTTAAACCAGCCCAAGCCCAGAAACTTTCAAAATTGAGGTTGCTATGGTTTCCTTAGGCTGTAAGGTGTTTTTGTTTTTCCTTTACATTCTTTTATAATGTAATTACTGTTATAAAGGTGCTGTCCTTTATTAGATGTACCTAATTTGTCATGTGCTTCTAGTTATCTTTCTAGTAAGGATGAGCTTGCATTGCTCCATCTAAGCTCCATCGTTTCAGAGTGCCTGCTCTATACAAGGTACTGTGCTTGGTCAGCCTTGTATACTTGATTAATGTCTGGGAGCTTAGTCTTATGAGATACCTGGCCAGGGAGCAGGTTGAAGCCTGTGGATATAGAATAATGCAGGAACAGGTCTGTATGGGACTTTAAGCATACCCCACTAAATAAATACACAGATCCTAATGTAGTGGAATGGTGTAAAAGGCAAAATGTTTCTTTTTATTGGAATTGTCTTTTTCTAATTGTAGTTAAGAGCTTGGGTTTATTAAATTAGGCAGACCTGGGTTTAAATCCCAACTCTGCCAGTTACTAATTATGTAATCCTGGGTTAAGTTTCTTAGTGTCTCTGAGTCTCAGTTTCCTCATTTCTGAAATGGGATTAAGAATAATACCTACCTTACAGTAGTTAAGGATTAGGTGAGATAATTACATGTAAATCACTTAGCCCTGAATCTAACACATACAGTAGGGGAGTAATAAGTGTTAGCTATTATTTTCAGGTTGACTGATAGCCGATACTGCCATTGCTCAGAATTAAAAACCTATTTAGATTTGCTTTCATGTCTAAGGAATATGTAGACCCATTTGATTCCCCCTTCCCTCCTTAACCCCTCCCAGGTATATAGGAAGACACAGAAAAATGTACGTAAAAATATACGTAACTGTGATATTCACTATAAGGATTGGAGGGCATTAGTAACCTCCCCTAGATAGCCTGTTGGCTAGCCTCTTGAAATTATGTTTATAATATGGCAGTCTGTAAATGCTGATATAGGAACTAATACTAATAACCTCCAATAATGTCTTGTTCAAATCAGTATTACTCAAGGGCCGGCTGAGTGGTGCGTTGGTTAAGAGCTGGCTTGGGACGGATCCCACATGTGAGGGCCAGTGACACTACCCTCTACAGCTAAGATGCTGAACAACAGCTCAACCTGGAGCTGGGCTGCCAAGAGTCGCTGGCGACCGCGTAGGCTGCAGTCCCTGCTGCAGTGGGCTGCCATGGGCTACTGTGAGTGGCCAGCAGCCGCTGTGAGCAGCTGTCCAGAAGCCCGTGACTGGTCTGCCTTGCCCAGGAAGAGCACAATGATGGTGCCAACTTGGGCCAGTGAAGCAACGTCCTCCACAACTAGACTGAAGAACAAAAGGACAGCAACTTGTCTGTTCCCATCCCCCAATTCCCCAATTTAAAAAAAAAAATCAGTATTACTCTTATGACGTTAATGGTAATGCAAAATGGACGGCATAGAAAAGGTGATTCTTAGATTCTTCAGCCTGCGCCAAATAGTCTGTAGATTAAAAAAAAGAAAAGTTGGTGTATTAAACAACTTTTTGGCAGTATTTTGCAGCATGATCTGTGTGTGCACTTCCATTTAATTGCTGTGTGATTTGGGGCATATGGCATGCGCTTTTTGAGCCTCAGCTTCCTTACATACCTTATTTTGAAGAATTGGTGAGAGAGATGAAGTAACTTTTTTTTTTTTAAAGAATCTAGCAAAGCTTATGTAACAAACCTCGATAGGTGGTAGATGTTAAGATTATTAATTATGAAAATGTTGATACACAATTTTAATAAAATGCTGATCCATGAGAAAATATGGTGCTTCTTTACACCATTGATAATTAATTCAGACCCAGTGTCACTTTAACTCTTGGTAAAAAGAACTAGCAGATGTTTTTTTGAGCAGGTTAAAACAAACTGCCTATAAAAGTCCTGGTTCAAAATGATAAGCCAATTGGAGAAAACAAATATTGTGAAAGGAAAAACTTGGGTGATTTAAGAAAACAAACAAACCCTCATTGCCAGTGTGCCCTAAGGATTGCAAACTTTACTTTAGGTGTATGCACAGGGTTTGGAACAAGGCACACCTGAGTTAAATCCTGTTTCTGCTGTGTGACATTGACGAGTAACTCCCTCTGAATCCCGGTTTCCTTATCAATAGAAAGATGATGACACTGTCTCAGAGAGCTGTGAGCACAAAATGAAATGATGGTTAAGTCCCACTTTCCCGCCCCCATTGTTTCAGATCCTTTAGTATTTGTACCTGAAAGGGAATCACTGAGGTCACTCTTTGCATAACTAGTTGTGTGTGCTCTTTCTTAGGATGAATGAAATGAACCTGAGCCCAGTGGGGATGGAGCAGCTGACTTCATCCTCTGTGAGCAATGCCTTGCCAGTCTCAGGGAGTCACCTGGGGTTGGCTGCCTCACCCACTCACAGTGCCATCCCTGCCCCAGGTGAGTGGCAAGGGGGAGGGACTGAGCTCCAACACTTAACTGCATTATTCTAAAAGCCTGGATGGGATCAGAGTCAAGGGAGAAGAGTGGAAGGGAGAAGCCAAGCAGGTCTGAATGGCGGCCCCACTTGGGTAGCACAATAGAAGAAGCCATTTCTGCAGAGTACTGGCATTCCAGTGGATAGGAGTAGCAGCTTTTTCTGATACTCCTCTGCTTCGGCTGGTGGCCTTTTCCTCAAGCTGTAATTGACTTGGCATTTTATCTAAGATTACCCATTCATCTGGTCCCCCACCGTTGGCACTCTGTTCCTGGGTTAATGGAGGAGAATCAAAGTTACTCTAATTTAAACTACTCCCGGAAAGTGTGAGAAATCCAGCTTTATTTTCTACTGCGTCTGAAACTGGCAACAACTGCAAATGCTCCAAGCCTAGAATTATGGGGAAAGAGGAGGCACCAGAGATGGAGCTCCTGCACAGAACATGCGCCCCAATACCTGAGAATAATAGAGGAGAAGCTCATTTCCCCCATCACTATACTTTTAAATCTTTTTTATCTGTCTCATTTACTTTTCTTTTTCTATTGAAATGGAAAAGAAGCACGTAAGCTCGTGAGTCTTCGAATGGTAAGACTCTACGACATTGTAATGTATTGGACCTTTATCAGAGTAGGAGTTAATGTTTAAGAGTATTTAAATCTATAAGTTATTTAAATAGTTCTCTATAGAGAATTACTAGCTTAATGACTAAAATGCAGCAGTTAAAATAAGTTTGAACCAAGGTCTCTTTTACATTCCTGTGTCCGTAAAAATTAAAAAACAAAATTTATTAGTTGTGAATCCATTTGATTATCTCTTAGGCATTTCTTTTAGTGGACACTCTTGTTAAGGAGGAAAAGCCTATTAAAAAATATTGCCACTGGCAAAAAGAATGCAAATCAGCGTTGCCTAAGTTGGTGAGTATTCATTATGATAATTAGGCACAGCAAGAGCCACTTCAACACTTTGCAGATAGATATAATCCAAGGTAGATATAAGCTAAGGGTTATAGTTTTTTAATCATGAAGTATAGCATATGTGCAAAAGATTGTATAAAATTATACACAGTTTTACCTCTAACTTTAAATTAGATTATTTTCCAAGTAGAAGCATATCTGTGAATTTTTAAAAGTAAAACATTTTCATCAGATAAAATGGAAAAAATATAATAAAATATGTAAAAACCTGTAATATCAACTCAGAGACCACTCTTGTGAACTCTTGTATGTTTCTTCCTATCCTTTTACACTTGATCTTAGCCAAAAGGCCGAGAAGCGATCTTCCTATCCTTTTAATCTATGTAATTTGTTTTCTCAAACTGTATTCAAACTAGGTTTTTAATTGTAATTAAACGTTTGGTATTTAAGAGCAGTACAGACAACTGGAGGATCGACATGGCATTTTAAAACTAACTTGAGTTACATCAAACTAAAAAGTTTTTTCACAGCAAAGGAAACCATCAGTAAAACAAAAAGACATCCTACTGAATGAAAGAAGATATTTGTCAGTGATACATCTGATAAAGGGTTAATATCCAAAATTTATAAAAAACTCATTCAACTCAACACCAAAAAAAATAAATAGCCCAATTGAAAAATGGACAGAGGGTATGAAGAGGCATTTCTCTAAAGAGGACATACAGATGGCCAACAGACATGAAAAAATGCTCAACCTCACTAATCATTAGAGAAATGCAAATAAAAAACACAATGAGATACCACCTCACTCCGGTCAGAATGTCTACCATCAATAAATCAACAAGTGCTGGCGAGGTTGTGGAGAAAAGGGAATCCTGGAGCACTGTTGGTGGGACTGCAGATTGGTGCAGCCACTATGGAAAACAGCATGGAGGTATCTCAAAAAACTGGAAATGGAACTACCTTATGACCCAGCAATTCCACTCTTAGGTATTTATCCAGAGAAATCCAAGACACTAATTCAGAAAAATATACGCACCCCTATGTTTATCGCAGCGCTATTCACGATAGCCAAGACTTGGAAACAACCGAAATGCCCATCGGTAGACAACTGGATTAAGAAACGTTGCTACATTTATACAATGGAGCCTTATTCCGCTATAAAGAAGAATGAAATTGTACCATTTGCAACAATATGGGTGGACCTAGAGAACATTATGTTACGTGAAATAAGTCAGAGAAAGACAGATACCATATGATCTCATTTATATGCGGAATCTAAAAAATAGAATAAATGAACAAACTAATTAGAAACAATCTCGGAGATATAGAAAGAAAACAGGGTTGCTGGATGGGAGTGGGGTGGGGATGAGGGAGAAGGTAAGGGGATTAGAAAGCACAATCCATAACCACAAGATTGGCACAGGGATACGAAAGACAGTTTGGGGAATATAATCAATAATGTAAAGATTTTGTAAGGTGTCAGATGGGCACTTGTCTTATTAGGGAGATCACTTCATGGACAGTGTAGATGCCTGACCACTGCACTGTACACCTGAAGCTGAATAATAATGGATGTCACCTATAATTTTGTATGTATATATTCACAGGATGTAGGGTACAGCATAAGGAATAGAGTCAGTGGAACTGTAACAGCTATGTACGATGTTAGAGGGGTAGTAGATCGGGGAAGGAAGGTTATCACTTTGGGGTGTAAATGTCTGTTTTGCATAGCTGAAACTAATAAAACAAAAGTATAAATTACCAATTATAAAAATAGTCACAAGGATGTGAAGTACAGCATAGGGAATAGTTGATAATATTGTAGTAACTATGTATGGTGTGAGATGGGTAGTAGATTTATTGGGGATCACTTCATAAGTTATATAGATGTCTAATCACTATGTTGTATACCTGAAACTAATACAATATTGATGTCAACTGTAATTGAAAAATAAAGGAAAACAAAAAGAAAAAGCTAACTTGGAACTAACTTTAGGACCTGTTTATGGATGTCTGCACAACACCACCTATCTGGGGATGTAAAGGGCTACTAGGTGAGATTTTTGCCCATATGCAAAAACCTGTCTAAGAGTTTAGCCCGTGATTCAGAGAGAATTATTAAGTCCTTAGTTTCTTTTAATTGAGAAAACCATTTTTTTACAGGCCTGCCAGTGGCGATTCCAAACCTGGGTCCCTCCCTGAGTTCCCTGCCTTCTGCTTTGTCTCTGATGCTCCCAATGGGTATTGGGGATCGAGGGGTGATGTGCGGGTTACCGGAAAGAAACTACACCCTACCTCCACCACCTTACCCCCACCTGGAGAGCAGCTACTTCAGAACCATCCTACCTGGTAAGTATTATAGGTCTTTGGGAAGTTAGAAGAAAGAATAGGGCTGACTTTTAACCTCAGTACTTGAAGACGAGGAACACTTTTTCCTGTTTGTCACTATTAGATATTAATCTCTAGGTGGGGAAAAAAAATCTGTTTATATTGATGTCCTTTTCCTCTTAGAATGTACAGGTAACACATTATCCATATTGCAGTTTGACTAAGCTGAATTTCCTAACGGCACATAAGCAGTTTTTCTCCTTTCTTCTCCAGCATCCTCTTGGTTCAGTTTTTTTAATTCTACGATCGTAATTTCTGCCAATTACACATCCTGCTACAGTGTCATTGTTTATTATCAACTAAAGTTTATTGAATTTTTATTCTGATATAAAGTATTATATACTAATTTCCTACAATTTAGGAAATAGGGGAACCACTCACAGTGCCATTGTCCATATTTTTGGTGTACTTCCTTCCTGTCTTTGTTTATAGTTTTTCTGTTTTTCTTAATTAAAATTATACCTTGTTACAATTATCCTTACTTTTTTCACTTAATATTTTTCTCTATTTTTACGTAGTTATTTTCCCTGATTGCTACATGGGTTTCAGAATTACCCTCTTTAATGATGCATTACGTTCTACTGAATGGATATTCCATGGTTTGTTATATCAGTCTTTATTGTTTTACAGTCTGGTTTTCCCATTTTTTTATTACCATTATATGAACGTCTTTATGTATAAAAATATTTACAAAATGCATTTAGGGAAGATTACCATAAGTGGAATTTCCTGTGCATGGGGGAATGTATGATTTTATTTGAGTTTTTTTGTTTTTTTTTTAAGCTGAGCCATCCTGCCACCTGTTGGCAGCTCAGCTCAGGCCGAAACTCGAACCGCTGTTGCTCAGAGCTCACACTCTTGAGCGAGCTCTTAACCATTTGAGCCACTCGGCCGGCCCTTGAGGTTTTTAATATGTATCTTTTCCAAAGAGGTTTTAGTAATTTACATGCCTGTTGGCAATGCAGCAAGTACCATTTCACCACGTCCTCACAAGCATGAGTGCTCTAATATCCCTTTATGTTTTAATTAAAAAAAAGTACAATTGTGCTGTTTTGAATAGAGATTAATGTGTGTAATAAGTTAAAAATTATATTTAATTAAATGTTATGTTTCACATGGAAGACCTGCTTTTAAATTATTTTACTTTTTAACTCTCATAGAGCAAATTTCAGCATCTTAGGACTCAGGAATTCCAACCATGTCTATGTTAAAGGCAGCATTTAAATGATTCATTTCCAGTGACTTCAGAAGAACATAGTTATTTTTATGATTTCACAGGAAAAATTAGATTATGGAATGTGTATGTTGCTATTTATAAAGTATATAGTGATTAAACCAAAGAAGTAGTTAGGAGATTAATTTAGTTACATTTGTAAGGAAAAGAGCTTCTAACTTTTGGAATTCTTTATATTTAACAGCCTCTGTTATCTCATCTTTTCCTTTCCTCAGGCATTTTATCTTATTTGGCTGACAGACCACCTCCTCAGTACATCCACCCCAACTCCATAAATGTTGATGGTAATACAGCATTATCTATCGCCAATAACCCTTCAGCACTAGATCCCTATCAGTCCAATGGAAATGTCGGATTGGAACCAGGCATCGTTTCAATAGACTCTCGCTCTGTGAACACACATGGTGCCCAAAGCCTCCATCCCAGTGATGGCCATGAGGTGACGTTGGACACAACAATCACTATGGAGAACGTCTCTAGGGTTACCAGCCCCATCTCGACAGATGGAATGGCAGAGGAGCTTACAATGGATGGTGTCACTGGCGAGCATTCTCAAATCCCAAGTGGCTCCAGAAGCCATGAACCTCTGTCTGTGGATTCTGTGAGTAGCAACCTTGCAGCAGACACTGTGGGGCACGGTGGCGTGATACCCATTCACGGGAATGGCCTGGAGCTGCCTGTGGTCATGGAGACGGACCACATTGCAAGTCGGGTCAACGGGATGTCGGACAGTGCCCTCAGTGACTCCATCCACACCGTGGCCATGAGCACCAACTCTGTAAGCGTGGCCCTCTCTACCTCACACAACCTCGCCTCCCTAGAATCTGTTTCCCTCCATGAAGTTGGCCTAAGCCTAGAACCTGTGGCTGTCTCCTCCATCACCCAGGAGGTTGCTATGGGGACAGGTCATGTAGATGTATCTTCAGACAGTCTTTCTTTTGTATCACCTTCACTGCAAATGGAAGACTCCAATTCAAACAAGGAAAATATGGCCACCTTGTTTACAACCTGTGAGTGCTTAGCCTTTTTCTTTTGGAAATATTTGTAGAAAGGGCCATCGTCCCGAACAGGCTTAGTCACAGTCAGGTGTTAAGGGAGTGTAGAAAGTCACTGGGCTTTGGGATTTTTCTCTGCCTTTGTAGAGTCCTTTATATCAGTCATGTGGTGCCTCTTCCTCAAGCCGAATGGTGTACAGACACTTCATTGGCTCTGACAGCGCCCTCCTGAAGTAAGGAAACAGTCATTTCTGTGTTTTACAGACAAGCTTGGCCCAATCGTATGCAAGGTATTTCCCAGGGTTTCACAAATAGAGAGTTATTTATAGGAATAAACTTTAAGAAGGTAATTTCTGTGAGAAGCCTTGTGCTTTTTCAACACATGACAAACTTCATCAGATTATGCGTACTCGTTTTTATCCCCATGAAGAGGTGTGATAAGTGCAGAGATGGGATTAAGTGCAGATGCTAAAGGAGCCTGAGGAGGGGAGCGTCTCACCAGGGCTTGGAAGGAGCAGGACAGACTTCCCAGGGGAGGTAACATACATGTCAGCACTGGCCTGAAGGACAAGAAAGATGTTGGCAGTGGAGAATCAGGAAGAACAACGTCCCAGACAAGGTGGCTCCCCTTCAGTGCCTCGAGCTGAAAGAATCACGAGTGGGTCAGAATTACCGAAGCATAAAATGGGGGTGAGGGGCGGGAATGTGATGAGAGAGAAATAGGAGCCCGGACACCAAGGGCTTTAAGGAGTGAGGGTTCGGGTGGGAGTTTCGGATGGAATGTGAGGGTAACTAGTTTGTTAGAGGCAAGTGGACAGGTAAGGAAGATGATGCCATAATTTAAGTGAAAGGTGATGATTTTCCAACCTAGAGTAGAGGTAATAAGGACGAGGGAAAGTGGAGGATATTTACGAGAGCTCAGTAGAGCTTGTCGAGTGGGTGAAGTTGGAGTGAAGGGTTAAGGACAAGGCCCTAGTTTTTGGCAGGAGAAACTGGGTGGATAGTGGTGCCGTTCCTTAGGGAATGCACGGCGGAGGAGGAATCGATTCTTTTTTTGAGGAGTGATGGTGAGTTTTAGACATGTTGATGTTAGTGTCTAAGATACTCGGTAGAGGTATCTAATGAGAAGTTAAATCTGCGCTCAGAGATCTCTGTCTGGAAATGTTTAGGGATCCTCAGCATTAATCACGGCGTGGAAGTGGAGGATCATCTGGGAAGGGTGTGGAGTGACAGGAGGCCTGGGGGTATTGTGATCCTGCAGCAGAGGAAGAGCTTCCTAAGTGGACCTGATGGGAGGGGCAGAACAGTGGGAGGAAGCTTCTGCTGCTGCAGAAACCAAGCGATGGGGAGAACTTTCGTATTAACCTTTTAAGTCTCAAATTTAGAATTTTTAAATATTTCAATCTGGGAATGTGATGTAGGCTCATGAATTTAGCAGAACATAAGAGGTGGCCTAAATAAACCTGCTGATCCTTTTTTGAGTGCGCAAGCAGAACCTCTTGCTTTTAGTTGTGTTTTTCTAAAACAGAGAGATAATTCGCATGTACATTTTATAGTACACAGTTCAGTGGTTTTTAGTAAATGGACAAGGTTGTGCAACTGTCACCATTATCTAATTCCAAAGTATTTTTGTCACCCCATAAAGGAACCCCGTTAGCAGCCACTCATCCTTCCCTCCCTCTCACCCCAGGCTCAGGCAACCACTAACCTACTCTCTGCCTCTGTGGAACTGCCCATTCGGACGTTTCGTATAAGGGGGACCACACAGTGTGTGCTTTCTGTGCCTGGCTTCTGCCCCTTAGCATAATGTTGTGGCGCATGGCAGGACTTCATTCTTTTTATGACTGAAAATACTCCACTGTGTGGATAGAGCACATCTTACCCGTTTATCATGTGTGGTTATTTCCCCCTTTGGCTGTCAGGAGTAAGGCTGCCATGAACTATGTACAAGTTTTTGTATGAACATAACGTTTTCAATTCTCCTGGATATATATCTAGGAGGAACATGGATGGCTCTGTGTTTAACTTTTTGAGGAACTGCCAGACTATTTTTTAAAGTGGCCGCACCATTTTGCATTCCCAGCATCAGCATGAGGATTCCCATCTCTCCACATCTTCACCAGCGCTTCCTTCCTTTCTGTTTATTATGGCAAATAGCCATCCTAGTGGGTGTGAAGTGCCTGCCATCTCACTGTGGTTTTGAGTCACATTTCCCTGATGACTAATGATATTGAACGTACTTTTTGGCTATTTGTGTATCTTTGGAGAAAACTAAGCGTTTTTGCTGTATGAAATCGAATCTCCTTTATTTGGAGGTGATTCCTCTTGTTAAGAATCAGTTCTCAGCAAGGGTAGGGAACCTCTAATGAGATATTTAGAGAAGTTGTAATCAAGTAGTAGTTGAAGAAGTAATACGTTATTACTGTTTTGGCTAAATATGAAAACACTGATATTTTATGCCATTTTAGTAGAAATTTTAACAGATTGCTTAAGAAAAAGAGACATGACTGTGGTTTCTAAGGTTTATGTATTTCACCTATTTTGTGAACAAATTTGGGAACTTTTGAACTCAATCATTGGCTAATCGAGTCATGAATACTACTTAACAGAGGATTAGAGTAAAAGATTTATGGAGAAAGACACTCATGAGCTTGTAGTGAAGTTACAGTAAGCACAGAGAAAAGTGTATGAAGGAGGCACCCTTTCTGACAATGCGTAAAGACCATATGAACAATAAGAAATTAATAATGTTAAGCAGCTAGGCCTGCAAGAATATATTCTACTTGCTACTCCAAAGGTCAGGTTGCACATTTTTTTTTGTCTTAAGAATCTGTCATCGGACTGGCTGACCAGTTTGTTTATAGCAAAGCGAGAGAGAGCAGCGGTGTAGTTGGCTCTGACTCCATGGCCCTGCCATGTCATCTCCGTTTTGGCTTTGCACAACTAACAGCATTTCAACTCAGTTTCCTCTTAGAGTTTAGTAGGATTGGAACCTAATTTTAGACTTGAGAACATCCTATCTAAAGGTATCACTTACGTATTTAACGTAAAGAAGACTGTACAGTCGTCCTCCATGTCCTTGGCGGGTTCCACATCTGCTGATTCAGTCAACTGCAGATCGAATATATTGGGGAAAAAAATTCCAGGAAGTTGATCCCTGAACAATACAGTATAACAGCTATTTACACTGTATTAGGTGTTATAAGTAACCTGGAGATGATTTAAAGTATACGGAAGGATGTGCTAGGGATGACTGTACTTGGCTCCTGAAGTAATGCAGTGGTGTTTTTTTTTTTATCAGTCTTGCCCTGATGCACTGAATAGGAGGCTTGTCCTGTTGGATCAAAAGGAAAAAATCAGATCTTGCTGAAAAATATAAGAGTATATCTATGTAGTATGTTTTAGTGTAAGAAAGTAGTTCTTTGATTAGAGTATTTCTAGAACCTTGCTTCTTACTGGTTACATTTTAGTAATTAGCGTTTAACTAAAAAAGCGGGTGGTAATGTAGCCTGCTTAAACTAACCCCATTTGTGTTTCTCATACTTTCCGTCTGCAGGGTGCACCCTCTGTGACCGAGCCTACCCCTCAGACTGCCCCGACCACGGACCGGTGACCTTTGTTCCTGACACGCCAATAGAGAGCAGAGCAAGGCTTTCCCTCCCTAAGCAGCTTGTGCTCCGCCAGTCAATCGTGGGAGCAGAAGTTGGTAAGAATCGTGGAACTATAAAACCCCACCCATTCTCTTCTTTTTCTGTAGGGTAGAGTTGTGTATAATTTACTGACTATTTGGTTGATCCCAAAGTCAATTGATGGCTGAAGATGTATCCTTTTAGGGAATCTTGATCTTGTCCTTGGTGATAGGAATGAATCAAGTTGAAAACTTCATTGGGAAAGTTCCCCTTTCTTAGAGTCAGAATTGAATAAAGGAGAGAATCCTGGCCCAAGTCTTTGAAGACGTGACTTTTATTTTCAGCTGTAGCACCCACCAACAATTACCATGACAAAACACTCCTTGAAACTTCGTTTCTTTTGTAGAAACCTGGAAAATTCACCACTGACATCTATCACAAAAAGATATTTAGATCGAATGTTTGTAAGTTGTCTAATACTCCTTAGGGAAAACGAATAAGGAATGTAGGCTCCCCGAGTATGCTTACCCATATTTGAATTTAATGTCATTTCTGAAATATTGTGCCATTTCTCTGAAGATATGAATCAAAATTCATTATCCTTTGAGTTGTAGCTTGGGCATGATGTCAGTTGAAAACATTAAACAGCCTAGGTAATATAGAGCAGTGCTTTAAGCACAAATGATTTTAGAAGTTGGATTTATTTTGTAGTAATTGCTGTATGTTTTTATAATAGAATAGTGTTCTCTGGTCTTTTTTCTATATTAACTCCAAAATAACATATTTGGAGAGCTGTGCTTTGATTCCTAGTGTACAAATCTGGGTTCAGGAATTTCTGATGCCATTTTTTACTCTGCATGTTTCTTCTGAGCTCCACGTAATCTGTTCATGACATTTTCTATATTTACAGGATGTGCTCCTAAGACTTAGCTACTTCTCAGGAGTGCTGGAATCTCAGTAGCTCTTAGGTTCACTGAAAACAAGATTCTTTGCATGGGCTTAGCCACTCTCTTCTGTATCCTCTGAGATGTTTCAGTCATTGATTGTGTGGTTGATCAGTGTGCTTCCGCTGACAGGCGTGTGGACTGGAGAAACCATTCCTGTGCGGACATGCTTTGGTCCTCTGATTGGCCAGCAGAGTCACTCCATGGAGGTAGCAGAATGGACAGACAAGGCAGTGAGCCACATCTGGAAGGTCAGTGTTTATCAACCTTGTGTGTGACTTTTGGATGTTTTTATTATAATGAGGGTAGTTAAAAGTGATGTAAAAGTCAAAATTAGCCATGACTCATACAGTGTCATTCACCTATCAGTCAGTTACTTAATATTACTGACTTTCTGTTCTTGGTAGCCAAGTTATATATATGTCATAGCAAAACACCAGCTATTGAATATAGTCTCCATTTTGTTAGATGATCGAATGATTCTTCTTTTAAACTTGTGGCAGCTGAGGCTATTGGCTTTGTTTATATGATGAAAATCTTATTTTATAATCAAAACATTCCTGAAATATTTAGCATAGGGAACAATTCTAGAGTTAGAAGCTGAGATGATTTCTCTAATTTTCTAATGGGAGGGGCTAGAAATACAGGGTATTGACATAAACAGCTATTTCTGTGACATGTTTGTATAGCTCTTAGCCAATAGATTAGGAATGATGCTTTCAAAATTGAAGTGAGGGGAAAATGGGTCTTGTGATAATTGGAAAGGTTAGATGCCACTGGCATTGGGCACTTTTAATTTTGGTACCCAAAAGGGAACATAGAAGAATGCTAGATCCGTTAAAAAAGAATGAGAGAAGGGCTGGCCAAGTGGTGCATTGGTTAGGAGTTGGCTTGGGACGCCAGCTCTGAGCAGCAGGGCCTCCGTTCAGATCCCACATGGGGGCCAGCGACACTGTGCCCTCTACAGCTAAGATGGTGAACAACAGCTCCACCTGGAGCTGGGCTGCCGTGAGTCGCTGGCAATGGTGTAGGCTGCAGTAGGGCTGCCATAAGTTACCGTGAGTGGCTGGCAGCCAGCGTGAGCTGCGGGCAGCCAGCGTGAGCTGCCAAGAGCCGCCGTGAGTGGTCATCCAATGGCTGGCGAGTGACTGCCTCACCCGGGAAGAGCACAATGATAATACCAACATGGGCCAGTGAAGCAACGTCCTCCACAACTAGACAGAAGAACAAAAGGACAGCAACTTGTCTGTTGCCCTCCCCCAATTCCCCAATAAAATCTTTAAAAAAGAATGAGAAAAGATGGTTCTCTGGCCTTAATGTCCATTCAGTGCTACCACATGGAGGTGATAAAAAACAAGTAGACTGGTTTTTTGTCCTTTCCAGTCAAGCCAAAATGTGAATAATCAAGAACAATGTCATTCTAAACACTGAGTGCTGAGTGTAGGTCTCTGATGGTCTCTATGGAATTGCTGGAGATAGGGGGACTGGTGAAATGACAGATGTGGGAGGGCTGCTGTGTTTTCACACTGTCTCAGAAAGCTGATACCTAATGCAAAGTAAAAGAAATTGCTGGCCTCAGTTTAGTAGCACTTTTTGTCAGTTCATTCAGTATGTATGTTTGCCTTCTGTTGGCAGATATACCACAATGGTGTCCTAGAATTCTGCATCGTTACCACTGACGAAAACGAATGTAACTGGATGATGTTTGTGCGCAAAGCCAGGTAAGCGTAGGCTGACGGACTGAAGTTGAGTCAGATGTTTTTCAGTGGGAAACTGTGTAACGGAGTAGCTGGAGAATGCAAATTACACTGAGACTTGTACATACTTTAAGGTTTCAGGCTTCTCACCCTCTTGACTCCAGTGGTTGGTGACCAATGGTAATTGTGAATCAAAACACTAGAAATGATCCTTTTTTAATGAACGGCTTATTCAGTTTACCAGTGCAATAAGAAATGCTGCTACCTTCGAATTTGCAAGTGGATACTTTCTCTTTATATTGGCTATTGTAGTTAATTCTTCAGCTATCCAGCTCTGTGTGTTTGTCATGTTGTTTTTGAAGACTTCGTTTTATTTGCTTCTCTTGCTTGCAGTAGCAGACTGTAGCGTTTCTGACTGGAGAGGGTGATAGGCTGATGGACTGGGTTCTGTATCTTTACTCGTCCCTCAGAATCGGTAGGGTAGGGAGTTCGAAAATGACCCAGAGACATTGTTATGTCCACGTTTTCATATAGGATTTTGCTAAAGGGAGATATATTTAGTAAATAGTTCAAAATTAATATGTTTTTGATCTATTAAATGTGATAACTTAGGAACCGGGAAGAGCAGAATTTGGTGGCTTATCCCCATGATGGAAAAATTTATTTCTGCACCTCACAAGATATTCCTCCTGAAAATGAACTGCTTTTTTATTACAGCCGGGATTATGCTCAGCAGATTGGTAAGTGAATGTAAGACTTGTTTGTCATGAATTAGCGTAGTAAAAACACCAAGGACCAGAAGTAAAGCTCTGGTAATGATTTAACTATCAGCTGAAACAAATCACATGCCTTTGTGTATATAGACGGGTGTTACCCCTATGTTAGTATTAAAATTTGTGAGGTTTTTCACAAGTTGAATGTTATGGACCGAGCAGTATTTATAGCAGCGGTTCTCAACCTTCCTAATGCCATGACCCCTTAATACAGTTCCTCATGTTGTGGTGACCCCCAACCATAAAATTATTTTCATTGCTACTCTATAACTGTAAATTTTGCTACTGTTATGAATCGTGATGTGAATATCTTTTTGTTTTCCGATGGTCTTAGGTGACCCCTGTGAAAGGGTCGTTCGACCTCCAAAGGGGTCGCGACCCACAGGTTGAGAACTGCTGATTTATAGGCAGTGAACTTTTGTGTGGGGACTTTGATTTGGGGAATTTGAAGTTTCTGAGGCTGCTTGTTGAGCTAGTACCATTGCAATTTAAGTTCATGAAGGTCAGCAAAACTTGAATTGATTTAACCTCTGTAGGTTTTTCTTTGCATTGTGTCATGATGACACATGATGTCAAGTGATGTGTAAGAGTTTGTGTGTGCTACACAATCTGAAGTTTTGCCTAGGAAACCCGCCTGTCATCCAGTATTTACTAAGTGCTTCCTCTGTGCCTGGCACACTACTCGAAGTGGTGGAATAGAGCATTGAACAAGACGTTGTAGTTTTATGGGTAGTGGGAAAGCTGGAAATTTTGGTAGAAGGGAGAGCTGTGAGCAACAATTGTTGATATCAAGAACAAGTGTTAAAATTTAAGTTATCAGAAGACACTGAGCAATTTTTTTTTTTAAAGGTGTTCCCGAACACCCGGATGTGCACCTCTGTAACTGCGGCAAGGAGTGCAGCTCCTATACAGAGTTCAAGGCCCACCTGGCCAGCCACATCCATAACCATCTTCCCAGCCAGGGTCACAGTGGCAGCCACGGGTCTGGCCACAGCAAAGAAAGGAAGTGGAAGTGCTCCATGTGCCCCCAGGCTTTCATCTCTCCTTCCAAGCTTCATGTCCACTTTATGGGTCACATGGGGATGAAGCCCCACAAGTGTGACTTCTGTAGTAAGGCTTTTAGTGATCCCAGCAACCTGCGGACCCACCTCAAAATACACACCGGTAAGTTAGGTTGGACCGTCAAATGAAATTTTGCAACAGTTAGAAATTGTGGTAGTCAAGGCTTTGTGGCGAGATAGTCTTGCAGGGAGAGGTGAGATAAGATGTGAGAGGACGAATCCAGCGGGCTATCAGCTGGACTCCTTTGGATGTCATTAGATGGCAAGTGTTGGTGGGATAACTGCTTCCGCACAGAGAGTTTCTTCTCGTTATGAGGTGCTCCACTTTCCAGGGGCCCCACCATAGTTTGAATGTGGCTGGGAAAATGCAGTTAATAAGCAGGAAGCTGATCCATTTGTTTGGACCTAAAGCAAAGGGAATTCTCTGCAAATAGCCAGAGGCTCCCATTAGAGCTCCGTCTTGGCCACCAGCCAGAGCCAGTTGCTCCCCTTGGAATATTGCTCAGTAAACGCTGCCAAATTTGTTTGTTGAGTTTCCATTTTCTAAATTCCATGTAAACCCCTTTTCTTGGCATTTTTTTCATATGTACTACAAAACAACTGATGAAGTTTTACTTTTCTCAGCTGGGTCAATTGTTCTCTTCACTTTGAAAGTAAAATTCTTCCTTATCCTTTTGCATTAAGACTTAGTCACAACAGAGCCTGTATGGCCGGCCCACAAAGCTTAAAATACTGATGAGCCTTTAAGAAAAAGGTTTGCCTTCCCCTGACGTAGAGTCATCTTATTTCTGCATTCTTAGAAGACTTTTACTTCATTCCTGGTTTATGAGGTCCTATTAATGTTTAAGAGAAAACTAGAAAATATACGTTGTAAAAATATGTTTGCCTATAGAAAAGCACTAGAATTCATGAGAGTTTTTGTTTGTTTTTTTAATATAATCGAGAGGTTGGGTGCTAGGATTATAAGTAACTGTTTTTTCAGATTTTATATTGTGACTGCAATAAATAAATAAATACATAAATACATAAATAAATATTTTAGGTAAGCAGTCCTAGAGATAGGTGAGATTTATTGGCTTCACTAGCTTTAGTTGCAGAAGGTAAATTCCATGACTTTGAGTGGCTCTAGGTAGACAGCCCTAGAAGGTGAAGTCTCACCTACCATCAGGTTCTGTTTTGTTCCCGCCTCTGCCTCATACCCGTACGTGTGCCTGTTCATCTTGAGATGCTAGTGGCTGCACTGTGCACAGTGTGATCACTTATCATGTGTGCAGGTCAAAAGAACTACCGGTGTACTTTGTGTGACAAGTCCTTCACCCAGAAGGCTCACCTGGAGTCGCACATGGTTATCCACACGGGCGAGAAGAACCTCAAGTGTGATTACTGTGACAAGCTGTTCATGCGGAGGCAGGACCTCAAGCAGCACGTGCTCATCCACACACAGTGAGTCACCCCACAGCCAGCATGTTCCCCAGGTGGTGAGGCGGGGCTGGCAGGTGCGGGCTGACCGGCTGTCTTCGGCCGTAGCTCCCTGGCTGTGCCTCCCGTGTTCCGTGTGGCCACAGGGGTCAGAAACCTAAGGTTTTGGTTTTATCCTGGAAGAGTCCTCCCTCCCTTCCTTCCTTCTTCACTTCTCTCTGTGGTTACTTTTATTCATATTTTCAAAACAAAATCTCATGTAGTTAACAAATTTAGGACAGGGGACAACATTCAACCCATGACACTGCTCATAATAATCACCTGGGAAATGGGAAAAACAACAGTTGGTGCCAGGGCCCCACCTCCAGGGACTCTAACTTAGTTGGTCAGAGGTAGAGCCCTGGCCTTGGTTTTTTAAAAAAGCTCCCCAAGCGACTCTGATGTCCAGCCAGAGAACTACTGAATTCATCCAAATGCAAGCCTTGTTTCCACAGTATCTCTGGCAAGTGTATTCTTGAATATCACATAACTGATTTAGTTTTGAGGAAAAGGTTTGCTTGTATCAGCCTCTATCCATTTATTCTACATCTGCTCTCTGGAATCATACACATGTTTAATATTTCTTTACCTTGACAGCCTTTCATACTTACGATCATTGTCATGGTCCCTTGAAATCTTATTTTCATCAGGTCAGATGTCCATGATTTCTGCAACTGTTCCTCTTACCACCTCGTTTCAAATTTGGTACCCAGAAGTGAACACAATATTCCAGATAAGATCTGTTCAGGTTTTATTAGAGCTACTCTCTTCCTTGATCTTGACTTTCTCTTCTTTCAAGTGATGCCTAAATTTGCACTTTTTCTTTGTAGCCATTTCACAGCATAATGCAATATAAATTATTTTGAGATTAGTTGTGTAGCTTTCTCTCCCTTTGGGTTGAGAATGGGCTTTATCAGGTACTGACCAATGAAAACAGTTTTCTTAAATGTGGATTTGGACTCTTTGTCAGTATGACGAAATACAGAAGGTGCCAAAAAAGTGTATACACATTTTAAGAAAGGAAAGCTATTAAAGTTGTAATACTCAATGTATACTGATAACAAAAGATGAATACAAGTCACGTTTGACTTCTGCAATTACAAGACGTGCTCGAAGTGGTTACCATCAGCGTCCAGACACTTCTGATTACTGTGAACTACTGCTTGAGCAACG
>NW_017731421.1:2371995-2372815 GCF_001890085.2 Hipposideros armiger
CCCTCCCCTAGAACTCTCCATTGGCCTTGCCATCATACTTGGGTTAAAAGGGCTTGTCCGTGGTCTAGAAGCCCTTTCATGATGTGGTCAGGCTACGTGGCGACCTCTGCCATTTCGTCTTGTATCTATCACGTTGCTCCTCATACTCTGCTTTAGCCACACTGGCCTCTTCTTGCTGCCACTGCAGTGTGGTACACCCGCTGCGGGCTCGGGGCCCCTGCACTGTGCCTCTCCAGAAACTTCTCCCGCTGGACAGCTTCCTGTCTTCCTCCCTCACTGCATTCAGCTTTCTGCTTAAATGTCATCTCCTCAGAATGGCCTTCCGTGACTATGTTACCTACACTAGGACTCCTTGACTCTGACCTGGCTTCATTTTTTTTCGTAGTCCTTATTACTGTCTGCTACCTCGCTGTACATTTTCATTTGTTTATGGTGGAACTCCTGCACTAGGATGTAAGCTCCATGAAGGCAGGTCTCCTGCTGGGAGAAGGCGGGGGAAACGCTACGACCAGCCTTCGGAACCTCCCACCGCACCCTACCACCCCATCACGGATTTCACCCCTTTTTACCCGTTTCATATATTGGGCTTTCCCTAAGACATAGGGTTCAGCTGCTCAAAAAGAGTTTAAAAATGCCTGGTCTAAGGTTCTTTACAGCTCCAAAATGTCTAGGCCAGGGTTACTCAAACCTTGATTCTGACGACGTTGTGAGCTGGATGAGTTTTGTTGTGGGGGCCTACCATTAACGACAGAGAGAGATACAATCATGGATAGGAAACATTTTCACATTTGAGTCTTCCACTTGTTGATGAGAAAGGAGG
>NW_017731421.1:2374020-2375600 GCF_001890085.2 Hipposideros armiger
TGTTTATGTGATAATCTGCCTGTTGCATTTCTGCCGGAGTCAAAGCTGCCCTCCAAGATGAGATAAGCTGCCCAAACAAATCAGATTGCCTTGAAATTATTCCGCCGTTCCCTTGTCCTCCAGTCCTGTGACTTAGCACCCTAAACTTGAGCCCTGCCTCACAGCCGCCCCAATTGCTGACTGTCCTGGTGTTCTGTTTTATGTGCACTGTTGTGACTCACACTAATCCCAGGACAGATCAGAGCACGGCAGTGTGAGCCCCTTACTTAGACTGCAGCTCACAAGTGTAAAGCACCAGCTGCCTTCCTCTCCTCGGGAGTTAGGGCACAGCTTGCTTCCCCGGAATTTCAGCAGGTGCCTAGTGGGCAGATGAAACAGCAGCAGCCAGGCAGCGGGCCGTGATGGAGAGAAGAAAAGGAGAGATTCCCGGGCCACTGTCCAAGAAACTAGCTTCTTTTATTTCCCCAGTAAATTTTTTTTTGTGTGTGTGTGAAATAAACTTTTTTAAAAAATTAGTTTCAGCTGTACAACACAGTGCACTAGTTATACTTTTACCCCTCAAAGTGCAAGAAACCAGCTTTGACGGAAGCCAGGGTGAGGCACCTGGTGGTGGTTCCTTAGAGATCTTTGTAGGTTCACACGTGTCTGTCTCAAGTAAAGTTTCCAGCCCTTAGACGAAGGGAACCTGGAGGTGTCGAGCCAGATAATGCCTGCTGGGTCATCTGACGACAGGCACAGGTGCACTCAGCTGGCAAAGTGGTACCTTGGCCCACGGAAGGAGGGAGGCAATGATCTTTTCTATCTGGCTTACCCTATGAAAAGGATCAAGACGCCATTAAAATGCTGCCAAGTCAGACTGACATGACTCCAAATCCATATTGCATTTGCAAGTTTGAGCCTTCCCGGTTCTCTGAGCTGAAGGACCTCAGTAGTTAAGCATGGTGGGTGCCAAAGGATTTGGAAAGTAGGCGAATGGTCACACACGGGTGTGTTTGCAGGGTCCCAGCTTAGTTTCTTCATCCATCCATCTGCTCTTTTACCTGGTCTCTCCCACGCAGCCCGTGCTCTCAGCAGGAAGCAGACGCATCCTTAGGTTGCCAGTTGACAGAAGAGCTCCTGCGCGAGGCACCACCTCTGGGCTGGAGTAGCAAGGACTCCTGGTGGGAAGGTTTTGCTGCTAATGTATTTATGGAATGAATGTATTTCATTCAAATCTGTATTCCTCTAGGAAGGATTAAATAAAAAATTTTTTTTAAATTCAGGATTCTTGTAATCTAATTTTGCAGGAGAGGAATGAGTCATTTAGGGAAAAAAGATGATACAACTTGAGTTGTTTAAGGCTAGTGGTAGAGAGAGCATTTCCTAAGTATTATAGCTTTAAGATACGCAAATACACGTCTGCAGAGTGCATAGACAAACGGCTTCCCGTTTCCAGCTCCTCTGCCCTCTGCTGCCTCCTTGGAGAACTGTGGCGGGCGTACAGTGGAGGGAGGTGGTGAGGTGGTGGGCGGGTGGCTGCCGACACCGGGTCATAAACATAAAGCCTCCGCAGGTCAGGGCAGCTCTGGAGGGGCTGGGCC
>NW_017731421.1:2375811-2396760 GCF_001890085.2 Hipposideros armiger
GTTTTAAGTGAGAATGTGGCTGTGTAGCTGTTACTGCTTATTTACCACTGTCTCCTGTTTTTTTACCTCTTAGACTTAAGTGGCACATTCTAAGTCCTCACAAGATGAACCAATGAGTAACTGTCCTTTTGACACGATTTTCCTCTGAGCCTTCTCTGCCTGTCGCAGGCGGCCTCATCTGCTGCTGCTGTTGGGATCAGCCTGCTGGGTAAGTGGTCACGATGAGCAGCAGGTGTTAGGAGTGAGCGCTGAGCTTCCCTGCACGACGGTTTGGGGCCTTAGCCAAGTTATGTAGCCTCTCTGCCTCTGCGTACTTAACTGTAAGTAGAGAATAATGAGAGCTCCCGTTTCATAATACTGTTGGAAGTTAACGTGTAAAGGGCCACCACAGTGCTCAGTGTACAGTAAACATTAGCCAATATTCTTGTTTTGGATTAGCTTAGCACTGATTCCCATCCTAAAAAAAATAGCGGCTGCACATGGCCCAAGCAGCCCTGGACTTTAGGAATACAAGGAAGACTGGGCATGACTTGAGTTTTCAAGGCCAAAGCCTAGAAAGCAGTCTGTCATGCTTTGTAGGTCCATATAAGTACGCTTGTGTTCCTTCCTTCAAAGCAGTTGCTCCTAACGTTGCATGTGTGCCAAGCTGAGGCCCCACAGGGCAACAGGACTAGTCTCCTCCGGCCTCTTCAGCCTGTTGCCTTGTATACACACTTCCTAGTAAACGCTTTTAACTGTCTTGAGGAACATAAACATGGCAGAAGCTGTCAGCCCCTCAAGTATGTCAACTTACAGTATCTGATCACCAAGCTACAGATCTTAGCGTCAAACTCAAAAACGACGTATGTTCAGATATGGAAGTGGTTACTGTCTGTTGTGGGCTGGGTTGTCCCTCCACCTCAAATTCATATGTTGAAGTTCTAACCCACAGAACCTCAGAATGCGACCCTATTTGGAGATAAGGTGTCCCAAGAAGTGATTGCCTTAAAAATGAGTCCCTTAGGGCATGCCTTAATCCAATGTGAGTGGTGAGGCTATTTGGAGACAGACACGTACAGAGGGAAGACCATGTGAAGATGCAAAGATTGCTATCTACCTGCCAAGGAGAGAGGCCTCGAAAGGAACAACTCGCTGACACTTTGACCTCAGACTCTGGCCTCCAGAACTGTGAGGAAATTAATTTCTGTTGTTTAAGTCCATCTGTGGTTCTGGGTGTGGCAGCCCTGGCAAACTGAAGTGTCCAGCTGAAATGTTCCATCTCCATGATGACTGCTTATAGAAGCAGCTTCCAAACAGTGAGTACAGTCAAGCTCAATTTTACTAGTTATCACGAGCAGCATAAACGGCAGGAACAATTTGTAGTGTTTCTGTCTTACTGAAAGGGACACAATCACTCAGCTGCTTTGGCTCCTTCGTTTCTCTTTCATATACACACTTTCATGAAGCCCCTAGGCCTGTGTAGTGCTCAGACAAGGACAACTTTCTTTTCGAAAACCACTTACTAAGTGCCGGGACAGTTTAAGGCATTGTAGGGAACAGAAAAATGGTCCAGACCCTGCCCTGCCCTCTAGAAACTCAAAATCTTACAGAGCCCTGGCTGCCCAGCTGGATCACCCAAAGAGTGGAGAACTGTCAGGTGTGCAGGTCACCCAAGACCTGCTGCCGAGGCTCCTGGGCTGCCCAGGTGGTTCTCAAGCAGTCCACAGGAGTCATCCTGGAGATGATGCAAAGTACAGATGCAGACATCTACGCCTAATGGAAATAAGACTATGCAAGTGTTACAGGTACAAGTATTAAAATCTAGGAGCAGGAGTGAAAAAGTCACACTATGAGAAGATTAGTAAAGAAAAGGTGAGATGAGCCTGGATCTGCGGTGTGGTAAACTAAAGCTAAGGCAACAGATACAGGACTAAACATTTTAGAATACCTAGTTTACCAAACCAGTAGCTACTTTTTGATTATTTTTAATCAGAGTGTTTACTTGTGGTAGGCATTGTTCCACATGCTTCATCAAGAACACATTTACACTGCACAGCAGGCCTGTGATTGTCCCTAGTTTGCATAAGAGATGGGGGTGCAGAGCGGTCACTGGTGCAGTCACAGCCAGAAGTGGCAGTCTGTGCCTCGCCCAGCAGGCCTCACTGATTCTCCAGGAGCCTGGTTTAAGACTGGGATCTCCCTACGGCAGGCACAGATCCAGGCCCCACGTCTTCACAGATCAGAGAAGCTAAACTATTCCAGTTAGACAAAGTGTTTATGTACAAGGATGACAGAGGTCACAGCATGCTTTGGTGTTGGTGTTTTCTGCCCTCTGCAGCCCCCTCACCCTGCCCTGCCCTGCGTGGCTGCAGACTTGCTGAGGCACAGGCTGGAGATGGGCTTTGGGAGATGAACGTGACAGAATGAGGAGAGAGCGGTACTGACTTGGGAAAGTTTACTTTTTGAATGATCTATTGTTTGTCAACAGACAACCTCCTGCCCCTCTCAGCTAAATGCTCTTGGGCATTTGTGACACTTAACTTGCAGACAGTCTGTAATGGCAGTATATTTTAGTTTAATTTGTTTAGTCCTCATAGGGCATTGTAATAGTGGGTTTACCCCCATCTTATAGATGTTGAAAATGAAATTCAGAACATTTAAGATTTTTTATTATGTTGTGATTTGTGCGTTGGGAATACCTTTTAAAACGTATTTTTCCTCCCGGTTCGCTTCCATGCTGATCTCCCTGCTGCTGCACTGACACCTCATCTCAGGTGCATCTCACTGCTGCCGATAGTCGTATGTTTGCACTGGGGCCGTGAAATGCATTTTTATAAGCAGAGGACACCTCTGTGGGCCGTTGTTCTTAATTGGTCAGAGACAACTGGCACCCGTCTATGAAAAACTGAATTATTCAAAAGCGTGGGAGATGACATAATGTTCTGTTAGGGACTTTTTCGAGATGCCTGACCCAGATATGCTGTGACAAAAAGAAAGCGTGCCAGGCTATTTTGTATCTGAAGTTCCCAAAATGCAAATAGTGTTTCATGGCAAGAGAAACAGGGGAAGACCCATTCATTTATTCAGCACATATTGTCTTTGGGAAAGGAACATATTGGGCTTTAAAGGTGGGGTGTGTGGAGCAGGCAGGCACATAAAGAAAAACAATGGCTAGTGACCAGGAAATCCAATTTCAAGTTCATATGCAAAAAAAAAAAAAGTATGTACAGGATCCTACTCCTTTCTTACAGGTATGGTTAGGATGAAGGAATACAGCAGTTTTTAACAGTGAAAACAGAAGAAACCTAAGTGTGCTTCAGAAAGAAAATGGTGGATAAATTATGGCACGTCCATATTAAGCAATACAATGCTGCTATCAGAAAGGATGAGGTAATCCATGTTAACAAACATCTCCAAGCCATATCCAAGTTTCAAATTTTCCTGTAATTGATTTCTGGTTTCATACTATTATGGTTGGAAAAGATGCTTGGTGTGATTTCAATCTTAAATTTATTAAGAACTTGTTTTGTGTCCTAATGTGATCTATCCTGGAGAATTTTCCATATGTGCTTGGGAAGAATGTGTATTGTTCTTTTGGCTGATATGTTCTGTATGTCTGTTAAGTCCACATGGTCTAATGAGTTGTTTAAGGCCAATGTTGATTGATTTTTCTGTCTGAAGGATCTAGTCATTGGTGAAAGTGGAGTATTCTAGTCCCCTACTATTATTGTATTGCTGTTTCTTTTAGCTCTGTTAACATTTGCTTTTTATAGTTATGTGCTCCTATTCTGGGTGCTTAAAATTTATGAATGTTATATCCTACGGTTGGATTAATGCCTTTATCATTATGTAATGTCTCTTCTTTGATAACAATGACTGACTACCATGCTAGGGATAAAAAAAAGGCATGCCACTTTTAATTTAGTTACCAAGTAGCACTGAATACACTTCTAACTCATGAGCATTAATTGGATAACAGTCAGTTTGTAAAGTGCAGTTCCTGGGGTACCTGCCTGTTTGTGGCCCACCGTGCAGTCTTGGCCAAACCACCTTTCTGGGCCTGGGTTTACCCATCTGTTAGGATTACAGGATTTTCCTCTTTTAACATTTACTAGCTATTTTTCAAACCTAGGTTACCTGTGACGATGGCATATTTAAGGAGTTTATTGTTTACAGACCTTTTTTATTATCCTTTTCAAGGAGCCCTGCAACAGGAGCCTTAGACACCACACGCTCGAAGGGCCAGATGAAGACTGGCCCTATCTGTGTTGCCACCACAGCTGCAGAGAGGAATGTCAGGTAGTAGAAAATGAGTTTTGTTCAGTCACTGCATGGCTGTAGCTACACATGGAACATTTGTAGGCCAGCTTCCTAAAACTCTGAGTGAAGATAAATAAAACAGGAAATCGTATGATCTTCATTAAGACTCCATGGGTGTGTCTGCGCTCCTGCTCCCAAAAGGACCACTAATAGATGAATTTCTTGTACTGCCAAGAACAAGCCTCTCTCGTCTTCCAAATGCTTCATTTACTAAAACACAAATAAATAGTTAAGAAACTACTAGATCAGAAAGAGCCTATAATATAAAAAAGAGACTAAAATGTAAAAATGGGCAGTAAGTTAACTCTTCCCTGGAGTGGAAATTTTGTTTATGAACATATATTTATTATTATTGTTTTTTTAACTAAGCCATCCTGCCACCTGTTGGCAGCTCAGCTCAGGCCGGGAATCAAACCGCTGTTGCTCAGAGCTCGCACTCTTGAGCGAGCTCTTAACCAACTGAGCCACTCGGCCGGCCCTGAACATATATTTAATACTTTGTAAAAGGGAAAGTAAGTACCCAGCTCAGAAATCCAACTGAATGTTCCCAACGAGGTTAATGTTAAATTGGTCTACTTTTTACAATATTTTCTCTGCCTTGTCCTGGATGTATCTAATCCACCTTGATAACAAACGTCCCCCCTTGTAACAGTGGCTCTATATTGCCATTATCCTATTTCTGATAGTTCCCTATTTCCTTTCTTTCATCTGTCTCTGTATCATGTATACATAGAATGTTTTTGGATTAAGAATGCCTTTTCTATATGGGAAGAAAGATTCAGGAATCAGATAGTGGGGCTCCATGTTTATAGGACAAACCACACTACCCCCAAAGGAATAAATCAGCAGCCAGGTCCCCAGGAAGGGAGAGGAAGAGAGGGGAGCGGCCCCTGGAGGAGAGCTGGGTTCGGTAGAAAGTGGCTGAAAAAGGCAGATTTATTCACACTGGGAACTCGGAAAGGGGGGACGTGGGGGGAGTCATTCCTTGAGACCGTGCTACATTTCCTTCCAGCTTCCCCATTAAGATCTTTCCGTTTTAACATTCAAATTTGTCATAAAGACAATAGATATATATTTTTTTTAGCTGAGCCATCCTGCCGCCTGTTGGCAGCTCAGCTCCGGCTGGGCATCGAACCGCTGTTGCTCAGAGCTCACACTCTTGAGCGAGCTCTTAACCAACCGAGCCACTCGGCCAGCCCGACAATAGATATTTTTTAAATGATCTACATTTCAAGGATGAAGACAAATTTATTGTGAACAAGAACATTTCCAAATTACATTTGTTCCTGTTTCCTGAGCAGACTACATATGACAGGATGAACACTGGATCTACCTTTGCTATCTAGCTAATGTATTCAGGCCACATATCTGTGTTAGCCATTACAGAACTCCTTCAGAAAAGGCAGGAAATTAAGATTCTTACCTGAAGAGACTGTGCTTATATCCCAGACCCGAAGCCCTTCTTTCTGACCTCCAAAGGCATAAATAAACGGCAAATCAGGGCAACAGGCAGAACAAAAGAGAACTCCCTGGGGAGAAGAGAAGAGAACGGCGGTGATTCCAATCTTTCCAGAGAGCCCTAATCTAGATCCCTGTTCCTGGCTACAAGAACCTAGGATTGGAATGGTTACTCAAAACCAACTCACCAGCATCTCTTTCAAGTCTCCTGCAAAGGTAGTTCACAGTTAAATTGGAAGGAATATTACAACAATACAAAGCCAGACAAGTTCAGCATGATGGATAATCTGTGAGAACGTGCGTACGCTCTGACCGCTCAGGTCTCTGACCTCCATTATCATTCTGTCTGTTAGGGATTTCCTAATAAATCTCATCTGCCAAGTATTTTTAATTTTACTTTTTAAGCAATGATGATGATACCAAAGGTCACTATTAAATAATTTGTGAACTTTTAATGTTTTCTTTTTTCACATTTTTATTACTAGATAACACATGCATTATAGAAAATATAAACAAGTATAAAAACCGCTCAGTGAGATAATCGGTTTGTGTTTTGGGGTAGGGTCTTCTAGATTTACATATACTCATTCAAGCACTTGAGCATTTAAATATAAGCATGGATGATACTATAAAAACTGCTTTTGTAATCTGCCTTTCCATTAATATGTGTACACACACACACTGGCATACATACATACATAATTTTAAACAACTGTGTAGTGTTCTATGTCTGCAATTTAATTTATATAACTCAGTGCCTGGTATATACTAGGTACTCAATAAATATTTGCTGAATGAATAGATTCGTTATTTCTAAATTTTTTGCCACTACATAGTAATCAAGTTCAGTGTAGTCAGCACTAGTTACGCAAAGAAGTGATAAACTGACCCCAACAGCTACGGAGCTTTAAAGCTTCAAGATTTCCTGGGATGGTCCTGATTTTAGGGTAAAAAAACTTGGCCATCCCACTTGTGTCCTAGAAAACCTTCTCCCCAACTTGTTCTTACAAGCAACCGTTAAACATGTGAGTTGGAAAAGGAATCAGATAGTCCCTGATTTCCCCCCAAACTGTCCTAAGTCATAAAACTCGCACCGAATTTGGCTAAGCTCAAAATTAACTTCCCCTAAAAAATTCATATCCTTTAATGCAGTGATTCCAGGAGAAAGACAAACACTGCAGGTCAGAAACAGAAAATAAATATGTGTATGGAGATTCTTACCATTTTCATGTCCCTGGAGTGGACTAGACTTGGCCTATCTCCTAATATGTCCCAGATCTTCACGTATTTGTCTGCTGACGCGGTCACAAGGCAACCCTTGATTTGACTGCTTAGATCAAGCCCTAGGGGAAGATTGGTTCAGAGACTCTGACTTTGAATACAGATTTACTTCATCATAATTTAATAGAAATGAAAGAAACACTATTCTTGCTCACCAGAGATTTCATCATTGTGTGCATTAAGTGTAAAAATTGGCTTATTTGAACGCGCATCCAAGTTATATACAAAGCCATCATCTGTACTGGCCTGAAACGAGAAGACAGACAAGAGCAGGCTACATGACAATAACACTCAGCAATGGATAAACAGTATAAATCAGAGTGAAAATCAGCTATATACCTGACTTACCTGGGGAGCTTATTAAAAATGAACATGGAAGGCATTTACTCCTGGGTAAGTCGCGTTTGCTCTTACATGGACAAGTTCAGCTGATATGTCTGCTAGGCAGCTGGATATGAGTGTGAGGCTTTGGGAGGGATATGGACTAGGGTTAGAGAGGTGAGAGCACAGAGGTGGGATTTAGCTCCATGAGGACAGAGGGCGATGCCCTGGGAGTGTAGGCAACAGAGCTTCTCAAGGAGTGACGAATGCTGTCAATATTTTGGCAGTCAGTCAATCAGGTAAGAACTGAAAGGCAGATTACAGTGCGTTGTTACACTTTCAAAAAAGGGAGAGGAAATGAAGGAATTAAGAGACAGACCTCATCAAGGTTGAGCCTATATAAAGGCCAAAAGCAACAGCCAGTGCAGAAAAAAGGAAAAGGGACAACGGATGCAGTCCTGATGACTGGGCTGTGGATGGGGACAAAACAGAAGAGGGAGGTCTCATCCTTTGAGACTGGAGGGAAGAAGGTACACCATTTTATTGTGATCACTTCCCACTTCCCTAGATATTTGTGATTTTAGTACCAATGACCATTTATTAGCAAATAACCTCAGGAAATATGTGTGCTTGACCTCTGAGAGCCAAAGTATATACAGCATTCAAATACAACTAGGATTTCACTCCTGATAACTGTAAAATGGAATCTGGCTTAAGGCAGCTCAGCTGGGAGTGCATGCACCCACGTACATAGAGCAAAGTGTGCTCAGAATCGTTATTTCAGGAACCTTATTAAAACTGCCCATATATTTTAAGAAAACTGTTTTGTCAAGAACTCCTTCCCCCATTTACAAAGCACTCATATTTACTTTAGGCAAATTAGGAAAAGTATGGATGTATCACAATTTCTTTAATTACTCTCCTTCTGGATGAAAGCTGGGATTTTATTTCTCCATGGATTGAAATGTCAATGGAATCTTTGGATGCTACGTGGAAAACTGTCATCCTACAGACACCGAGGGGATTTATAGAAAGTTCGTGTACTTTTGTCCTGTCTGGGAGACAGTGCTATATTAATTAATTAGGCTAGCATTCTCATTATTGGAGCTCAATTTAAGTACTAGGGCTTAAATAATATCTTCTTGGACTGATGTAACCATTAAAGAACATAAAAAGAATACTAACCATGCTAAGTATTTCAAAAACCACATTAATAAAATGATCAAAATCAATAAAAGAAAATGTCAAACTTTGGAATGGTTGGAAATTAGCAAAATCATTTACATGTTTATTTTTTGTAGCTGATCCATTGTTCTCTTGTTAAAAATACCTTATTTTTTTACTCTAAAATCCAAACACTTCATATAATTAATACAGAAAAAGCTTTTCAGAGAGTCCCTCTACAGTGGAATTAAAAGAAGTAATTAGTAACCTGGATAGGCGAAACAGTAATATGCATAGTCTTACCAAAAAATGACATGGTGAAAAGTGATTCCAAGTCACTCTCTCAATCTGCCCACTGAATCGCCACATTCGATGGCTTTCATCCGGACTTCGGCAGTCATACAAAGCCACTGACCTGAACATATTCAGGCAAAGTTAGGGTTTTAACAGTTCATTTCTTCCATATGTTTTAACTTTATTTATAATGACGTGGTTATAAAACATTGTAAAGTTAAGATCTAATGATTTAAATCCTACTTGGAAGTTCTCAAATAAAGCAGAAAAGATGAATTGATTTTCACTCACTGGTGGACCCTGGTCCTGTCACTTGGAGGCATGGGTGTCTCTGGATGGAACAGTGGCCTTGACCTTCTCCAGATTGAATCCTCCACTTACAAGATGAATCATCTCTATTTCCAGAAGACTAGACAATTTCTAATTTCCACTAGTGCTCAGGGCCAGATAACCAATTATCTCAGTCACACTTACTCTCTACAATCAGGTTACTGTGTTGGGGGAACTGACAGATACACTTTTATAATTGTGCATGAATCACAACTAAAACATGCAGACATATCGCCCTTCAAAAGGATAAGGAATCAAAATAAAGACGCAAGTTGGTTTCATTTCCCACTGCATATGTGATCTGTTTTGGCCAAGACAATAAGACAGAAGTGTACTTGTTCTGAGCCTGGCTCTCAAGAGTCCTTGGCATCTCTGCTTGAGCTTCCGACCCCACCATGACCTCGTCCGCTGGTCCCAGGAGGACATGAAACACGAGGACACTGGCAACTCTTCGTGGCCCAGCCAAACAAGCCAAGATTAGCAGAGCTACCAGCTGAATACAGCCTAGATTAGCTCAACCTTGCAGAGGCATAAGAAATAAATGTTTACTGTTTTAAGTCACTGAATTCTGGGATGGCTTGTTTTACAGCAATGGTTAGTTTAAAAACCCTCTAGAGGGCCGGCCGAGTGGTGTGATGGTTAAGAGCTGGCTTGGGACACCAGAGGGCCCCGGTTCGGATCCCACATATGAGGGCCAGTGACCCTGCCCTCCAAAAAAAAAAAACCCTCTAGAAATCATAGTAGTTGCCAATTAGGAACTACATTATGACAGAACCACATTCCCTTGCAGACTGAAAGGACCAGAGCTGAAAAGGACAAATAAGTATTACTGAAAATTTAAACATCAATGCCTCAGAAATGTATTCTGTCTGAGCATAAGGTGATACTTTCTGAATTAGTTCAAGAGGATAAAAACTAGCAATAATTCCTGAAATGCTATCTTACTTATCATATGATCCAGAAATAAGAGTCTGTGCTTCAAATGGATGAAACTGCAGAGTCTGGACCTAAAAGGAGGAAACGTAAATGAATAGATCTGTTTGTTTGGTTTTCGTAAATTGCCTAATACTTGGTGAGAACCAATGTGGCAGTGTTTCTATAAATTTTATCTTTCAAATTTAGTACTATTTAAAGAAACAAATGTACTGTATAATCAAAATGACAAAACATATTGCCAAATAAAGGCTGACACTTAAAAGGCATAATACAGCATTCTCCAAATTGTGTTTGGCAGATAACATATGTCCCTCAAATGTGAAAACATAGTCTGAAGAGAAAAAGGGAGTGGTCAAATGTATCCGGGCAACTCCACGTGCTCTGGAAGTCCATGGTGTGCACCAGCACCTTAGATCCCGGAGTTGTGCAGTAACAGATCTGTTAAACTCTTTAACCCCATTTGGTGGCTGATACCCCCAGTCTCTTTTGAGGAGCCTCTGTAAACATGTTACTGAGCACTATGTTCCTAGTCACTTCACATTTCTGTACTCATATTTGTGTCTCTAAGATGGGAAATTATAACTATCATACAGAACTTTGTGAAGATTCAATGAGACAGCATGTCAAAGCACTTTGTAATTCACAAAAAGCCATATATAAATGTTTGGGATCACTTGTAGCCAGTATTTGTCTCAGGTCTTTTAAAATCCCTTTTCTCCACTAAATCACCATACCTTGTCTGTGTGTACGGCAAGGCTAGCTGCTGGTTTCCCCAAGGACATATCCCACAGAATGACAGTGTTGTCAGCTGATGCACTTGCTAGCACGTTTCTGAGAAAGGGAGGAAACAAATCAGGTAATCTTTTAAAGATCAAGAGTATTAAATGTAAGAATTCCATTTATAATAGCATCAAAAAGAATAAAATACTTAGGAGTAAATTTAATAGAAGAAATTCAAGACTTATGTTCTGAAAACTATAAAAGATGTTGAAAGAAAAAATACCAATTAATGGAAAGCTATTCCATGTTCATGGACTGGAAGGCTTAATGTTGTTAAGACAGAAATACTGCCATCTACACACTGACCTGTAGGTTAAACCAATCCCTTTCAAAATCCCAGATGACTTTTTTGCAGAAAACTGACAGGCTGGTTTTAAGACAGGCTGGTTTTAAAATTCATATGGAAATGCAAAGGTTCCAGAATAGCCAAAATAATCTTAAACAGGAAGAGTAAAGTTGAAAAAAATCACAGTTCCTGATTTTAAAACTGACTCAAAAGCTACAGTAATCATGTGATACTGGCCTAAGGACAGACACAGATTAATAATTAAAGAGTCCAGAAATAAACTCTCAAATTTATGGTCACTGGTGTTTGACGAGGGTGCCAAGATTATTCATTGTTCAATGGGGGAAAACAACAGTATTTTCAACAAATGGTTCAGGGACAACTGAATATCCTCATGCAAAGAATGACGTTAGACACCTACTTTGCACTACACACAAAAGGTAATTCAACGTAGATCACAGACCTACTAAATGTAAGAGCTAAACCTATAAAACTCTCAGAAGAAAACAGATGTAAATCTTTGTGACCTTGGGTTAAGGCAATGGTTTCTTAGATATGACATCAAAAGTAAAAACAACAAAAGAAACAGATAAATTGGTCATTATCAACATGAAAAACTTTTGTGTTGCAAATGATACCATCAAGAAAGTAACAAGACAACTCACAGACTGGGAGCGGATGTTTTTATATCATTTATCTGATAACGGACTTATATCTAGAATACATAAAGAACTCTCAAATAATAAAAAGACAAATAACCCAACTAGAAATGGGCAAAGGATCTGAACAGATATTTCTCTACAGAAGATATACAATAAATGGTACAGACACTACTATATAGCCTAGCAATTACACTCTTAGGTATATGCCCCCAAAAATGAAAACATTACATCTATGCAAAGTCTTGTTCACGAATGTTTACAACATCATTATTCATAACAGACAAAAAAGGCAAACTAAACCAAATGTCCATTAACTGGTGAGTAAACACACAAAATGTGCCATATCCATAGAAGGGAATATTGTTCAGCAATCAAATGATGTATTGACACACACTACAATATGAATGGACCTTGAAAACATTATGCTAAGTAAAGCCAGACACAGAAGGCCAAACTGATAAGCGATTAATATCCAGAGTACATAAAGAACTATAACTCAACAACAAAAAAAACCAAACCCAGTTCAAAAATAGGTAAAGAATTTGAATAGCCATTTCTGCTAACATATACAAATAGCCAATAAGCACTTGAAATGATGCTCGACATCACTAATCATTAAGGAAATGCAAATCAAAACCACAATGAGCTACCACTTCACACCCATTAGGATGACTAGTATAAAAACAAAACAAAAAGTAACAAGTGTTGGCGAGGATGCGGAGAAACTGGAACCCTGGGCACTGCTGGTTAGAATGTAAAATGATGCAACTGCTATTGAAAACAGTATGGTCATTTCTCAAAAAGGTTTAAGAATGGAATTACCTTATGACCCAGCAGTTCCACGTTTGGGTATATATATATATACTCAAAAGAACTGAAAGTAGGGACTCTTAACACATACTTGTACACCCATGTTATTCACATCTGTGTGAATAACAGTAGCATTATTCACCATAGCCAAGACCTGGAAGCAACTCAAGTGTCCACTGACGGATGGATAAACACAATGGCATATACATACAATGGGGTATCATTCAGCCTTAAAGAGGAAAGAAATTCTGCCACATGCTACAACATGGATGACCCTTGTGCTAAGGGAAAGAAGCCAATCACAAAAGGACAAACAGTGTTTGATTCCACTCATGTGAGGTACCTGGAGGAGTCCGATTCACAGACAGAAAGTAGGATGGTGGTTGCCAGAGCCTGCGGGAGCCAGGGAATGGGGAGCTAACTGTTTAATGGGTATGTAGTTTCAGTTTTGGAAGATGAAAGAAGTTCTGGAGTTGGATGGTTGTAACGGTTGCATAACAATATCCACTCAACTGTATACACTTAAACATGCTTAGAATGGTAAATTTTAGGTTATGTCTATTTCACCACAATTGAAATAAATCAAAATGTTTAAAAAAATATGTGGATGAGATTTTGCGAAATCTAAATGCAGTGAGAAGAAACACAATTCTGCACTACTGGAACCGCAGAACACAGTTCTTCCTGGTGGTGCTGGAGAGGAGGGCTCCTATTCACCCAACATGTAACGAGAGCCTACTAAGAGCAGAGCTGGCAGGGGGCATGGGGGATGCCAGGCCTCAAACAGTACAGCTCCTGCCCTCAAGCAGCATGTACTGCGAGAATGAAAAAGGAGACACTGACACGAAGACCTGCCACGCACAATGCAGGCAGGAGGCAAATCGCAGCGGTTAGTCTTGAATGAGACTTCAGATGTTCGGTCTTTTTACCTGATCAGCTTATTCCAAGAAAGATCCAGGACCGCATCGGTGTGCCCTTCAGCTGCGGAACTCTGTAATAATTGTTTAATTACTTTGTGGATTAAAGCCCCCCCGCCATCCACCCAAAACAAAATTGATGTTAATTTGAAAGATTCTTTAAATCTTGAGGTTGTTTTGATCTTAAGCAAACTTGCTTGAAGACCCAGAGACGGAAACACCTTGTCTCCCTGTTAGACATTCCATGATCTTCTTTAGAGAAGAAACTATATAGTACTCCTTAACCTCAGTGCTATTAGTTCTATAAATATCAACTCCTCTGCCCCCAATCTTAAGTTTAAAAAGCTACAGGAATTAATACATGGATATTTAGAACTCAACATACTAAAGGCTAAACAGAAGTTGTTTTAAAGTTCAAAACTAGCATATCAGTGTGAAGAGTTACTCTATACCAAGGAAGAGCGTAACCAGGGAGTAAAATGTTTTGTGTAAGGATGAATAATGTGCCAACAGAGGTTTTATGCAGTCAGAGATCATTTGTTCCTTGGATAGGGTTTTTAGAACTAGAAGCTATTGTAATTATAACTCCCTGTCCTGTTCCACTCAGGTGTCTTAACTGTATGTTCTTATGCCCCCCACTAGCCTCAGTAAACTTATCGGTTTGTCATTTGAGTTTAAACCTCTATGAACTGGCTTACCTTCTTTCCTTTCTTTTTCTTCTTTTTTGATAGCTTACTTCCAAGTGTGAAGACTGGCTCTAAAGAGTCCACTATATCAAGGTCCCACACTTCAATGACGGGGGTCATATTTCCCACAGCAATGTAATTTCCTACAGGGGGAAATGATGTATTTACGGTTAAAAGTAACTTCTAATGAACTACACTGCACTGTGGACTAATTGAGCAATGGCTTAGAGCAGTTTCTCTCACACTTTCACATGTATGTACATCACATGAGTGCTGTTAAAATGCACAGCCCGTTTCAGGAGGTCTTGTCTGCATTTCTAACCTGCTCCCAGGTGAGGCCAATGCCGTGCGGTTAGGTATGAGTGACAAGGGCTCAGGCTCTCAGCCCAGGGTCCTCACTTAGGTAATGAGCACAAAACCTCTTCCGCCTTCATGGGCTGTTGTGAGGACGGGGATCTGATCAGATCATGAACGTGAATGAGCTTTGCAAGTGAGATGTAAGGTTATGAGTATTATTAGATTGTACACTTATTAAGAAGAAATGGGACGAGGCAACCAGAAGCATGCAGCTGTGGCTAAAAAGACTAACATGAGAACCTAATTCTCTTCATTTTGATGTTTTCTGAAAAGGTTCATGCCACTAACCTCTAGCTGGTAACATCAGACACATCATGCCATTTTATCCTGGGTTTTTATGAGACTTTCACAAGCAGCTCCGAACATTCTCAGGCCCTGTTCTTCGGCCTACAGTGGAGCAGCTACTCTTTAAGCCTAGCTAGAGCCTGGAGACATACAGACCCTAAACAAGTAAGTGATAGTGTTTTAAGAACTATGTAACTACAACTCCAGAAAACGTCAATAATTCTGAATACATTCATGCAGAATACATAACTTCTGTGGCTAGGAAAAACACCTAGGACTAAGAACCACTGAGCAAACTTAAGTTTCTAATTACCAGTCGAATCATCTGGGCTAGGATCAAAATTCAGCCATTCCACGCTCAGAGGGTACGCAGACAGCAATATATCGTGGTGCACATAAAAGGAATCCTCTTCTTGATTATAAACTGAAAAGATTGGGAAGAGAGACTTTACTGAATTAGAATAAGAAATCACATCCCACTCTAAAGAACAGACTCCCCCTGTTAAAATACAGGTGCCCACGCTTAAAATGGGACATATTTTATGACGGTAAAGGAGACTGCCAAGTTGTTAATGCTAGGCAAAAAACTGCATGTCTAATCTGTTGCCATCACCTGGTGTGCCCGAGGGGGAACAGGACGCTGACAGGGCCCTGACATCTGCCTGAATACTCCATCTGCGTGCTCACTGGTCAAAATGGCCCTGTGTCCTGGTTCTCCCATCATAGAAAACGTACGCTCATAAGGTCTCCTAGGGAGTGGTCATGTGCCGCATAACGTTTCTGATACTCACAAAATTCAAAGGAGTGACTACAATAAGTTCTCACATGAGACTGTATAAAAATCAATGACAACAAACTGTAATCGAGTTTCAATTTTTTGAAATTAGAACTGGGTTTTAAAAAAATTACCAACATGGTTTTCACTTGAAATGTGTAAAAAGTTCAAAGATAATTAGGAGAATTACTTCACATGGAAGTACCTGTTATTTAAAGCCCTGTGGATTTTATAAATGGATCACAATGGGCCACGGGATTAAAATGGTCTATTCCATTGACTTCCTGCAGGAACCTAAACACTGTGAAGAGTTAAAGAAACCCAACCTGATACATAGAATAAATGACAAAGTAACCTAGAAGATGCCAAGAAACATAAAAAGGTTTTCATTTTCAAACTGTGCAGCTGTGCTTCCTATAGTTATTAGGCCTTAGCTTAATAATTTCTTTCAAGCTTCAAAATTTTAAGACAGATGACTAGAAGGCAGTTGGGGAAGGAGGGTGTCTGGGCAAGGATGGACGTGTTCTGAGGGTGTCTGCACAGAGACACAAAAGGGCAAGAAAACAAAAGTGGGAATCTGAAGGCAGAACATTCCAGACACCTTCAAGGCCTATTTTTAAGGCAACAACCATTTAATTGATGTTTGTTAAATGAATAAATATCTACATTAAAATACATCTGATTTTAAAATTGAAATAAAAAAGGAAAATTTAAATCATTGCCTAGTCCAGAGTCAAAGTATTCACCTCTGGCCTTGACACAAACATTCCTTGAGCTGGAAAAGGTGACCAAGTGCTCTGGTTCCTAAAGAGAAATGCAGGCCTCTGCACAGAACTTCTATGAAGAAAATAAAGTGCATTGCAAAAGGAGAAATGCTTGAAATGACTTGGGGGGGGGGGAAGGCAGGATAAAGCCTGCCCATTGAGTATAATCTTTGCCACATAAAGAAAAAGTAGCCAGAAAGGAGACTGGAGAAAAAGCCAGGACGACAAGTCACCTTAGAGTGAAGTGATTATAAGTTTGTCCTACGTTTTTACCTAATTTTATTATTTTTTTTAATCTTTTTTTTTAGCTGAGCCATCTTGCCACCTGTTGGCAGCTCAGCGGCAGCTCAGCCTGGGCCGGGACTTGAACCGCTGTTGCTCAGAGCTAGCACCCTTGAGCGAGCTCTTAGCCAACTGAGTCACTCGGCTGGCTTACTTAGTTTTACATCCAGGTTTTCTCGAATGGGGGGAATAAGTGAAAAACTGGCAAAAATGTTTAAATAAAAGAAATCCCTGTTAGAACCTTCCAGGAGACCTATTTTCCATAAACTCGGGTACCAAAGTGACATATCAGACTTTACATGCCCAGGCACAATGCACAATGACCAGGAAATCTGTAGACTTTAACCATGTAACCAACTTAAATGAGAGAAGGCAGGATCTTTTTTTTTTAGCTGAGCCATCCTGCCACCTGTTGGCAGCTCAGCGGCAGCTCAGCTCAGGCAGGGACTCAAACCGCTGTTGCTCAGAGCTCGAACTCTTGAGCGAGCTCTTAACCAGCTGAGCCACTCGGCCGGCCCGAGAAGGCGGGATCTGATGCCTAACAAAGCATAACAGTAACTATTATGATTATTATTTTAATGTCACTTAAATAGACTAGAACCTTTTAGAAAGGGATGCATTTACCCCTTTAATAAGGGATGCACTTACCATGCACCTCTAAATTGCATTGGTCCTGTTCAGCTCTACCACAAATTATGAGATTGTCACTGGGTTTAATCAAGAAATCATCACGTTCATATTGCTCCTAAGTGGGGAGAAAACAAGTCAAAAACCTTACCAAAGCAGATATTGAGTAAGGTTTTCCAAACACTTGAGGAGCATGATTAGAAAAGCCATGTAAATATTTACCGTATCTTTCAGAGTCACATAAGGATCTTGATCATTACTCCCATAGACTGTAAGACCCAAGAGAGATTCGCCAAGAGTTTCGGTGTCTGTAAGAGTTCATAAATTGAAATGAATAAAAGTCATTTTGACAAAAGCACTTTTTTCTAAGGCATCCTATCTTCAGACTTAGAGCCAATGGTCTATCTCATAACTAACTCTGGATCACCCACAGCTGCGAAAGGAAATAGTTGATAATAATAGTAAATAGGAATTTAAAAGCCATTTATATTTGACCTTGGAACGCATATCTGACAGTCTTGGAATTCACAATCTTCCAATAAAAGAATTAAATCAAACCATGAAACTCCCTTAGAAGGTATGAGAACTCTATTCAGATTCTCTAGCTTGCTCCTTGGAATCATTACTCAAAAGTGCTAGAGAGGCAGCCTTGAGGACCTGGAAATCCAATCACCCTAAAACACTGCAATCAACATGGAATACGTAAGGGTTGCCTGGTCAGATAAAACTGAAAAATAATGGGCTTCACAAAGTTAAAAGGGTTTCTTTATTGCACGTTTCTCAGAACCTCTGATATGCTAATTTGTCTTATGAATCTGGAAGAAGGGATACTATATGCCTTTTTCACTCAACTTACCTCAAAATGGAATTCTTTTATGGCATATCTGCAAGGGTGACGTAGAGCTGACCCTAAGTAACATAAAGCCCAGGGAGAGGAAGGTAGTCTTAACTCTCAGGGGGAGCTAGTTTAAAGGGGTAGGACTAATAGGTCTTAAATATCCGACAGGCAACAGAGATGGGAATTTCTACTGGATGAGAAAGACCGAGCCAATGAGCTGCCGGGTGTGGAGAACATTAAGGAGCAGTTTCTGAATGCCACCTCTCCAGGCTGGGTTAGCTCTTCCTTTCTCTGCATTCCCATGGCACTCTGTTGCAGCAGGATGGTAACAACCCAGAGTCCAGTGGAAAAAAGTATCCTCTGCACCTAATGAAGTGTACAGACGTTCCCGACTTATGATGATTCAACTTAAAATTTTTCAACTTTCTGATGGTGCAAAAGTGATACGCATTCACTAGAAACTGGCTAGGCTAAGCTATGATATTTGGTAGGCTAGATGTATTAAATGCACTTTCAAATTAAGATATTTTCAACTCACTATGGGTTTACTGGGACATAAGCCCAATGCAGCTTGAAGAGCATCTGCACTGAAAATAATGAAGGCTTTAGAGCCACAGAATGTTCAAACTTCAGCTCCATTTTCAGTTGTGTGATACTGGCAAAGTTATTTCATCTTTGTAAGCCTCAGTCTTCTCTTCTGCAAAATGGAGATGATAATTCCTCTCTCATTATTGCAGATAAAGAGAAATGAGTTACAGATGATTATACTCACTGCTTACAATAAAATATACTATTTTTTAAAAAAATTTAGATTAGTGGGTTAGAGCTTCTTTTCAACTGAGGAAAATTTTTTCATTTTTATTTTTAATTGTGCTACAATATACACAACATAAAATTTACCACAGTAACCATTTTAAGTGTACAGTTTAATCGTATTAAGTTCATTCGCACTGCTGTACATCCAATCTCCAGAACTTTCTTTTTACCTAGCAAAAATGAAACTCAACTCGTAGACGCATTAAATAACATGCTATTTGCCTAAGCCTTGAGCCACATTATCTGACGGACAAAACAACCAGATCTCAAAGGAAAGCTTTGGACCGCTAGAAGCATGATCTAATGCACAGAGTTTGTAATTAAAAACCAGCAGCAATGAGTGAATTCTAACCTGGGTCGCCTTCCTCATCGTATTTATCTAGGTCGTACTCTGCCAGCTCATCATCATCCAGCGTCCTGTCATCCTCTGGGTCACCGTCCTCCAGGGGCTCCCTTGGTCGTGCCTGGGTACGTGCACTCTGCATGCCGCCTTCTGAGGGATCACCTGCCTCCTCTTCATCACTGCCACCTTCTTCTCTATGCCAATGAAAAATCACCCAAGTGGCACCATTCAGTAACAAGACCACCTTGTCATCATTCTTTAAGATTTACATTTCATCTGGACTTTAAATTCCAACATTCCTAAACTTACTGTAATTTTTCCTTTGCGTCAGCAATGAGACGTTTTACTTCTTCTTTACTAAGCTCTACCTACAAGAGGGCAAACATTTCATTATGATATAGTAAGGAAATCAAATAATTAAAAAGAACTTTGCAAACTAATGTAAAATACAACTTGAAGAGGCATCAAGAATCAAACATCAATCCAGACTCTATACATTTCATGTAATTGGAGTTTTCACAGGTCCTTACAATTAAGATCCGTCCCACCTGGAACTGTTAAAAAATGATATTCAGTTTACTCTACTTCTCTCCAGTCTTTCCGAAAGGCTTCTATGGAAGCCCATCTCATTTTCTTCCAATTGCTCTCACTCCTTATTGGCCACTTCCTAAGCCAACCACCCTTGCCTTGGTCCTCTGCTCTTTTCCGTCACTACCAGCAAGTATTCACTCATCACGCTGTCACTTCTTTGCAAAGCTCATTCATCCTCAAGACTGGAACTACCACCTCTGAACTGATTACTCTAAACTTTCCCTTTCCTAGCCCTCTACTCCAGTTCCGTTTTCCCAATTGCCTGTAAGACTCCACTTGGACAAAACTGAAGGCATTATCTTCAAAATTGGCATTCTTTCAACTAATCAATGCTTCAGTACCTTTTAAAACACCTCCATCACTACCAAACTGTAAGCTCCTGGAAGACAGAAACCGACCTGTCATCGTGTGCTTAAGCACATAGTTCAGTGCTCAGCCCATTGTAGGGGTGCTTGGTGACAGATGATGAATGAATGAATGAACCAATCAGTCACCCAGTTTGTACCAAAAATGCCTCTAGTAATGTGGAAATCCTCTTGAGGGATCACACTCCATTGCTGGATAGCTCCAGAAAGGTTCTTAAGTTTAATTAAATGATACTTATTTTTCTGATCTCTCTCTCTCTCTCTCTCTCTCTCTCTCTCTCTCTCTCTCTCTCTCTCTTGCAGGCAAGTGTTCTAATTTATTAATTTTCTACATTAGTATTTTTAATGAGTGGAATTTTTCAATTTGCTTAGAAGCACACTCATTTGATACTGATGTAAAACTCAAACATAGTCTCTAATTGTGGTTATTTAAAACCAATACTTGCTCCAATGATTCTAGTTTTCCCCCCAGAACTTTCATAGTTCTGAAGTTGTGCTTCAGCTCTGAACACCTCTGCCCAGCCGGCATTCTCCTTCATGTCCTTGTTGATTCTTTCTAAATCCCCATCATGCAGCAGTGCATCCAGTTGTTATCAAGGGTGACAGTTCTCACTTCCTAGTTGGGTAACCCCTGGGTCAATGACTTGAAAGCTGTGTGCCTCAGTTTGCTTATCTGTTTAAA
>NW_017731421.1:2404225-2407305 GCF_001890085.2 Hipposideros armiger
CTTCCACAAAGCCCCAGCTATAATGAAATCAATCATGTCCTTCCATCCCAGGCCCCACCTAGGAGGCATTAACAGAGATGCCTGAGCGGACAGGGGAACGGATCCAGTGGTTCACAATGGGCTGAGAAAGGGTGGATGGGGCAAAGGTTTTGATCTCCCCCTTCAGGATGCCCAAAGAGAATGACTTGATTTGAAAGGATCCTGAAGATGAGTTCTGGGCCCCTCCAGTCAGCCTTCCGCCATCAGTCTTCACACAGGTCAGGCTGACTGCACGCTGGTCACGTGTTTGTCTCCACTAGACAGTATCCGATCCATCTTAGTATTCCTGGAGCTTGGTGGGGAATACATGCCAAACAAATATTTGAGGAAGAAACAGAGTAATTACATCTCTGGGCCCTTGTTAAGGGTGGAGTGAATGGAATTATGTACTTGCATGGCTATGAGATTCATTGCAGAAGCAGAGAAGTTGTCAGATTCTAATTACAGTGTTCTTAAGTACAATGCTTATTGTTGTATCACCATGCCTGGCAGAGTAGGTGCTCAGTAAATATTTATTGAATGAATGACTGACTAAGTGAGTGAGTAAATGAGTGGACCTTCTCAATCCCTCACTTATGAGCCAAATTCATGCTCTTCTCTGGAAAACCTTTGGGAACCAGTGAATGCAGAAACCTGGCTCCACCTAGTGGACACTCCAGGATTATGCCTGGTACTGGAATATTTCCCCCCACCTTAAAACTTTTTTTTTTCAATTATAGTCGACAATACAATATTATATTAGTTTCAGGTGTACAGCATAGTTGTTAGACATTTATATAACGTATGAAGTGATCACCCTGATAAGTCTAGTACCATCTGACACCATACATAGTTATTACATATTATTGACTGTATTTCCTATGCTGTACTTCACATCCTTCTATTTTTGTATAACTGGCAATTTGTACGTCTTAATCCCTTCCCCTTTTTCACCCATCCCCTCAACACTCCTCCCATCTGGGAACCATCAGTTCTCTGTATCTATGAGTTGGTTTCTGTTTTGTTTGTTCCACATTTGTTTTGAACTGTACCTTCTCTAATTGCTTGTTTGCACATCCCCCACGGACCACCACATATGGAAGCACAGCCCTGCAGGTGAGCGAGGTCTATTTGGAGCCCTGAAATGGGAAATTTGAGAAAGATGCTGGTAGGGGGTAAAGGGGGCTGGATCTCTGAGATAGCTTAGAGCAGCGGATGTGCAAAGAACACCGGACTATATGTCCAGGGGCCTGCCACTAGTTTCCTGTGTGGCCTTGGGCAGCCATATTGTTCCCTCTGAGCTTCAGTTTTATCATCACACAGCTGTGTATGCCATGTCCCCCCGGGCTAATGCTCAGATCCCAACACAGCCTCACTGGACCCGTGGGGCCCCCTTGCCCGTTATAGCTGAGAAAACTGGCTGTAGGTTAAGTAAGGAGCCTAAGACCTCACAGCTAATAAGGACCAGACCAGGATTTGAATTGATATCTGTCTGATTCCAGTGCCTGTCCTGCCGGCACCACACTGTACCACCTCCTTAGATGCTCTCTAAAGCCATCCTATGGCTCTGGACATCTTGAAACTGTGCCTCTCCTTTTGAGAAGCTGTACACTAAGTCCTTGCTTAACATCAATAGGTTCTTGGAACTGCAGTGAAATGACATATAATAACACCAGTCATACTAATCGATATAAACAAGAGTTAGTCCCCATGGCATCTTGTCAATGTTATAATGAAACGACAATGAATGAAAGGACGTTATCCGAGGACCTGCTGTATAACAAAAAAGTTAATGCTGTTTGGCCTTTGGAGCCAAACTCCCTCAGTTAGAATCCTGATTCTACTTACATACCTGATTCTGCTAACATACTATATTTTACTCAGAACACTCCCCAGGATACCCAGTATTTATATGTTTTAACTGTAAATATATAGTTCTCCATACACAGACTGGGGGTGCCAAAAAATGTGTACACATGACTTGTATTCATCTTTTGTCATCAGCATATGTTGAGCATTACCATTTTGATATAGTTTTTTACCTTTCTTAAAATGTTTATACATGTTCTGGGTACCCTCTATATATAAATATGTAATTATTTATATATTTTAACTATTATTTTCTGCCATTAAACTTTTGCTGCTCCTTATGACATAGCTCAAAGAGCTGTAAATTTAGATCTTCTATATTTTTCCCAGTAGGGTATAGTTAGTTACAGAGACGCACTCACAGGACTGAAGAAAAGGCCTTCACCATGCACTTTTAAGGTTGTATCCTATCCCGGGCCGGCCAAGTGGCACGTTGGTTAGGCGTTGGCTTGGGACGCCAGCTCTGTGCAGCAGGGCCCCAGTTGGGATCCCACATGAGGGCCAGTGACGCTGCGCCCTCTACAGTTAAGATGGTGAACAACAGCTCCACCTGGAGCTGGGCTGCCGTGAGTCCCCGGCGACGGCGTACGCTGCCGTGGGCTGCTGTGGGCTGCCATAAGCTACTGTGAGTGGCCGACAGCCGGCGTGAGTGGCCGTCCATTGGCCAGCGAGCGACTGCCTCACCCGGGAAGAGCGCAATGATAATACCAACATGGGCCAGTGAAGCGACGTCCTCCACAACTAGACAGAAGAACAAAAGGACAGCAACTTGTCTGTTCTTCTTCCCTGATTCCCCGATGCTGTTCCCCTCCCCCAATTCCCCAATAAAATCTTTAAAAAAAAGGTTGTATCCTATCCCATTACAGGACAACCCTGCCTGTAGTCCCAATCACGTGGTTCGTCACCCTGGTCAGATATTTTTGGAAAAGGCCATGATGATGGTTTGTGTACAGAGGTAACTGGGCTGGGAGGTTAGCCTTGAATTATCAGGATAATTGATCAGTTCTCCTCCTCCATGCTGCATTGTAGGCAGGGCCTCAGGCTCCTTTGGATGAAAAGAATTGTTTTTGTACCAGCAAAACGGACATGTTTCTTTAACAGGGATATAGAAACACAATCTAAAGGCAGAAATCCCAAAAGTAGAGGCACTCCGTAAAACTGTTTCTTGCCCTATTAGCAGCCTGTCTGTCCCA
>NW_017731421.1:2413574-2417477 GCF_001890085.2 Hipposideros armiger
TCCCCACTGTGCCCTGCCCAAAGTTCTGACCCCCAGAATCTGTGAGTTTCTTTAAAGGGTTGTTTCAAACCATTATGTTTTTTAATCCTCCCATAATTTTTTTATTATGCTAAAATATACATAACATGAACTTTACCATTTTAACCATTTTTAAGTATATAGTGCAATGGCAAGTAGTACCATTAAGTTCTAAGGTTATTTTTTAAATGCAGCAATAATAACTGGAACAGGCAAGAACCTGTGCTATATTTAGAATACAGCACATGAGCTGATTTATTAGTAGAGGCTGATTTATTAACATCTGGCTGGGCGTAGCCAGGTGTGCACACCTGGTACGTGGGAGTGGCCTTGTGGTTGAGTATTTGCACTTGGATCTGTCCCCGCTATGGGCTATCCTGTTATGAGCCAGCTGCTTCTCCAAATGGTGCCTGCTACAGAGAGGGCACTTGATAAATATTTGTTAAATGGATGAATAAATTGAATAACAGAAGGTGGACTAGGACTCCGGTTATTTGGGGCCTGCTAAATTTACACTCTTTAACTGGGCTTATATCTGACATTCTGCCACTTCACCCCAAGCTGTGAATTCCCTTTAAAAACAAAAATCCAACAGAGATTGAAAGAGCTCGAGCTTATTAAGTCCATTTCTAAGCCTGATTCTTGGGAACACTGATGAGCATATTTGTCTTAGAAAAGTCTTTGCCAGAGTCCAGAAAACATGTGCTTGGTAGCATGTTGGGTATTCTTAGAGCTAAAGGTCCCAGAAGATTGGGCCCAGGCCCAGGCCAGGCTCTCAATACACCCTTGAGCTCAGTGCCATGAGTAATAAGGCTCATAAGCATTATTTCTGAATGGCCTTGAGCACTGGCATGGCAGTGAAGTCTGTGTACCTCCTCTCCCATTATACTAGGCTCTGTTTCTTGCCCTTCCTCTGGTTAAACCCTATATGATTAGCTGATCAGGAGTTGAAGGAATAATAATAGCTACCAGTTACCAAGGGCTAGAGACTTCTACCACAGACAGATTGGACAGTGACAAAATCAGTTGTACCAAAATGAAACTTTACTTTTCTAGAACTTTACTTTTCCCATTTTCATGAGAACAGGAGCCATGAGAGTTTTGTTACCACAATTAGAGCCGACAGCTAGTATGGTGCCTAGCACAATAAATGCCAATAAATATTGAATAAATAAATGATATCAGAACTCTAAACTGAAGTCCAAAGACAGTAGGCAATTTCCCCAGTGTCAAATAGTAAATGGCAAGATACTGCCCTGACTTCTTACACAGAATCTTTTCCTCTATGCCACAGTTTTCTGGTAGAGTCATTCATTCATTCCTTCATAGATCAGGACTCTTTTGGGTGCAAGTGACAAATAACCCAACTCTAATTGCCTTAGGTAAGATATGGGATTTATATGCTTAGATGATTCAAGAATCCAATGACATAAATGGCTTCAGACACAGCTGGACGCAGGAGCTTAAACCACGTCATTGGAATTTGATCTCGCTCTTACTACTTGCAGCCTGGCATGAAAGCACTTGCCTTTATCCTCACTTCTGTCTCATTTGTCTCCTCTGTTCTGGGATGATCCCTTGCCCATTCCTGAACCAGTCATTGTGGTCAGGAGAAAGTGATGGGTTTTTTTTAAAACTTTTTTTAATTGGGGAGCTGTGTTTTTTCCAGGACCCATCAGCTCCAAGTCATGTTGCTGTCCTTCAATCTTAGTTGTGGAGGACGCAGCTCAGCGCCAAGTCCAGTTGCCATTTTCAATCTAGTTGCGGCAACCTTGTTGTTAAGAGCATGTGCTCTAACCAACTGAGCCATCCGGCCACCCACTGGCAGCTCAACTCAAGTCGTTGTCTTCAATCGAGTTGCGGAGGGTGCAGCTCACTGGCCTATGTGGGAATCGAACCGGCAACCCTGTAGAAAGTGATGTTTTGCTTGGCTGGGTCTGAGCCATGGGTCCAGCATTGGAGCCAGGAAGGGAGTCAGTTCTTACCTGGAGCACATGAGTGAGAATGGGGAAGGGGGGATTCTCTAGAAGAAAATGGGGTGTTGTTCCCAGGGGTGGGCTGGTAAGAACTGCTGCTCATGACGTTCATCAAACGTCTTCTCTGCCATCTTTGTGCAGAGGTCTTTGCGGGAAAGGGAGCTACAAAGGTGAATATGACACAGTCTTTCCTTGCCATGGAGTTTGTGTTCTAATGGAGGATCAGAGGTGTGTAGTCAAAGGAAAAGTAAACAAGATGTGCAAACACATGTGGCTGCAGCCACCTGACTGGTGACTCACCCTGCTCACTGTCCCGTTGTGGGGTGACGGCGGAGGTTTCTGATCATTCAGCTTCCCCCAGAAACTGCATTTCCCAAACCCCTTCCTCCTTGATGCCACCTCCATCACCACCTCTTAGAAAAACTCCTTTCCCCGGGTTCAAGGAGTGGTTTTCTGTCTCCCCTCACTTCTGGGTAACACTTCCGTGTTTATCTGAAAGTGACACTTCAATCCCATAAGCTTTTCCAACTCAAGGTCTTCCTTGGTTTTCTGCTCCAATCTGTCTCCAGATGACCAGGTCTCTGGTACCGGGGTCACAATCCCAGACGTGACGCTGGAGCACTGTGACCACGGAGGAGACAGGCAGAGAGGTGGCAGGGAGCCAGATGGTGGACAGTCTCACAATTCATGGTAAGGGAGGCGGGGGGCTGTCATTAGGGGGAGTATATAGCAGACGAATGACGAAATCTAACTTACGTTTTCATGTCAATCAATCTCCTGTGTGTAGAATGGGTAGTGTGTGTGTGTGTGTGTGGGGGGGCGGCGGGTGCATAGTGAATGTGGGGAGAACCATTTGGAGGCTATTATGTGGCTAATCTAGGAGGAGATGATGTAACTTGGAGTAGAGGGTGGCTGACTGTGGATTGAGGGAAGTAGGGAAAGACTCCATCTCCTGATGGCAGGGTCTGTAAAAACTCCATGGCCATATTTAATCTACCATAGATGAGACGACTGAGGCCCAGAAAAGGGATACGACTGATCCATGACCACACGTCATATAAGGGACAAGATGCGGGTCAGAGCCCAGGTCTTCNAATCTCTCGCTCCTGTTAATTTCATGTCCTAGCCACTTACATTCCAATTGCCTTTCTTATCTGTCATCATTGGCCCAATTCCATTCAAAACAACACCCACCCCCCTTTCCCTTCTTTTACAGCACTTTTTCCTACTGACATACATCATGCCCATGTCAACTCCATAAAAGCAGGGACTTGTTCATGCCTATCTCAGGACCCTCAACAATGCCTGGAACAAAAAAAGCACCTACTAAGCATCTGTTAATAACTTAAGTAATCTTCATCTCTGCACAGGCTCAGTCTCTAACTCCGGTAGGTTTTTCCTTCATGTGTTACGTTCACCTTTCATTCCCACTGCCACATCAACATCGCACTTGGATTACTGCAAGACATTCCTAATTCAACTCCCAGCTTTACGACATCGTAGTCTCCACACCAGTTTTTCTATACCACAGTTTTCATCCTGTTTACTCCTCTGAACGCTGAGCACAGGAGTGGAATTTCACATATATGCTCCCTCTTCCCGTTATGCTTGAAAACGCATTGGGGTGTAGCTGAATCTGTGGAGTTATCAAAAAGTCTTTTGGGGGGATTTCCGACTCCAACCAACAACCTGCCCCCTTCCAGCACGGGAGGTCCGGGCCCTGACTTCCCATGATACAGGACAAACGAAAGAAACTCTAAGTTTTCTTTTCCCTAGTGTTTTGGCTCTGTAGCCCCTGGTTATAATCATTTTTCAAATGAGTTTCTTAATCATAAATAATAGATTGTTTTTAACCTGAAACATGGAAATCTCCTACCCCCTGCTTTAAATAATGACCCTAAAGCTTGTG
>NW_017731421.1:2421146-2430027 GCF_001890085.2 Hipposideros armiger
GACGCCAAGACACCGCGCCAAGAAGGGCCTGCTCTCCGGTAACGCCCAGGTCCTCGGAGCCGCAGACCTGGTCACGACAATCAGGCTTAAACCGACCTCACCCCGGCCAGTCATGCCAGCCAGGCCAGGGTCGCATGTTCCGGGGCCGGGTTCCCCAGGCCGGCCTAACCCAAGGTGCCGCAGAGTCCGCGCCCTCCACCTCCGAACGCCGAGCCTTACCTTGTCTGGCGTCTCTTTGGCCACGCCGCAGCGGACCCAGGCCACGCACGTCACCTGGCGGCTGCGGTTCATTGTCCTCGGTTCAGGGACACTCGGCAGAAACGAGACTGGGACTCTCTGGATCGCACGCCCGAAGAATCAGAGGCGAGTTGCTTCCAGGGCAAAGCGCAGGCGCAAACACTACTTCCTGCGGCGTCGGCAGCCCCTTCTGACGTCATTAGAAGGCGCCAAATGGGAAAGGGGTGGGGAAAGGGTTAGAAGCAGAAGCGGAAGCTGTAGCAGGCTGGCGAGGAATCCACGTGGGTTGGACCGTACTACGTTGGGTGACATGAATGGGCTTTTGAGGATTGTCTCACGTGTGATGATGTCTTCAGGCTTCATGGAGGCAATAAATAAATAAAATTGGAACTGTAGAGGTCAGTCAGAGGCAAGTTTCCACCAACATTTATTTTGCTTGCAGTTCCATAGACTTTGAACTGATCAAAGGTTTGTGGGCTATTATTATTATTTTTAAAGCTTCCTCCAAAATGAATTGTCATTTCAAGGATACTTATGCCGTTACATTTTATTACATTATTGGATGTTACATTCTCACCTTAAAACATTCAGTACCTATTATATACTAAGTTTACAGCAGTGGCTGTAGCAGCAGCAAACACAAAAGTGCTTGTAATGTGCGAGGCACTGTTTTACATGCCTGCTGTTAACTTGGTTACTTCTGAACCCTGTGTGGGAGGTCTTACTCCCATTTTACACACGGGGACACATTAATTGTCTTCCCCAAGGTCACACAGTTAGTAAGTAGTATAGCTAGGATACGAAACCAGGTACTGTGACTCCAGATGCTGGCTGTAATCTGTGCCATGCTCCTCAGCTAGTCAGTCATCGATTAGAAAATGTCAGTGGCGCCAGGACTTAGATAGACAGTCTTAGCCTCCCAGAAAGATCTGAGTTTTGCTCTCTTTCTTGGCTGTGAAACCCTGTCCAGGTCATTTGCCCTCTCTGAGCTAGCTTCCATCTGCCTCTCCTATCTCTGAGACAGGCAAACAAAAACAGAAGAAATGGCTGCAATGGGGAAAGAGTGGAGGCAATGAGAAATTGGCAGTACATGGCTTTCTCCAGTTGCATTGTCAAAGTGGGCTNTAAAAATCCTCTATTCACCCAACCTACCATTCATTGCTCTCCTTCAACATGGCTGAGTGATGGGTTAGTCATGCGTGAAATGACCCACCTATAATGGCTCTGAAGTAAAATTGAAAATGAGAATAAAACTATCATAGTTTCATTTATAAAATTTTTAAAGGATATTATTCACATAATGGTGATTCCATTTGTTTTGTGGCTCTCAAATAATTTTTAAATTGTTGTGAGGGACAGGATTGGCTCTTCAATCTCAAAAGTTTGCCGACCCCTGGACTAGCTCAAGCCTGGCATTTCTGAAAGCCACTTTGAGGACCCCCTTCTGGCAGCTCAGCTCCGAGTCCACATGCTAAGCATAAATTGTTCAATGTCTGGGCATCCTGCTCTCTTGGCATCAGAGCTATTTACCTATTTCCTGTAAAAAATAACCAAAACTCATGCATATACTGGGCTTTCTCAATTGGCCCCAGTTCTGAAGATGAGGACACCGTATTACAGTAGGAAATAGGAGAAAGCAGAACTGTGTTTCAGCTCCAACTGACCCATTTTTTTAAAAAAACCAACAACCGTGAGAAAACTAGAATGCCTATGTAAGCGTGAGGGTTTTTTCGTGGTTTATTCTTGGCGTGCATCTGAAAGGTTGCAGCTAAAAGCCACCTTTGTTTTATAGCATATAAAGTTTCTTTTTCTAGCATTCTCAGCAACAGATAGCACGTGAACTTCTCGATCTCCACGTGGAGGTCAAAATAAGAAGGCTGGTTGATGTGTGGCAGGAACCAGACCACGGAACGCACCTTCCTCATCCTCAGAGGGATAAAGGCGGCCTGGGTTGCAGGCTCCGTGAGCCTTGTCTTGTTTATAAAGCTGTAAGGAGCAGCTGAGTCTTTGAAGTCTTTCTCAGCTCTAACATGGGACCAAACATCAAACCTCCCAATTCAGATTGCTTCCTGTGCCTGGAAAGAGGAATACATCTAGTTTTGTATTAACACAGCTACTCCCCGATCCCCACACCCCATGGTAACGGAGAGCAGGTCTTGGAGGCTAGGAGATGCCTCTTGGAGTGTGTCTCTGGGTAAGTGATGCCCATCTCTGAGTCGGTGCTGTGGTGAAATCAGCCTTTTGGGAGCTCTCCCCAGATGTTTTCTCTTATCAGCAAGGCTGAGGACCCAGGTCAGTGGGCCCTTGGCCCAGTAAAAGCCAAAATTCTGAGTTGGGAAAGGTGTGGGCTCAGAGGCTTAACAGGCCAATCATGTCTCCTGTTCGATCTATCGCCCTATTGAACATGACCATGACCATGGGTGACCTTGGCCCGTCTGCCAAAGAGACATGGGGGTGATCCTAGGGGAGGTGGGTCCTCAGAGGCTATCTGGCCATTTCACTTCACAACAAGAGTTGGCCTGGTAGCGACTCAGTCCCCAGGCTGTATCTGCATGTCAGGGAGATGGAAGATGGAGGGACCCCATCTTCCTCGTCTCTGTCCCCAGTGACAATACCCATTAAATATTGGTCCTTTGGAACTGAACCCTTACACTCCTCAACACTCCTTTCCCCCACCAAACAAACCCACAACGAAAACCGACACCCAGCAGACTCTGACCTTGGCATAATAGCTCACCGCAGGCACACCTGAGCAACCTCTGCCTGAGCCCCTAAGGCTTTTTCTTCCTCTTCTGAATAGTTATCCAAATGGGTTTTGTTTGTTTGTTTGGTTGGTTTTTTTGAAGCAGTGGCAAGGAGAGACTATCTTATCCACCCCACCTCCCTTTAAAGCAGGCATTATATTGGGTTGTCGGAAAAGTCATGCATGATGCATTTTTGCAATGAAAAACATTGGAAAAAATACGTCATGACTTTTCTGACGACCCAATAAATGAAGAGGCGTGGCAAAGAGGAAGGGTTTGCTCCGGAGTCACATCAACATAGGCCCGCATTCCAGCTTTGCACTTCCGAACTTCTTAGCCTTGCTGTCTGCACCTCAGTCTCCCTGTTTGTAAAATGGAAATACGAATCCCTGGAGGAGTCACCGTGAGGGCTGCAGCCACACATTTACAGCATGAGGAACAGTGTCTGCCACATGCTAAATGTTCCATGTTAGATCTCACTATGATGTCCAAATCACAGCAATGCTGGATTTTCCTTGTTTCCCTATTTTATGTACATTGCAGAGTGTTTTTCCATAGTAGGTATGGATAGGATTAAGCTGTGGTGGTCCTTTATCTGTCAGCCAATCGTTCACTAAAACCAACCCTGTCCTTTCATGCTGATTTCTACTCTCAAAGGTATAAAAGAAGAACACGAAAGATAAGGAATGGAAAACACACCATTCCCCCGCCCACTGAAAATGATATCTCAGACCCATAGAAGCTGCATCTCTGATGCAGCTCACAGAGGCACGGTAGGCACTGTTTCCATCCCCTCTGGGACGAAATGTGATATTCGGCTGATAGTCACATAGTAAATTCCCTGCTGTAGAGCTCAGAACAGATGAACAAGAGGCTGGGGTCCCCTGGGGGGGGGGCTCCAGGGAGTGAGGCTGTCAAGACAGTGTCATGTATCACACTGGAACCCAGTGAATGACCCCCTCAAACTCAATAGTGCAGAAAGAGGGGAGCTGTTCGGTCACCCCGGCCTGATGCCTGACACAGCCACTACTGGCCTTTGGGGATCGGAGGCTGCAGATGAGGTGGATTTAACCAATCACTGCTCAGACTGGAGGCACAGCTCCAGGGCAGGAACAAACCCTGGCTTCCCTCTTGCTTTGCCCTGCTTGCCAGATGGTGGTGTTCTCCCTCCCACCCATGCTACAAGAGTACCCCTCCATTCCCTGCCGTGTCAATGCACTGACATTCCCATTCTGTGGGTGGGAAGGTTGAGGCCGAGAGGGGAACTCGCTCGCCAGGCACTTGTGGCCAAACTGATGCACAACACACGATTTTTCTCTGTCGAGTCTGGTTTAAAAAAATGCATAGCAGATGCCGTGTTGACACGTGCAATTTCACGTACCTGGATTTCATTCTTTTCTCAAAAATGGCCCTTCCCTAACTTGATTGCTTTACTGAATCCATTTTTTTCCCCCTTTATAAAAAGAAGCTTCATTTTTCAGGGACTGAATTGCTTCTAGCTACTTTTTCTTTTCCCAGCTGGTAAGGTTTTGTAGACCATTTCTCTTCTTTCTGTATTAGATAAGTAGGGATAATGAATTGATCTGCTGCCTCACTAACTTGATGAGGATAAATAGGGTGGCAGACTTTAATAAAATGCAGCACTGGCAAAAATGAAGGCTGGGAGGTCATTATAAATTCTGCATAAGATATATCAAGATTGATCTGTGGTCTGAGGCCAAATAGATGACAAATAACAGGAGAGACCTAATAATGACAAAATCCCTGAGTTGTAAGGGGCTTTCTTTTGCAACCTACACTCCTGTATTGCTTGAATCTCTACCAAGTGGTTGCTTTCCTTGAATGCTTCCTGCGATAAGGAACTCACTCCCCCTGAGACAGCTCATTTCATCTTTGGAAGGCTCTGCTCTGACTTTTAAAATTTCTTATTTATACTTACGTAAAATCTGAATCCTTGAAGAGTCCATCATTGGAACAGCTCGAATCCCGGAGGCCATACTGAGTCAGGCTAATTCCTCTTACCTATGAAACCTCTCCTGCTATCTGAAGACAACCATGATGGTCTTCTATGGGCCAAACATCCCAGTTCCCTCAGCCGTTCTTTTACCTTCTGGTTATTTCCTCCTTGATGAGGTTGCAGTTTCTCTGTGACCTTCATTATGTGTAGGGGACATTTGTTATGTTCAAGGCTACCTGTCATCTTTCTGTATTTGTAGAAATCCCTTATGTCCTGTCTCCCTAATGTAGCAGTAAGAACTGAAATTCCCAGCCTCCCCTGAGGCGAAGACATAGTCAAATGACCCGGGTCCTGTCAGTGGGACGCATGGAAACAAAGCTGTTTCTGAAGAGAACGTAAAGAAATGGGAGCGTCCATATAGTGCAAGTAGAGGCAGAGGCATTGAGCTTTTTGGTCAGGTTGAGTTCCTGATTCAAGAAGGGTGTTGGTGGGGCCGGCCGAGTGGCGCGATGGTTAAGAACTGGCTTGGGACGCCAGAGGGCCCCGGTTCGGATCCCACATATGAGGGCCAGTGACACTGCCCTCTGCAGCTAAGATGCTGAACAACAGCTCAACCTGGAGCTGGGCTGCCCGTGAGTCGCTGGCGACGGCGTAGGCTGCAGTCCCTGTGGCAGTGGGTTGCCATGGGCTACCGTATGTAGCCAGCAGCCAGCGTGAGCGGCCAGCAGCCGCAGTGAGCGACCGTCCAGAAGCCGGCGACTGATCTGCCTCGCCCGGGAAGAGCGCAATGATGGTGCCAACTTGGGCCAGTGAAGCAACATCCTCCACAACTAGACTGAAGAACAAAATGACAGCAACTTGTCTGTCCCCCTTCCCCCAATTCCCCAGCACTGTTCCCATCCCCCCAATTCCCCAATAAAAAAAAAAATCTTTAAAAAAAAAAAAAGAAGGGCGTTGGTGCTGGCAGCAGTTAACAGTCACAGAAATCAAGTTCCTGGTAACTGCAGAGCTCCCGTTATCAATTTTTGCCTTTGTAGTATTTGGTGGCAGCAGGGCAGCAATGACCTCATCAGGCCTTTTCTGTGTCATGTTTGATAAGTTATTCCTGAAAGCTCCGCCTTCAAAATGGTTTCTTTAGCCTTCTTGACAACTGTATGAATCATGTAATCTCTTTGAGTAAATCCCTTCTTCTTAAATTAGCCAGAGTTGCTGGCTGCTAGGAACTCTGACTCATACAGGTCTTGGACCAAATGTACAACCCCATCAGTTGTCCAGGGCAGACAACCATCACCTCCTCATTCTAGCGACCATGCTTCTGTTAATGTAGCCTACAGCTAAATGAACTCTTCTAAAGGACCACGTCACAGAACTGACTGACATTACACTCACGGATCAACTGGAACCCTCACATATCAGGGTCAGGGACTCATTCCCTGGTCTGAGGAATTTTTAGAAAAACAGAATTTATGCATTCTTGTTCCTGGTGCAATAGAAAACAATGTCTGAGCTTCCCTTACATCCCAAACCACAAGTTAATGTATGAGAGTGACTCCTTTGAAGTGCTGAACATGCAGTCGTTCCCTTGACAAGGAAAGAAAATAATGAGGAATTATAGGTAAAATCCTGCCCCTTTTTCTTCTTCCCCGCCCACTCCTTCCCCATAGCACAAAACGGACAGGTCTCCAGGTCACCCAGCAGCCATTTTGAACCAGATGCGTCATCCCTCTATGCTATCTAAGTATTCTGAAGTGAACATGAAGCAACAGCTGTCTTTGATTGTTCCCTTCTTGATCCTCCTGGGTGTTCCTACCGCTCCCAGAAGGCCTGTGTGTGTGCGCAGAAAGAAGCCTCATAAAACAATCTTAGAATAAACAAAAGCTTTCTGCTCTCTTTCTACTGCCAACCCTGAAGGCAAAAGGAAACAAAGGGGAGAGGTAGGGTGCTTAATATGATAACAAAGAGGTGAGTCCCTTATGCATATTAGGCCATCAGTAAACACCTGTGAAATAAAATACATTTGATTTTTTTTTNGAGGGCAGTGTCACTGGCCCTCATATGTGGGATCCAAACGAGGGCCCTCTGGCATCCCAAACGAGTTCTTAACCATCGCGCCATTCGGCCGGCCCACAAGCTGCTTTTGACAAACCTCATATATGTGCATGTGGTTTTATAAAAAGCCTTTGACTTCCTGTGTCATTTTTCCCCAGAATGGATGGTTTTTATCTAATGCTTGATAAAAAAGCTTTTTGCTAAAGTTGTCAGCAGAAACAGGTGGCTGGAAACGGTGACTGCATATACAATTGTTCCGAAGCTTTTTTTTTACAATGTCCCCCCTGGTGAGAGACAGCAGGAAAGAAGCCATCCAGTGGGTAAGGAAAGTTACCAGACATTGACAGCAGACTTGAAAAACATCTCACACCTCTAGTCAGGGGAGAAATTATTGGCAGTAGAAAGATGCACAAATGACTGTCAGAAAATGTGTCAGAAAACGTGGAGGTCTTACAATGCCTTATTACAGCGGAATAAATAAAACGTTATAAGGATCTTCTCCCACATCCCACCCTGGTCCACTCCCCAAGTCCTGATCATATCAGATCGTCTTTTTAGGCATGCTTTGGAGTCTCCTTTTAAAGAGATACAGACAAGCCCAGTACAGTCCCAGCGATCTGCACCTCTCAGACTTCAGCGTGTTCGGCAGTCACCTGAGCCCCCAGTTAAAATGCAGGTTCCAGGGCAGTGGGTCTGGGGTGGGGGTGGGGGAAATTCTGCCTTCCCAATAAACTCCCACTGAGGCTGATGCTACTGTCTGTGGCCCCCGCTTTGAGAGGCCAAGGAGTAGAGTACTTCTCTCAGGGAAAGGTATTCGTGCTTACTCAGACGGAGAAACGGTGATGGAGCAGAACGTCATCCTTCTGGCCTGAAGCTGCCAACAAACGTGAAGGTGAGTGAGGTGTGGGGCTGGCGTTCTTGGCTCCCAAGCCACTGTACAAGTCTCTATTGTGCCTTTTTGTGTGTGTATGTTTTATTTTTATTTATTTATTTATTTTTAATTCGGGACTTGAGGGAGGGGAACAGTGTTGGGGAATTGGGGAAGGGGACCAGCCAAGTTGTTGTTCTTCAATCTTCGTTGTGAAGGGCCCCAGTTGCCATCTGGCTGCCCGTCAGCAGCTTGTGGCCTCTAAGCTCAAGGTGCCGTGTTCAGTTTTAGTTGTGGGTGGGTGTAGCCACCATCCCATGTGGGAGTCGAACCGGCAGCCTTGTTGTTAACAGCGCATGCTCTATCTACTGAGCCATCAGGGCGGCAGCTCAGCTCAAGGTGCCGAGTTCAGTCTTAGTTGCGGGCTGTTGTAGCCCACTATCAAACAGGCAGTCTTGTTGTTAGGAGCACGTGCTGTCACCAGCTGAGCCATCCTGCCACCTGTTGGCAGCTCAGCGGCAGCTCAGCTCGGGTGCACAGTCACTGGCCCATGTGGGAATCGAACCGGCGTCCCTGTTGCTCAGAGCTCATGCTCTTCAGCTAACTCTTAACCAACTGAGCCACTCAGCCGGCCCTATTGTGCCGTTTTTTTCATTCCAAGTAGAAGCAGCAGCAGAAGGAGCAGCAGCTGTACTGTAACTTCCTCATTGGATCATCAATGGACAGTTAAAGAAATTTACCCAATCATAAAAATCCTCTATTCATGCTGCACCCAACCTACCATTCATTGCTCTCCTTCAACATGGCTGAGTGATGGGTTAGTCATGCGTGAAATGACCCACCTATAATAAGTTCGAAAGAAAGGCTGGACCGTCTAGCTCAGGGGTCAGCAAACTGTGGCTCGCGAGCCACATGTGGCTTTTTGGGTATGTACACATGGCTCTGAAGTAAAATTGAAAATGAGAATAAAACTATCATAGTTTCATTTATAAAATTTTTAAAGGATATTATTCACATAATGGTGAT
>NW_017731421.1:2437088-2442516 GCF_001890085.2 Hipposideros armiger
TATCACACTGAATGGTGTTACCACAATGTTCTAATACATGAATGTAGGAAGAGGAGTGTGACATGATCCAGTCTAGGCTCACAGAACATCAGCTCAGAAAACTCTCATTTAGACTTGAGGAAACAAATGGAGAAGAGGCCTCGCCAAGGTCACCCCAGTAGCTGATAGAGCAACAGGACGAGACCTGAGATCTGGTTCCCAGCCCAGAGCTCCACCTGCCTCCTCTCTGTGCAGCTCTTCTCCCCGAGGTTTGAGATGGCATTAAAACTCAGATCTCATCCGCAAGTTAACTCTGAAAAGCAACATCCAAGGAGCGTATCAATGATATCAGGGCATCTCTTTTAATTGCCTATTCACGCAGACAGACTGTCTTTTCATATTCAGAGCTAAACTTGGAGCTGCATCTTTTCAAGGCACACTCGTTATCTGGCTGCCTCATCAGGAATGGGAACTCATATGCGATGTGATTGCTGAGTACCAGTTCTATTTTTTTTTTTCCTGCCAAGCAGGAAGTTTAAAATCTGCTGGGTTATTTTTAAAGAGGGTGAAAAAAATAGGCATCGTATTAGCTTCCGCGGTGGCCCTGTCCGAAGGCATATGCTTGATTCAAGGCCTTGGCCAGCTGGGAGGAATGGAGACGACAAGTGGTTTCACCACGGAGATGTCTCAGTGAAGGGGTGAGGAGTGAGTGTCATACACTCAAGTGGCAGCAAAGGACATGGGCTTAGCGGCTGACTTGAGGAGGACAGCAATCCTGGATTTTTCTGGAGTTGACATCTAGTAGTTTGTTTTATTTGTGGACTTGTGAGTATGCCCCTCCTCTCGAAAGGGCCGTGGTCTCTAGTACGAGTCTGAAAATCGGCCCCAGTGGCTCTGGGACCTGCTTAGTTATTTGTGGGGCTTTGGGCCTTAGACTCACGTCATATGAGCCACACATTCCTGAGTAGATGAGGGGTTGTAACTCTAATATTTAGGCAATATAGTATTCATATGGAAGCCAATCTAGTTGAACTTGGCTTCCATTGATATAAACATTTCTTGATCACCGACTTTGAGTGAGGCACTGTGCTAGGAACTAGCACACAAGAGATCTTTTCTGGGGGGAATTTCCCCACATCCCCTGGATAAGTAGCAAAACCCTAGAAAATCACAAACCCCCATGAGAATTGCTGTAGAAAGTACTAGAAATGAAAGGCAAAACTCATTAACCTTCCTGTCATTGTGAGTCATTAATATCTCCTTCCCTCTGCTCAGTCTTAGAAGTTTGTGATGTTTTCTCTCCACTACTAACAGTGTAGGACCCGTACAAAATACCTCCTTTAATCCTTCCAGCAACTCTATTAACTGGTTATATTTAAACCCAATTCCTCAAAAGAGGAGAATAAAAACTAGATGAGTGGGGCTGGCCGAGTGGCTCAGTTGGTTGAGTGCGAGCTCTGAGCAATAGGGTCACCGGTTCGATTCCCACATGGGCCAGTGAGCTGCGCCCGAGCTGAGCTGCCGCTGAGTTGCCAACAGGGGGAAGGATGGCTCAGCTGGTGAGAGCACATGCTCCTAACAAGGTTTCTGGTTCAACTCCTGCATGGGATGGTGGGCTATGCCCACCTGCAACTAAGATTGAACACGGCACCTTGAGCTGAGCGGCCTCGAGCTGCCGTTGGGCAGCTGGATGGCGACTGGACTTGGAGCTGAGCTAGCTGCGCCCTCCACAACTAAGATTAAAGGACAACAACTTGGCTGTTACCCTTCCCCAATTCCCAACACTGTTCCCCTTCTCCAATTCACCAATAACATCTTTAAAAAAAAAACCCCACAAAAAAACAAACTAGATGCGTAACTTGTCCAGTGTCTCCAAGCCAGTCAGAGGCTGACTCGGCCTGGAACAGGAAGGTTTTCAGGCCTGCATGGAGCCCAAGCCCAGCACTGGGTACCGCATAGAAGGTGCTCAGTGACCATCTCCCTGCCCGGAGCCCAGGAAACATCTGCTAGTCTTGGAGGGTGTCTGTGTAGGGGCCAGTTGTAAAGGGATTTAGAAGTGGAGGGATGTGACTTCTGGGACCATTCATCTGTGACTCAAACTGGAGAGGGTGGAGGGAGGTTGAACACTGAATTTTGAAGAAGGAAGGGACCCTACAACTGGTGAAATAGATCTCAAAGAATTATCTAGAATTCTTACCGCTTCATTCACGCGGGCCCGAGGATAGTAAGTCACTGTGATCAAAGAGACTCGGTAAGACAACACTGGATAAAACAACACCCAGCTGGAGTCACGCTTTTTGCCTGGGGCTTCACAGGAAAAAACAATGTGAGCTACAAAACCCGGACCCCAGCACTACCGAATCTCAGGGGTGGAGATCTGAGAGGCCTCCATCCACCCTTACCCTGAGGAGTGGCTGCACCATCTTCCAGCTCTTGCCTGGGCCCCCTCCCAAGACGGGAGCTCACGCCTGGATCTCATTTTGGGTGGAGGATTCCTCTTCTTTTGAGAATGGATGACACTCAGACATGGTATGTGGAAGACCAGTTACACGTGGGGCGGGGGCAGCAGAAGACAAGTCGAAGCCTTTGTGTTTATTGGGGTGGCGGCACACACACATTCCTACTGTCTCATTGCACAGGGGAGGGGTGGAGAGCAGCCTTGTGGCAGGCAGGCTTCCCCCAGATGCTCAGGGGCCCTTGGACAGGCTTTCCTAAGGACTAGACGACAAAGCTGCCTGTCAGGCAAGGAGAAAGCAAATGCTGTAGCCTACACTTTGTCTTTCTGAATCAAGTGCTTACTCGCCCTGAGGCTACATAGAAGGTGATGCAGTCAGAAATAAACTGACTTTCTGCTGTCCTGGCCTGACTGGGAGATTTGGCCCCTGGCACTTGCCTGCTTTAGTCATTTCTTAAAGAAGAAGTAGACCACGACTGCTAAGGAGAAGTGGTGTCCGCTGTTTATAAGCCGCACTGGTTCAGGTCTCCTGGGGCTGGCTGCCTGGGTTTCTCCCTGGCCTCCTGTAGGCCTTTGTGGATGAGCCACGGGTATTCATCTCCACACAGGCCTGGGTCGGTCAGGAGCCACAGGGAACCAGCTGGGGACTTGGGTTGACCTCAGTGATGAAGACGCCCAAGAAGACAGCTGCATGTCCCTCCATAAGCCCCATTCCAGAATGCTGCCACCATTCACGAGCATTGAGTCATGCTGGCCCTTGGTGCGGGTCGCGCCAGGGTGAGAACTTGTTTTTCTTCATCGCCCAACACCCAAAAGTTTCATCAGGGCACAGAAATGACAGCCCAAATGCGGCCCCCTGCAGGCAGAGGCATGAAGACAGCAGCCTAGGTGGCTGCACTTGTAAGTTCTACGCTTAATGGGAAGGAAATCCGAGGGTGGCAGCCACAGGCGTATGCTGACCCAGGAGACTAGAGCTTGCTCAGCTACGCTCTGGTTGGCAGAGCGGATAGGTGGCAGCTCACTGACAGAGACACAGGCATCTATCTTTGATCTAACGTAATTTCTCTTGACTTTTTCTGTGGGGTCTCATTTTCCAATCTCTCAAATGACTGAAATTCTTAGGCTCCAACTGTTGGGCAAAGAGCTCACTCATACCAAAAAATGGGCAGAGGACATGAAAAGACATCTCCCCAAAGACAACATTCCAGATGGCCAACAGCCATATGAAAAGATGCTCACTATCACTAGTCACCAGGGAAATGCAAATAGAAAACCATAGTGAGGGCCGGCCGAGTCGTGTGTTAGTTAAGAGCTGGCTTGGGATGCCAGAGGGCCCCGGTTAGGATCCCACATATGAGGGCCAGTGACACTGCCCTCTACAGCTAAGATGCTGAACAACAGCTCAACCTGGAGCTGGGCTGCTGTGAGNGCCACTCGGCCGGCCCTACATTTGATTTTTTTTCAGACCAAAGGCAGCACCGTGTGTAGGAAAACATGAAGGCAGGATGGGGTTGGGTGTGAGTAATTTCTGAGGCTTAATGCAGATTGTTGGAAACCTCCACCTAGAAAAATATAATTTTAAATGATTTTCTCAGATGTATTGCTAAAATTTCCTCATGGTCTGGGTCAGAAGGAAAGACTCATAATAACCCACAAGGCTGAGATCCCAGAAAGGCCAGGTGACGACAAAAGTCACAGGTTGGTCTGGCAGCAGAAAGGGTTTGAGATGCATCTGACCTCCACACCCTACACCTTCTCTACTCAAGGAGCGGTCCCTGGACCGGTACCATCAGCATCACTGGGCTGCTTTAGAAATGCTGACTCAAGCCTGACCCAGCCCCACTGAATCAGAACCTGCCTTTCAATGAGATCCCCAGTGATATGCATACAGAGTGAGTTTGAGAAGCACTTCCCTATACCATCAGTGAGGGGTTTGGAAAAGTCAGTCATAGAAGGACCTTATCATAGAGCTGGAAGACCATTCGGCCCAGGTGGGAGCAGTGGACCTAAGTGACCCAATCACTCACACCGAGTTGTGAGACTGACATCATGGGGCAGTCTCACCTGCACGCTGCAGGATGAGGAAGTCATGTCTAGCTGTCAGGAGACATTGTTGTTTTCTGGGAGCTATGACAGAGAGTCAGCTGCCAGAGCCAAGCTCTCTTACTGCCCTGTTTCCTGGTATGCTTGTGTATTTGGTTAAAGGGAGATGGGACACTGGGAATACTGCTGAGCAATACAAAGAAACAAACTCCTTGATACGTGCAACATCTTTGGATGGATCTCAAGGGCATTGTGCTGAGTGAAAAATGCCCCCTACTGTATGGTTCCATTTATATAACATTCTCAAAATGACAAAGCAATAGAAAGGGAAAGCAGACTAGTGGTTGCCAGGAGTTAGGGATGGTGTGTGTGGAAGGAGGGCTTAGGAGTGACTAGAAAGGGGTAGCATGAGGGAGGTCTTTATGGTGATGGGATAGTGATGGTGGTGGTGGTTAAACGCATCTCCACATGTCGTAAAATGGCAGAGCACTGGACACACGCATTGTACCAATGTCATTATCCTGGTTTTGATATTGTACTGATACTGTACTTTGGGGAAAACTGGGTGAAGGGTACTCATGACTTTACTATACTATCTTTATAACTTCCTGTGAATCTAGTTATCTAAAAACAAAAAGTTAAGAAAAAAACAAACAAAAAGGAGATGGTAGTCATGAGGCCATCATCTGGTTAGATGCAGCCTCATAATGAGATATATTTGGACCCTGTTGTAAGACTTTTATTTAATTTTTTAAAAAGATCTTATTGGGGAAATAGAGGAGGGGAACAGTGTTGGGGAACTGGGGAAGGGGGACCAGCCAAGTTGTTGTTCTTCAGTCTTCGTTGTGGAGGGCGCCAGTCGCCATCTGGCTGCCTGTTGGCAGCTTGTGGCCTCTAAGCTCAAGGTGCTGTGTTCAATCTTAGTTGTAGGTGGGCGTAGCCACCATCGCA
>NW_017731421.1:2448081-2494328 GCF_001890085.2 Hipposideros armiger
CCAGCAGCCACCGTGAGTGGCCGTCCAGAAGCCGGCGACTGATGTGCCTCGCCCGGGAAGAGCGCAATGATGGTGCCAACTTGGGCCAGTGAAGCAATATCCTCCACAACTAGACTGAAGAACAAAAGGAAAGCAACTTGTCTGTTCCCCTTCCCCCAGTTCCCCAATAAAAATATTTAAAAAAACCCAAAAACAGTGAGATATCACCTCACACTTGTTAGAATGGCTATTATCAAAAAGTCAACAAACAGCAAGTGTTGGCAAAGATGCGGAGAAAAGGGAACCCTTGGGCACTGTTGGTGGGACTGCGAATTGGTGCAGCCACCATGGAGATTCCTCAAAAACTAAAAATAGTTCTAACATATGACCCAGCAATTCTACTTCTGGGTATTTATCTGAGAAAACAAAAACACTAATTTTAAAAGATACATGCACCCCTATGTTCACTGCAGCATCATTTATAATAGCCGAGATATGGAAACAACCTAGGTGTCCATCAATAGATGAATGGATAAAGAAGATGTGGACACACACACACACACACACACACACACACACACACAGAATGGAATACTACTCAGCCATAAAAAAGACGAAATATTGCCATTTGGGACAACATGGGTTGACCTAGAGGGTATTATGCTAAGTGAAATAAGTCAGACAGAGAAAGACAAGTACTATATGGTTTCACTTACATGTGGAATCTAAAAACAAAACAAAACAAAGGCAGAGTCATAGAAACAGACCAAAGGGACGGTTGCCAGGAGGGAGGGTGTGGGGGAAGGGTGAAAAAAGGTGAAGGGGAATACAGTCAATAATATTGTGATAGGTTTGCACAGTGACAGATGATCACTAGGATTAGTGGGGTGATCACATTGTAAGGTATAAAACCATCGAATCACTATGTTGTACACCTGAAAGTAATATACCTAATATAACATTGTATACCAACTATACTTAAAAATATTTTTTTATAAAAAGAGCTCACTCGTATATACAAAGGATGCGCGGCTTGGGAAAATCATTTCTTTTAATGAGAGAGAAAGCACATCAAACTATAACAGAAGCCCATCAGGAGTTGCCACCATACAAGTCAATGCCCAGAGGCCCTGAACTAGCATTACACATTCACAGGGAAGTCAGTCGCGGTGGAGAAACATCCACACAGCGTCTCTGAGGACATGGAGGAGGCAGGAGACAGCGGCGAGTCACGCAGGTGCCGTGTATCTGTAACTTGGACTCTTCTACAGGTTTTTTTTCCCCCCTTCCTCATTTGATGGTAGGGCCTGGGGAGGTTTGCAGGTGACCAAGTAGAAGAGAGGCCTTAGGTATCAACATCACAGAAGAGCCAACACGGAGACAGACGTGGCTCAGGTTCTCCACGGGTCACACCCATGAAACAGGGACATGGACATCTGTCCTCTGAACAGTGGCTCAGGGAGCAAATACGATGGATGAACAGCAGCTCCTTTCACACATAGGGTCTGCGCACAACTTCCCAAAGGCATGCTAGGAAATAAGTTTATCAACGAAAACTGTGCCATCTCAAAGGGTAAAAGTCATTCTCCTAGTTTTTACTGCGCGTGGCCTAGGTTTCAAATGAAAGGACAAGGAGAAAGGCAGCAACTCAAAAATTATTTGGACTATTGTGGCACTTCACCAATCTCTTTTGCTTATAATATATATGGCAGAGCAAACGAAACCCTGTCGATATAAACTTTCATTATAGATAACCCTATACTGTACACTCTCAGAATACACAAAGACTCCATCCTATCATACAGGTTTCATCTTTAAAAATAATCTAACATAGTCATAGTCTCTGGCTAGTAACAAACTATTAACATCTTCTGAGAATACAGAGAAAACTCTGGGATTAATAGTAAATTCTCTGACGTGCTCCCCCCCCACCCCCCATTCAGCATCATCCAAGAACACATTTCTGCAAAAGCATCCCAGAATCATTCGTAATTAGGAAAAGACATGGGGTATGTTTGTTTCACCAAATGGACTTTTAGCAAGAAGTGATGGAACATTTTTACCTTGGCAAAAAATGAAGCACAAACATAACATTTCACAGGTTCGGGCCCATGCAAATGCATGTTTTGTTATGTGGGGCTATTTTATTCTCACCCCAAAACCACGATTAGCATGCAGCTTGGTTTCAACTATTGAGTTAGAGATAATTATTGGCAGTGCACCTCTTTTGTGTAACCATGATCACTAAGGCAAGATTATTTCACCTTGTATAGATTATCAGCAATATTTTGTCAGATGCAGGTTTATACAGTGTGGACCTGTGACTTACTGTGTTTTTTTGTTTTTTTTTTAAAGAAAAAATATAACCTCAAAACACAGATCCCTAAACACAATTCAGTTGAAAATGAACTGTTATGCCTTTAGAAATATATTTTAAACTACAAGGCTGCCCTGTTTTGGTAAGTTTTTTTTATGAACATTTTAAAAAGCTCCCACCCCTAAAAATTTGTCAAATTATTTCTTCCTTTATCGGTAACAGTCTCACCCATCTGCTACCACGGTTGACTCTTGCTGAACTGTAGCTACCAAGTTCTTAATGTGTAACACGATGCTCTTCAGGGTCAGTCAGTGCAGGTAAGTTCTCCAGCTGTCAACCTGGAACCCCAGCGACCTTTAGTTCCCAATCCATCCATTTGACAGCGGTCCCCGTAATGGGTGCTCAACTACCCCGGCGTGCTTTCTGATGGCGTTAGCTTGGCTGCCCCGTGTTGACCTTCAAGCTCTGGGCCCAGCTGTGCTCTGATCTGTAGACCAGTGAACGTCCTTTGTTTTTTTTCAACAGGAACACATAGGACCTGAATTTGCTTATTTAAGGGAAGCTGAGGCAGTAGAGGCAGCTCCGTGGGCCCAGCCAAAAAACAGACGCCAGGTGAAATTTGTATGTTTGTATGAAGCCAATGCAGCAGGAGAACTGGAAAGTCCCCGGGGAGCATTCCCTGCACTGGACATTTCATACAACGGAACCTTTGGACGAGGACAAGTGGATGGACTGAATCCTGACGGCCAACGTCCTCTGTAAGTCCTGGAGCACGTCGTGGCCTGTTCCCTCGCCATTTTTGTCGTACAGGAGCTGCTTGAACGCTTCGTTTTCAATGAGGACCATCATGTTTTTGAGGAAGTAGCCTTCACAATATGCTGAGAGCTCTGTGACGCCGAGAAACTGCAGAGTGAAGAGGAAGCAGGAGATGGTTATGTTTCTGAAATGCACCCGATGGCTTTCATATAGAATAATGGCGGATACCTATGAAGGTAGAGTGACTGCAGAAAAGGCCCCGAGTCTCCACCCTTTGCTGTGTTCACTCATGGGACAGGACTCCACAGCTCCTCGCATCAAAGGGTTGGAGTCTGTTTCTCCATCGCGTGGCCCTGTCATCTGCTCAGGCCAACAGAACATGGGACAAGTGAGAGTCGCCAGTTCTGAGTTAGATTCAAGTGGTTGTGTGTGCTTCTGGGCTCTCTCTCAGAACCCTGCCTCTGCCATGAACATGAGCCCAAGCCTGTCTGCTTAGATTGTAGCGGTTCTCAACCTGTGGGTTGTGACCCCTTTGGGGGTCGAATGACCCTTTCACAGGGGTCGCCTAAGACCATTGGAAAACAAAAAGATATTTACATGACGATTCATAACAGTAGCAAAATTACAGGTATAGAGTAGCAATGAAAATAATTTTATGGTTGGGGGTCACCACAACATGAGGAACTGTATTAAGGGGTCACGGCATTAGGAAGGTTGAGAACTGCTGGCTTAGAGGGTGACTGACCACATGAGGACGAGTGGAGTCAACCCAGCTGTCCCAGCTGAAACCAGCGACAGAGTCCAGCCAGCCACAGCTGACAAGTCAGCTGACCTCAGAATCAAGGCCCGCTGAGACCAGAAGAAACTTCCAGCCTTCCCCTCAACTCATATGCTAAATAAGGGCTCACTGCTTTAGCCACTGGGTTTTGTGTTTCTTTGTAGCACTACAGGTCACTGGCACACGAGTGGAGTCGCAGACACAGTTCTAATTAAATTAACTCATTTAATTCTCACAACAATCCTATGCTTGGGCACTGCCTACCTACTCCCTGCATTTAGGGCGGTGGTTCTCAAGCAGGGGTGGTTTTGCCTCCCAGGGGACATTTGGAAAAGTCTAGAGATATTTTTGGTTGTCGCCACCAGGGTGGTGGTGGTGGTGGTGTGTGTACTACTGGCATCTAACGGGTAGAAGCCAGGGGGGCTGCTGGACGTCCCATGACACATAGGAAAGCGCCCACCGTGAAGAGTTATGCAGCCCCAGCTGTTAGTAGTGCTGAGGTTGACAACCTGATGTACAGACACAGATCCTGAGACTAAACCAATACGGAGAGGACTCTGTTGACTCGGCTCGCCATTATAAGCCCAAGCAGAGGGCTTCGCAGACGGTAGATATTTAATAAGTATGTGATGAATGTGTGAATGAACAGTTAACTCTCCGAGTAATGAAACTAACAGCAAACATTTATTGAGAGCTTACGATTTGCCGGGCCCCATATGAAGGCATTTCACATGCCTCATCCCATTCTATCCTCAGATTTCCTTGAGGCAGGTATTATTACCACCTCCAATGTACAGATGAGGGGATGGAAGCAAGACAGTAAGTTATAAAAATCCACACATCACGTCAAGGGCAGAACTAGGAACTGAGTCCTGGTAATTCAAGTCCTTCAGGCGGTGCTTAACCCTGAGGATGACTGACTCCAGTCTGATGCCATTAATCAGAGCGTAGGTGTTTAACCTCACAGGCATGCTTGGTGGAGGAATTCATGTTTGAGATGCAGAAGCTAATGTGGATATACTTGTCTTCAGACCTTTTCTACAGTTTTCAAAGCTTGTAGGTCTCTCTATTATAATGAACCGGATGCTCAGACATTGGTTGCTAAGTGCTCCTTGAGATGACATCCTGCTGCTTTATTTAGATGCTGAGTCATCCTTCTGAACACGCTAATATTCTGTCCTAATTTAGACCAGAGATGCGTTTGAACTTGTTAGACGTGGAATAGTGGGATGATGAAGAGGCAGTGCTGACAGGGCTATGGTGGAGTGAGCTGGAAGACTTGGATTCCAGCTGGGACTCCCCAACCTTCCTGAATATGTGACCAGGGCTGGGTCACTTGACCTCTGGCTTTAGGTTTCTCACTTTCAAAAATGGGAATTATGACTCCTGCAACACAGACCAGTTGGTGGGATTCAATGGAATATGATTTGTGGCAGGACTCTTGTCATCTGTCACACTCTGAGGAGGCTTCCGTAGCTAAGAGAGGGGGGGTTCTGAAATCTGTCGCTCACTAGCCACCTGATGTTGGGCAAGTTATCTAATCTGTATGCCTCGGTATTCCTATCTGTAAACGGGGGCCGTAACAACCAATAAACTGTTTTTTGGGATTAAATGAGATAATACACGGGGTGTTCAGAATGCTGACTGTAACCAGCCCTCACTCAAAGCTAGTTGTTATTATACACGTCAACTATTTATAATTATTATTCTCCTTCTCAATAACTTGTATCCAGTGACCCAAGTGTATAAAGTAAGCAGCTAGGTTGTGGTAAGAGGAGTTGACAGTATCTACAGAACCTAGCTCAGCTAACTGGCCTGTAACCTTGAACTTACCTTGAGCTCACTGAGTCAACAGCCCAACTGTCTGCATAAAAACCTTGTGCAACCAACTCAACAACAAAGCAACCGGATTAAAAAAATGGGCAGAGGATCTGAACAGACATTTTCTAAGGAAGACACATACATGGCCAACAAGCACAAGAAAAGATGCTCAACATTACTGATTATTAGAGAAATGCAAATCAAAACCACAATGAGGTATTGCCCCACACCTATTAGAATAGCTATTGTCAAAACGACAAGAAATAAGTGTTGGAGAGGATGTGGAGAAAACAGAACCCTCAAACACTGCTGACATTGTAAATTGGTGCAGCCACTATGGAAAACAGTATGGAGGATTCTCATAAAATTAAAAAGAGAATTACCATATGATCTAGCAATTCTACTTCTGGCTATTTATTTGAAGAATATGAAAACACTAATTCGAAAAGATACCTGCTCCTCTATGTTCACTGCAGCATTATTTAAAATAGCCAAGATATGGAAGCAACCTAAGTGTCCATCAACAGACAAATGGATAAAGAGAGTGTGGTACATATATACAATGGAGTATTGCTCAGCCATAAAAAAAGATGAAATATTGCCATTTGGGACAACATGGATAAAGCTTAAGGTTTTATTATGCTAAGTGAAATAAGTCAGACAGAATAGGATAAAGATAGTATGATTTCACTCACATATGGGATATAAAACAAAAAAGAAACAAAGGAACAAACAAAACAAATGAAAAACAAACGCATAGATACAGGCAACAGATTTGTGGTTACCAGAGGGGAAAGCAGCTTGGGGGATGATAAAATGGTTTAAAGGGGGGTCAACTGTATGGTGAGGAATGGAAACTAGAATATGGGTGGTGAGCACGCTACAGTATATACACACATTGAATTATAATGTTGTACGCCTGAAACTTATATAAGGCTATTAACCAATGTTACCACACAAAAAGTAATGATTCTTCCAAAGTGCTTGAACAAACAAACAAACAACAGTGTGCAATCTTGTGCAAGTCAAATTGCCTCTCTGGGTTTGTTTCCCAAGCTACAAAATGAGGGGCGTGGCCTAGAGGCAACCATGCTGTGCCATGCATTTAGGACGTGGACACACCAGGTAATTCTGTGGTCTGCGAGGGAATGGCGACACTACACCAGACACCTGCCTGTCTGCACACAGCTAATTATTGACAGAACTGGGACTGGCGCGCTCATCTCCTAGACCAATGGTTGACAAACTACAGGCCTATGGGCCAAATCTGGCCTGGCGCCTGCTTTTGCAAATAAAGCTTTATTGGAACACAGCCACACCCATTCATTTACATATTTCCTGGGGTTGCGTTGGCACTACAATAGCAGAACTGAGTAAGTCCAAAAGGGATTGCATGGCCTTTGTGAACATACCAGGGATGTCAAAAAAACGTATACAAGTGGACATTGTGGTCAGTGTTGCTCAAGCAGTAGTTCGCCGTCATCAGAAATGTCTGGACGCTGTTGGTAACCACTTTGAGCACCTCTTGTAATTGCAGAAGTCAAACGTGACCTGTATGCATCTTTTGTTATTGGTATATATTGAGTATTACAATTTTAATACAGCTTTTTTCTTTCTTAACATGTGTATTCATATAGTTTGGCACCCTCTGGATTTATCTGGCCCAAGTTTGTTGATCCCTGGCCTGGACTATAATTTTTTCAAGGGCAGAGACCAAGGCTCACTAATTTCTTATTCTGACGAATAGAGTTCCTGGTAAACAGTGGGTGCTCAATAAACACTAGTGAATGAGAATCCCCTGTGTTCCAAACCTGTGTTCTTATCATCACGGTGCACTGTTGAGCTCATTGTATTAGCTTAGATTCAGATTGATGGACTAGCTTGTTCTTTTACTCAAGCTGAAAGATAGCCTGAAAGGGCCATCAGAAGCCCCAGGGCCTCTTTTTTATAACTGAATAGCCCGGGACAGCTTTGCTAGTTAAAGGATGGTGAAGCCATGCATTTATGGGCTGGGTTTCTCCTCTGTACAAACTCCCACAGCTGTCTCAGTTAGATGTAGTATCGAGGCCTTGCTGACATTTGGAACATGGCTGTTAGCATCTAAAATGCCTGCGTTTCCTGGGGTTACAAACCCAATGTTGGTTTCTTTCTCTTCGGTTTCTTTTACTAAATCAGCCTCCATCTGCAGCACAATCTGTCAGTAATAGAAGCCACAGGGCAGGCCATCATTAGCGGGTGCTCCAGTATCCATAGCACAGAGGAAGCAGAGCACAGAAAGGACAGGGGTGCTGGCACTGCCCTTCCTCCACGTACATATCATGAAGGGCAGACATTTGCATTGGCAACACTCCAGGATGTGACCTGGGTGGCCGAGGCTGGTGTCTGCAAGAGGCAAAGCTCTGGCTGCAAAGGTACATACGTGAGAGAGACATTTCTCTGCCACAGGTGTTCTAAGCCTGTAGCACAAACATGCTCCCAGCTACTGCATGGGGCTGCATTTGTAAATAACAAGATAGCTACAGAAGCTGCCTGCCAACGAGCCCAAAGTGATTCAAACGGGATTCTAGAATGCAGCCCTTACTGCCAAGGGGACGGGCCACAGCAAAACCACTGAGGACGTGGGGTTCGCAGGGCAGTTTGAGTGTCCATGGCCGGGGGGTGGGGTGGGGAAACACAGACTAATCAGGTTCTCTTCCTGTGGATAGACTCTCTGGATGCTTTTCTGAAAATTAATCAGTTTAAGATAAATAAAAAAAAAATTGTGTCCTGAGAAACCAAATTTTGGTAAAATCCGAAAGAGAGAGAGAGAGAGAGAGAGAGAGAGAGAGAGAGAGAGAGAGAGAGAGAGAGAGAGAGAAGAAAGCCTGACTGTAGTTTTTGATTTATTGATGACCAATCAGAAAATATTTTTTGAGAATCAAGGATTATTGAAAATATTTCAAATGTTTTTTAGGCCAGAGAGTAAACACAAGGTTAAGAACCTGTGCTTTGGAGTGAGATAAATCTAGGTTTATGCTTCTGGGTATATACCCCAAAGAACTGAAAGCGGGGACTCAAACAGATATTTGTCCGTCTAAGTTCATAGCAGCATTATTCACAAGAGCCAAAAGGTGGGAGCAACCCAAGTGTCCATCGATGGATGAATTATAAACACAATATGGTCTATACATACAATGGGATATTATTCAGTCTTAACGTTAATTCTAACACATGCTACAACATGAGTGAATCCTGAGGACACTGTGCTAAGTGAAATGAGCCAGTCACAAAGGGACAAATGCTGTATGATTGCACTTACATGAGGTACCTAGAATAGTCCAATTCATTGAGATAGAGAGTAGAATGGTGGTTTCCAGGGGCTGGGTGGAGAGGGAAATGGGGAGTTAATTGTTTAATGGGGACAGAGTTTCCGTTTGGGGAGATGAAAAGTTCTGGAGATGGACGGTGGTGATGGTTGCACAACAATGTGAATGTATTTAATGCCACTGAATGGTACACTTAGAATTAGTAAAAATGGTAAATCCCACGTTATGTATATTTTACCACAATAAAAAGAGTAGCAGCTGTGTGACCTTAAGCAAGTTACTTCACCGCTCTGTGCCTCAGTTACCTTATTATGACATGGGACTAACGATAGCATTTTGTAAAAGGCTTTGTGGTGAGGATTTAAAAAGATGGTGCACCAAGGCTCTTAGCACGGGTGCCCGCACATTGAAAGGGCTCACTGGTGGTTGGCTTAAGACAGAAAATGACATCGCAAATGCAACTTGAATTTTCCCAAGGAAGAATGAAAGCGTTATTCACATCAGTTGTCACTCTACAGAGCTGTGGAGATGGGAGGCAAGGATACTGTGCTCCAGTTATACAGAAGAAAAGTTTCTGTTTGTTTTAAATTAATTCCTGATCTTATTTCATTCTTTCTTCCTAGCAAATGTTAATCCCCCAACCTGAGCCCATAAAACAAAATGAAGTGGCATTTGGCCAAATTATTTTAATCCTCTTGGTCCCAGTATCCCTGCTTGTAGAATGAATTGGGGGAAACCAGTGGTTCCTGCAAACAACTGAAATGAAGACTGGCCTTAGGGTTGAAGTCACCACAGTCGCTCTGAGACCTTGTTCAAAATATAGACTGTTGGGCCCCACCAAAGGGGCATAGCTCTGGCCACGGGATGGGGGTGCTAGACAGAGATCCAAACTCTCTCCAGGTGATTCTGATTAGTAGTCAGGTGTTGGCTCCACCTGTCCATGGATCTCTCCAGGGTTGACAACCTGTTCTCAGCCTTGGCCACACCTGAGACTCACCTGGGAAGCTGGGAAAAACACCTGTTCCCAGGCTGCACCCCCAGAGGTTGATTTAATTGCTCCGTGATAGGTCCCAGGCATAGATTTTAGGGGAGTGTTCAGGTAACTCTCCTGTGCAGCCAGGGCTGGGACCCACGGCTCTAGAATGGCAGTTCTCCCCCTTGAGCGGGCCCAGCCTCTGCTCTCTGCCCTGACTCGGAGTGTCTGTGAAGGAGAAGCCACGGTGTAAGCTTGGGGCAGTGACAGTGGGCTGATTACCTTGGCATGGTTGTAAATATCCACACAGTTGTCCGTGTTGATGCCCTTTGCACAGATAATCTCACAGTGTCGCTGCAATGCCTCCAGCTGGAAAAATTTAGCCGCCGACAGAAGCTAAAAAGCACAAAAAGAGCTTGTTAGAGGTTGCGGGGGAGGGGAGGAAGGAAAGAAACAACAGTGGTGAGAAAAGTCCTCATCTTCCACAGTGGCGTGCCAAGGTGAAGCGACCAGAAATAGGGTCGGTACGTCACTTTAAAGCACGGAGGTGACACTAGAGGAATAAGACACAGTGATGGAACTCTCATGGGGGAAGATGACAGAGGGGAGGGGTGGAAGTGAACCAAGTTCACGTCTATGATAGCCGGAGGTCAAGCAAAAATGCCTAAAATTGTTCTGTCCAGAACTAAGGGTGAAGGATGTTATTTAGCAAGATGGATACCGATGTGGCCGCTCCCTCTGTTCATCTAGGTATCCACTCAAATATCACCTCCCAGACCACCCCACCTCAGGTCACCTTCCCTCCATCACCATCTATCCCCCTTGCCCTGTTCTTCTCTTCCTCACAGCCCTTCTCACAACCAGACATGATGTCATGCCTGTCGTCCTCCCCAGAGTCTGGGAAGGCAGGTATCTATTCGTTTACATCACTGCTGTACCCCGGCCCTGAGCGTGGCACGTGGCCATGGAGATGCTCAACAGATGTGTGCTGAGAGAGCGACAGGCTTGGGGGAGGGGGAGAAAAAGCTAAAGCAAGAATTCCAGAGTAACGAAAGGATAAACGGGCCACACAATGTGAGTGCACAGCCCTTAGGGCACCCACTATGGGCCAAGTGCTGTTCTCAGCACCTTAGACACAGGGACTCTTAAAATCCTGACAACCCAGTGAGTTAGGTATCATTACCCCCATTTTACAGGTAAAGAAACTGAGGCTCAGAGAGGTTCAATAACCTGTCTCAAGTCACACAGCTCAGAAGGGGCAGAGTCTGAATTTAAACCCAGTCTGGCCCACAGTCCATGTTTTATCCACTGTGTGGGGTCACCTCATGAACCGACTGTGTTCTGACCTCTCAGACCGGGCAGGCACCCTGGACACCAGACACCCGAACGGGGTCCTGGCTGTTTGATCAGGATTATTGGAGTGATTTTGGCTTCTGGTTCAAAGCTCCCAGCTTTGAGTAGGAAAACCAACAAGGGTTCCACTTTTAGAAAAGAGCAGAGGAAATCTTGACCTGGGACAGAGAAGAGCAGGAACAAGTCCTCCCCTGCCCTGGAACAGGCTGAATTACCAAAGCTGACAGCCAACAGGGGACAGCCAAGGTGCCATGCTGTGGGAGGGATGGTCAACATGCGTGAAGCCAGGAGAGCTTGTAATTGGCTCTCGGCTTCCGGTCAGTGGGCAGTACTGTGATCTGAGGAATGTGTTCAGACAATGTAATTCTCTTACAAATGACAAGGGGAAGAAGTCATCAAGGATAGTTCCTGATGCTGTATCTGAGTGCCAGCTGTGCTTGGGGCCTCAGACTCTTCAGTAGATTTCCTTTACCCCACCCTCCAGCGCCAGTTACGTTGGATTTCACTCAGTCGTTACTGAACGGGACAGAGCCAGAGCACCGAGCACCCCAGCCTTCCTGGGGGTGATGAGAAGCCTCCTGTTTGAGTCAAGCAGGATCCCAAGGCCTGCATCCAAATGAAAACCCAACCCAGGTCCCCCAGACCTGCCAATGCGTGCTGGTGATCTGAGTTTACAGAGGTGCCCCCTACCCCAACGACAGGATGAGTTCCTTACCTCCATGATCTCGTTGTTTTTAATGAGAAGTGACTCTGGGCCCCCGTAGTAGAGATACTGCATGACCAGCTGGAAGAAGAGATACAGTAAACAGAGTGTCAATGGCACACCGACACAGTCATCTTAAAGTCTGATTAAAATCAACTTGTTCCCCTAGCGCCTCTCTTTTATAAAAGCCACACCAGTAAGAGCCATAATACTAACTGCCCCGAACATAGGGCCTGTCCACGTGTAAAGCCGTTCTCCATCACGTTATCTCATTTACTCAAGGTTGAGCCGTGGACTTGAAATGCCGCTCCTTAGTGGAGGTCCTAGGGCTGACGGAATTTAAATTGGGCTGTCCCACGCCACCTTCAGACGCTGCCAGCACAAGCCTTTTCTGTAAGGGGACGAAACGAACCGTCATTAGGCTGAACAGCCTGTTTATGGAGTTGTTTTCCTTGGCAGCTGTCGACATGCATGAAGCAGGGGTTCGAATGGCATCCGCAGCCTCCTAGAGGCCCCACGTCCAGGTGCAGCCTCGGCTGAGTCTGGCTCTTGCCCGCCTGTGATGGGGAACAGTCTTGGGGGGGGGGGAGGAAACTCAAAGCAGCTTCATTTACTAAAATTCTTCTGTCAGCATGGAAGTGAAGTGAACAGGCCCTTGGGAGCCTCCTGCTGGGTTGCATTCAGCCCGACTAGGCCTATTTCAAGCCACAAATAAGGCTTTTTTTTTTTTTTTAATGGGGAAGGAGGCGGGTACAAGGAATCGTCCCTGGGGCCTGCTCAATCTTCCCAATTACAGGAGCTTGACGCTAGTGTGGCCAGGAAAACCTCCCCAGTCAAAAGCAATTATAGGCCTTGATTCCTCTGGGCTGTGCCTTCCTGAGGAGGCCACTCATTCAGTGAATCTGCTGAATTTGTTGAGCGGCCCTGCAAGCCAGGTCCTCGTTACGGGAACCTCCCAACCAGCCCCAGCCTCATGGTGCTAAGGGCCCCCTTCCCAAGCACTCCAGAGAGCTGGGGACACAGGCATTTCCCAGCATCTAGCTCAAGCTCCAAGCTCTCATGGGTCTTGGCTTCTTCTCTCCGGCCTGGGTGACTTTTAGGGGGGACCCAAGGCCCCCCAGTAGGGAGGCAGTGAAGAGATTAGGCCTGGGGGTCCGCCAGGCCTGGGTCTGAACCTCGGCTCAGCTGTGATGGTCAGCTGGGGTGTGGGCCACTTCTTTCACTTCTGAGTCCTCCTGTCTGTCAGGTGGGAGAAGAGCTACCTGGAGGGGCAGCTGGAAGGATGGAGAGAGACGATGTGCAGCGGTGGTTCTCAGAGGTGATGCGCCCGCATCATCTAGGTTCTAGTAAGAAATGCAAGTTCTCAGGCCCACCCCAGACGGACAGAATCAGGAATTCCAGGGCTGGGGCCCAGGAATCTGCATTTTAACAAGCATCGCTCCCTGGTCACGGCTAGCCTTGCCTCCTGCTGGTCTCCGAGTTGTCTCATCAACCCTCTTCGAACGTGAGTCTCCCGAGGGCTGGCCTGAGTCTCACCCACTCGTGTACTCTTTCCAGGGCCGTCCTTCCAGAATTGAACCAGAGGAAACAAGGTCCTACTCAGAATCCTATGAACTCCATCCCCAGGACACCCATGTTGGCTTACTAACCCTGGCTGGTGGGAGGACAGCATTGCAGGACCACAATCTCCCCTGCAGGCCTGCCCTGTATGGACGTAAGCAGCCCACCAGTCTTCATTCCCTGGATAAGACTTGGCGCTCTAGAATGGGTTGCAAAGCCAGCTTGGGGGGTGAATTTCTATTTGCTGCAAGGATGTCCTTGTGGGGCAGGACTTACGAATCAGACAGGAAAGAAGGAGGAAAAGGGAAGACTGCTGGGTCCCCTCAGAGATGCCACATAAACCAAAACCCAGCGTTAGCGGTATCGACTTCCCCCAGATGGACAGAGACGTGGTAATGTCATCTGGCCTTTGACAGAGAGACCTTCCTTTCCTAGTTAGGTACATTAGGTTTATGTTAGATTCAGATCAATGTTAAAATGACATTGGATTCCCCAAAGTCCACCGGTTCCCGATCACAATGGTCTCAACCATAGTTCTGGAATTTCATACCTCCCCTCTCTCCGTCCCTCTCCCCCCACATCCCCCCCCCGCCCTTTCTTAAGCCCTAAGCCTTCCTATAGGTCACAAACTTCTCCTCAGCCTTTAATATTTCGGCTTACACCTCATCCAGGAAGCCTTCCCCAGTTTCCCTGGTCTGAGATTCCACAGCACATTGGCTCACCCCTATCTCTCACACACCCCACATTATATAGTACTAGAATTAATTACTCAGTTACCCCCTCTAGACTGAGTCCCCAGGAGAGGACTGTCCTTTATCCTGTGTCCCCAGGTCCCAGCACAGTGTGAGGCACATAGTACGTGCTCAAGTAATGCTGTAGGGGTGAATGGATGGTAAACGGGAAGGGCAGTGTGAGGAGGGCGGGGCCAAAGGTGCAGGAGACTTAGGATCTGGTGCAGTGGCTAAGTCACAGCTCAAGGTCAGGAGGGAAGCAGTTGTGCCCTGCGCCCACTGGCAGTGTTCCAGGCCCCAGCAGGGGCTCACCTGAAAGATGGGGTACTTCACATAGCCAATCTCTATGCAGGTGCTGTCATTTGTTGGTTTGCTGGAGAGGAGCGCTTTGAACCTGAACAAGAACACACAATGAGAGAGAAAAAGACTCACCAACACATCCACAGCTTGCAAGAACCTCGGCGCTTTCATCCTTTCCGATGCTGACATACAACAACGACATATCTATAGGTTTCTTAATTTAACCCTCCCCCCATATGATTCCATAATCCAACTTGAAGTTAAAACTCAACTTAAAAAAAAAAAAGTGTTCATTTCTCACGCAGGTGATTAGAAAATAAAGAATGCCTTTTGACACCCGCTCCCATATTGCAGGGCCCATCGCAAAGGCAGCCTCCTTTATGGAGTCTTGCCTGAGCTCAGGCTTCACATGTTCCTCTAGCGCTCACACCGGTCCTCCCACCACCCACACAGCCTTTGCGCCAAGAGGGTGGGGACTTCCACCGGTTCTGTCTCTGCTTCATTCTCAGAGCCAATGACAGTCTGGACCTGATGCATTGTGGGCATTTAATCAACATCTGTTGAGGACCTATTGATATCCCTACAGCTGAGCTTCTGTCTGGGGTTTTAGATGCACTTTCCTGCCACTGACTCAACTACATGCTCCTTGATGGCAGAGACAATGTCACGGCAACACACTGATACTCAATATACTGGATTGTCGGAAAAGTCATGACGCGTTTTTGCAACGAAAACCACAGAAAAATACGTCATGACTTTTCCGACAACCCAATATTTAGGAATAAGCTCGCTGGGATTTAAAAAATTAAACGTTTAATTTTGAAATAATTATAGATTTACAGAAGAGTTGCAAAGATACTACAGAGTTCCTGTTTACCCTTCCCCCAATGTTAATTAACATCCTACACAGCCACGGTACCTTTGTCAAAACTGAGAAATTAACATCGGTAGGTACAATGTTGACTTGGGTTTTCTATTGTCACAACCGAGAGCTATGCAAGAGACAACGTTTTTCTTGTGGTGGCAAAACAGACACCTGGGGTTTGTGTTTGGTTGTGGTGGGGGGAGGGCACTGTGAATGCCAGGATGCTTTTAGGGTTCATGAAGTGCTCGTCACACACATTCCTTAGCAAGCTTCCCGGAAGTGGATTCCGCTCTGGGTTCCCAGTGTCCTCTGCTCACCCTGGTAGCCTCCTCCTCTTTTCAGCATCATTCTCCCCTCTGCCCAGCTTCACGCATGCTGTTCAGGTCCCTGGATAATGTGGTTCTAAATGGTCAACCGCATCTCATCTCAACTCGAAAGGAGGGGAAGGGCAGGGGCAGAGCTGGCAGGAGGGTGTTATACTGTTGCCAACTCCACAGAGAGGAAAAAGTAAGATTCAGGACCTGTGTATGTTGGTGGCTTATCCCAAAGTCCCCCGATATTTGGAGAGCAGGTCCACCGTGGCCGTTGTGTATGAGGTTTCAGGTTGTTCGCTGCCTGAGGCACCTGGCTGAGGGAGCTAAAATGCAACCCACGCTCTGCCCCACACATGCTGCGTCTGCCTAGAAAAACAGGCGCCTTGACTAAGTCACACGAAGGTGCTGCTGTTTACGCCGGTGGCTGTCCTGTATGGATTTTGTTTTTATTGTAAGTAAAAAAAAACATGTAACAAAATGTATTTACCATCTTAACCATTTTCAAGTGTACCGTAATGTTACGTCTAGTCACACTGTTGTGCAACCAATCTTTAGCGCTTACTCTGTGACCATTAAACACTAACTCTCCATTCTCCCCACCCCCAGCCGCTGGCAACCACCATTCTATTTTCTGTCTCCGTGAATTTGACTGCTCATATAAATGGAATCATACAGTATTTGTCTGTGACTGGCTTATTTTACTTCATATAACATCCCCGAGGTTCGTGTGTGTTGTAGCATGGGTCAGAAATGCCCTTCTTTTTAATGCTGAATAATATATGTACATACCACACTGTCTCTTATCTATTCATCCACGATGGACGCCTGGGTTGCTTCTACGTTTTGGCTACTGTGAATCATGTTGCTGTGAACACGGTGTACACAAGCCCTGTACACTCTTGAATCCTTGATTTGGAGAAGATAACCTGCCAGTCTAGTGGAGACACCACCAAACTTGAACTTCAGAGAACAGTCATAGCAGCGGCCACACTCATAATTCAGCTGCTTTCCCAAGCCATGACACATACCTTGGAGAGGCTGTAAACAACAGCACTTTGTGAGCATAAAATGGTCTTCCTTCTACCAGAAAGGTGACATCAGACATTTCTTTATTGTTGAGGAAGTGAGGATCTAGAGCAGGAAGGGGAAAAAAGAAAGCTTTAGCGGAGAGAAGGGTGAAGCTTAGATCCCTCTTTTGGAAAGAGTCACGAAGAGCTGACAGATGATAAAATACTCACTGGTGAGAGAGTGCCCAAACAGGAGCTAGATCAGTCAAAGGAAACACTCAGATCGCTGAAACTGTTTTTCACAGGACATCTTCATAGCTTATTCGTGATTCAAAGTAGCGTTTCCCCATAGAAGACTCACTCACAGCCTGAGTTCAGACGACTTTCAGGTGTGAAAGGTGAACACCCGCCCTCTTTGCCTGTAAGAGCGTCAGTGGCCTCACCTTTGCTCCTCCTTCTTGGGCTCAGCGTCCTCCCTGCCTGAGGAATTGGTTGAGAAAAGCTGCCCCTTTTCAACCGTGTTCCAGGTGATTCAAAATCTAAGCCCTTCTTTCCCTGGGCAGGTGGCAAATGAGCCACTCCCCTGCCGTCATCTCCAATGATAACAAGATCTAACTAGTGCGTACTGAGCACTTACAATGGGCCAGGCACCGTGCAAGCTGGCACTGACCTATGTAAGCTCATTCAACCTGGGAGACAGGGACCAATGTCAGGTGTTTAGATGAGATAACTGAGGTGCACAGAAGTGAGGGCGACTGGCTGACGCTTGTGACAGGTGGATTTGAATGCAGACACTCTGATGGGAGGGCCTGCTTTGTTGAGCACTAGGGTCCCCTCATTTGTCTATCATTTTAGCCATGTAGGCTTGGGGCTGCTGAAAGTGCCAGTCTGTCCTCTGCCCGGCACTTCTGCCAACACCCCCCACCTGTACCCCTACCAGGCTCCACCTCGTTCAGTCTCTAAGTGTGTCCCAACCTCGGCAAGAAGGCAAGGTGACTGTGACCTCTGGTGGTTTCTGTTAGCTCACCCACCGTTAGTTCACTGGAGCTGCGTGCCCCGGGGTGGACCTTTATGAGTCTTCAATTGAAGATTATTCCAGTTCCGGAGGCTGGGGACCCACCGCATTCCCAACTCAGGTGAAAAAGAGCAAAATGCTCCTTGTCCGGTGCCTCTCGTCCCTGTGAATGGCACTGCCATCTACCAGGTGCCCAAGCTAGGGACCCAAAGGCAGCAACAGGACACTCGCCTCTGCTGGGCTCACTCAGATCTAGTCCACCACAAACATTGTTCTTTCTTCCTCCTAAATGTTTCTCAGGTCCCCCATTGCTCTCCATTCCCTCAGCCACTGCCCTCCCTAGAGCTACATTATCTCTTGTCTGGGACCTACAGGAGCCTCTGTGGGTCTCTGCCTCCACTCTTGGTCCCCTCAGTCAGAGCCATCCTTCCTACAGACAGGTCTGATCACACCCCTCCTCTGCTATCCGCCGTTCAATAGCTCCCCAGTCGGGATTCAGCAAGGCTCCTGTGATTGGCACCTGCTGCCTTCTCCCGCCTCTCCCCAGTCACAGTCTCCTGTCAAACTGCATGTGTGCTTGAGCCACAGGGGGTTGTTTTCATTTCCCCATCGGTGCTATGTGCTCTGTCACCTCCGGGCCTCTGCACATGCTGCTCCTTTTACCTAGAACACTCTTGCAGCCCCTTCCAAACTTGGCACACTTCTATGTAGTCTTCAAGCTTCAGCGCACCCTCTTAGCCGTGCCTGATCCCACCACCCATCTCAGGCTGACCGAGCGTCCTCCAGCTGTGCTCTCGCAGCACCTGTACTGTCCCTGGTATCGCCTCATCACTGCAGCGTATCCACTCTATTTGTCTGCCTCTCCCTGCGCCATGCATGCTCGGGAAGGCAGGACCTTACCTGTCCTTTTCACATCCTTTCCTCTGTGTCTAGCACAGACAGGTGGTAAAGTATAGAGTAAGAGTGTGGGCTCTGAAACGAGACATCTCAGCTGTGTGACCTTGGGCACGTTCTTGAACCACTCTATGCCTCTGTCTTCCCTTCTGTCAAACGGGAATGGTAATACCCATTATACACCTACATTGCAGAGTTGCAGTGAGCACCCGATGAATTGATATAAAGCACTTAGCAAATTGGCTGACATACGGTCTGTACAGAAACATGACCACTATAGTAGATGCTCCATGAATTGTTTTTGGAACGAATGAAAGAATGCCTGGCCCTTGGTTCAGTCTTGCTCTCGGAGCCTGCTGAGGACATCAGGCCCCTTCTTAGCCAGGGGACCTGCTTGCCGTGGACAGGCCCTTCCTCAGGGGTTAAACGTCTGTCCTGAAATCAAACTCGAGCTGCTTCGTACGACTGGATTTAGGCTGTCCTAGCCCACTGAGGGCAGGCCAACCCCGCTGGATTCCTGGGGGCCATGACCCCCCAGCTGTTGGGCCCACCCTGTCTGACCGTACCTTGGACCTGGCCTGGCCCATTTTTGCCCAGATCCTGCTGTAACTTGGACCCAGCACTGGTCTTCGTGGATGCTTCTCCTCCCCCTCAGCCCTCAGAGGCGGGACGGCCCCTCAGTCCCTGAGCTGCCCCAGACGGTGGTCCTGGTGGTCCTCCTGTCTTCTCTGTCAGCCCATATCGCTTCGTCACATCTTCCCAGGAAGAAGTTTTAATTTAAAACATCAAAAAGGCATACAAAGTCAAAATCACCTGTAATCCCACTATCTTTAACATTTTTTATTAAAAAGACCCCAAAACGTCTAGAACTATCCAGGTAAAGGGAAGAGAGGCCACAGGAGAAGGCCTCAGAGGTGACTAAAACTCCCTTGTCCACTTGCTTTCAGGACTGTTAATTCGGGGTGGCTTTCTCCCTCTCCCCAGCTACCTGCTGCCCGCCTCCACTCCGTGTCTCACTCCCACTGTCCACCTCCAACCAGCTCCACTCCTGTTTCCCAGATCGCTCCTACTTCTTCTCCCTTTCGCTTTTTACATTCTCTCCCAGAATTCACTGGGATGGCAAGGGGATAATGTACAAAAATATCAGGCACGTGCTCAGCAGTTTGCCTGAGTTCCTGCCACTCGCGGGTGTTTCACAGTGAGCTTGTTTCTCTCATTTACATGACCTGCCTGGCCCCATAGAGATGCCAGGTTGGGACCCTTGTCACTAATCATTCTTATCTTTCCTTTAAGGCAGGTCCCTAAAGAACAACTGTTTGGCAAACTAGTTATCCTAGCTTGAAATGCTCTAATGAAGATGTAAAACACTGCCTGCTCCCTATTCCATTCGGAATTCCAATGCTTGGCAAAACAAAACAAAAAACATGTACCCTGCCCTTAAAATTGCTGATGAAAGGCATCTCAGTAAGTTCAGGAGGAAAAAAAAAATGTTCCTTTTTCTCCTGTAGTTACAGAAAAGCAGATTTGATGCTGTGCCTTTAAAACAGCCCTTGCAAATATCTGCTCTAACAAAGGTGTCTTGTGAGACACCTGGACGTCAGAGAATTGCTATGTCGTGAGACTATAGCCTTCAGTCTCTAACGTCTGTTAATTTGACGTCTTATTTGACGTCTAAATTAACGTCTGTTAATTGGTCTTTATAATTTGTTGCGCTTATATTTTAATTAACACCTGTTTTCTACAAGGTGGAAATACTTGTGGTTTTGGTACATCCGGGTTTGCCCACAGAATGGGTGTAAAGAAAAACAGGCGACCTTTGACTCGGCTGCTAAGGTTTTCATTTGGCAAAAACGTTGTATCATTTATATGAACCAGTTATTCATGACAGGAGCAAAACCACTTTAAAATGGTTCCATGAATTCAGCCTTTTCACTCAGTTACACTAGCTCACCTGTTTCCAAAGTAGTGGTTTTGCTAAAGAGTAGAATTTTCAGATGCTTCCACTGCTCAACCATTTCCCCATCTTTACAAGTAAAGGAGCTAGGAAGAAGGAAAGCTCCCCAACCTTCACTGTAAGAGGAATCCTCTATCTTTAATATTTTATAATTCCCCAGGCAGCAAGGAGACAGGCCCCTGCAACAGAAAGCTCATGTTTCAGGTTTCAAGGCAGCTGAATATGTATTTTTTTTTTGTTTTTCCTGGGCTGATCCACGGGGCTTCAGCAGCTGCAGGATCCTCTCAATGAAATCAGTGCCTGATGGAAAGGTTTTCTCCTGGAAAATCCCAGAAGCTGGGACTGCAGAATGGTGGGATCACAGCTTCTGGTGGACTTGGGCTCAGGCTCTGCAGAGCCTTTCTTCAGCTGTGACATAGGATGACTGTAGCGCTTGAGGATGCTTGAGATAGGGTAGGTCAGGTGCTCGGCTTAATGCAAGTGTCCAAGAAGAACAGAAAGTGGTTATTTCTACCAGTCTCCTCAGCTCAGGTAAGTTCCCCTCGTATGTATGTGGGGGTTCTTGTTCCCAAGTCCTCCTAGTTCCCCATAGAAGGATCCCATTAGAGGAACACTGCTGGCCGGTCACTGTCCTCTGCTCATTTCTCCTCAGGCAGGAAGAGGGACATCTTAGAAGGGAGAGGAGATAGGGAAAAAGCTGCCATGTACAGCTCAGCCTGCTTTTGGACTCCACCTGCCTGCAGGGCTGGGGAGGTCTTCTTGCTGTCACTGCCTGTGACTGTGGGAGAAAAATCCCTCACTTCCAGGAAGGAGGTGTTGGTGAGTCTCCTTGTCCCTCCTCCTGAGGTATATTCTCCATGTTATCACATAATAAAGGTGATCTCCTGATCTCCTGTATCTATCTTGTTTGTCCTTGAATAACACCCCCCCCCCTTCTTTTATGGCGTTGGTTTCCTCCGTGTCCTCAAATCACAACGCAATAGCCCACTGAAGGGCAGGGCCGGAGAAACACTCACCCAAGCGCGAGGTCTGCTTCCGTTTGATCTCAGTGAGCTTGGGAATGGGGTAGGGCCCATAGCAGTGAGTGAAGATGACACACAGCTGCTGGCTGATCACTTCGTTCTGCGGGGGGGAAAAAAAAAAGAACAGCTCACCTTGCTGGGGGCCGTGCACGACCTCATCCAAGCTGTTGCCAGGAATGCGTCCCCCCAGGCTAGAGGAGCCCACAAACTCACTATAGGTTCCAAGAGAAATTGCCCTGGACATCATATAGTCAGTTTTCCCTGCCAGGCCCTGGGCTGCTTGCTCTGTTTGTCTGCTGTCTATTTCTAGTGAATTCATTGGTGAAAGATTAATTTGTAATTAAATCCTTCTCTCTTGCCCTAATCGTTTACTATCCATTGGAAAGCAGGTTTTGTAACTCATGGAATGGAAAATAAGTTTCTACCCCAAACACTTATCAATACTCCAAAATTCTGGAAGCAGATAATTATGCTGAATTTTGATCCTGTGACTGTGTCTCCATCACCAAGGTACAAATAAATGGTCCTGATTCAGCTTTCTTATGAATTTGATTCTGGTGCTGCGGCATTTCGGGCTCAGAAGTGCTCAGCTGAAGCACCTTCTCCAAAAAAGGGGGCAGGGAACGGTTGTGCCACGCAGACCCACAGCTGCCACTGATTGCTCAGGGACGAAGGAGCCTGTTTCTGATTGATCCCTGTTCTTCACGTTTTTGCCTCTTCCCTGTGGGGGCCCAAAGCTGTCCACCAAGCTCCCTCCAGCCACAGGTATGCAGGAGAGCCATGGATCACAGCATTTGGGTGCCTTTTATTGGGTGAAGGGGGTTGAAACTTGGGGCCCCAATGGGGGCGTTAGACAGACATTTATAATGTATTTTAAAATGTAGGTTACAACACAGTTTGTAGCATGTATTCTGGGAAATAAAACCCTACACATATATTTGGATTGACAGGTATTTATAAAAAAAGGTCTGGAAGAATATAGTAACTACCTTTGGGTGGGATTATGTTTTCTTTTTATCTAGATTTTCTACAACAAACAAGTGTTGCTTTTGTAATAAAAACAACAAATTTTATTTTTGATTTTAAAAGATGGGTTTGGGACAACTAACGATGTCAGTGGTTCAAGCTATTCATAAATCTATTTCTTTGTGTTCTCCAAAGCAGGATACAGCTCGGCACATGAAAAGAAACTCCAACCCTTTGATTAAAGTGGATGAGATCCCAAAAGGTACCATGTCACTTCAGACGGGATCCACAGAGGTGCCTAAGGGGATACAATTACACTGGATGGAAAAAGGGACTCTGCTTTCAAAGACGATGCCTTAATAAACAGAGTGTGTTAAATTAGCTCCTGTGACTTAATGCAAAGTGACTGTCTCCTGGCTTCAGGCAGTGGCTCTCAAAGGGCGGTCCCCTTACCCAGCAGTATCAGCATTGCCTGGGGGCCTGTTAGAAATACTGATCCCCAGGTCCCATCCCGGACCTTCTGACTCACACATGCTGGGGCTGGGGCACAGCAATCTGTATTTTCACAAATTTTCTGGTGATTCTGATGCTCCCTTAGGTTTGGGAGCCCCCGGTTTCATGTACTGAAATTCTGTCTTGGGTTTGACCTGAGCTGGGGGGCTGTAAATTAGTTTCCTCTGGTCTAAAGCTCTGCCACTCATGGGCCGGCTGAGTGGCTCAGTTGGTTAAGAGCTCGCTCAAGAGTTTGAGCTCTGATCAACAGTGGTTCGAGTCAGCCCGAGCTGAGCAGCCGTGAGCTGCCAACAGGTGGCGGGATGGCTCAGCTAAAAAAAAAAAAAAAAAAAAAAAATAAAGCTCTGCCACTCAAATGTGCTCCACTGATCGGGCGGCCACAGCAGCAGCGTCGCCGGGGAGAGTGCCGAGAGGCGGGCTCGCACCTGAGGCCCACTGAGTCAGGAGCCACCGTAACACGTCTGCACGGGATTCCCGTGGACACGCATGTTTAAGAAGCCCTGTGTGGTGGGCAGAATTATGGCCCCTAGAAGACTGCATGCCTGAATCCCTGGAACTGTATCATGAGAAATCCCGCTGGCGAATATGTTACCTTAACAGAGCAAAGGGGACTCTGTAGGAGTCGAGTTACTAATTAGCTGACCTTAAAGAGGAAGATTATCCTGGATTATCTGGGTGGAGCCTTCAAATTTTTTAGAGGCACAGAAGGAATCCAGAAGAGAGGCGGGATGCTGTACACCTGAAACTAATATAACACTGTATGTCAACTACAACGAGAAAAAAAATTTTTAAAAAGAGGGAGAGAAAGTCAGAGGGATTGGAAGCTTGAGGACTTGGTGTGCTGCTGCTTGAAGATGGAAGGGGCCACATGGCGAGTGTCAGAGGGAAAGCAGGTTTTTAACACTAGGAACAAAATGTGACCCCCCAGCTGACAGCCAACAAGGAGATGGGACCTCAGTCCTACAACCACAAGGAACCGAATTCTACCCAAACCCAAATGAGCTTGCAAGTGGATTCCTTCCCAGAGCCTCCAGAAAGAAGCACAGACCTGCTGACACCTTGATTTTGGCCCCATGAGACCCTCACCAGAGAGCCCAGTGGAGACACTGTGCTTGGACGTTAGACCCATGGAAACCATGCGATAACAAACGGGTGTCTTCTTCAGCCGCTAAGTCGTGGTGGTTTGTTACTGCAGCCATAGAAAGACCACTAATACAACTCATGTAGCGTGTGCCTCAGGTGCACATTTCATCATCCTTGAGACCCCAGAGTGCCAGACACACTGTGGACGCTCAATGAGTACTTGCAGATCATAAAAAAGACAAGGCCCGTGCTCTGCAAGATGCTCTGTGCAAACTGTCGGATGAATAGTGCTGGTCTCATCTGTACCAGGGTTTGTCTTGTGAGCCTTGCTGATGAGTCAGCCCTGTCTCATCTGCTTGGGGTGAAGGAATGAAAATCCGTTTCCTGGACTTGGTGGCCTTTGAGACGGGCCTGAGTGGCCAGTAGACTCTTCTGTGGGCTTTTTTTTTTTGGCAGGGGAGGGATGGTGGTGGTTGCTTTCTTTCAATTCAACATTACTTATTAAGCATCCAGGAGGTGATCTGCTCTGTGAAAGGAGCTGTATTCAAGGAAGTTAAAAGCAGGCAGGGCAAGACCCTTCCTCTCCAGGAGGAACTCACAGCTCAACCTCACCTCCTTACTTCAACATGTGGCCTGAAGAAAGCAAAGACAAGGTCTGGCCATGTCGGCTCCCAATGGACAATCCTCAAATACTCAACCATTATCTGGGAGGAGCAAAGCTGCCCACTCCTAAGTGAGGGCCTCCCATAGTGACTTGATTTCAAAGAGCACTGCAGTCTGGAAAGAGAGGTGGTGGTGGTGGTGGGGGGGAGTGAATTTGTGTTGGAGAAAGCTGATAAACACTACCTCACCCAGGTAATCAAGGTCACCCTCAATGGTGATAATTCTTATTGACAGAATGTACCTTTGATAAGATCTGATAAGAATGGCACTTTACCTCTGTGATCTTCTTCCCCGAAACCCATAGCCTCAGTCTACTCTTGAGAAAAACATCACATCTTCCACTAAAGGGAATCCTACAAAATACCTAACTAGTAATCCACAAAATGTCAAGGTCATCAAAAACAAGGACAGTCTGAGAAACCGTCTCAGACAAGAGGAACTGGGTCCTTAGGACTCGGGACTGTGTGGCCACACAGAACTAAAGGGAATGATGCAAAATTCTTAATCCCACAGTTCCCAGGAGACTCTCAGAAGGAGTTCTGTGGATTTCAGGGCTGACGTCTTTCCTCTCATTCTCTGCCCCTCACTTCTCTCCTAAAAAGACACCAAAAGTTTTTTCTTTGGAAAGGGGTGCAAGGATTGTCCCAAAGGTCATTTACAGGTAGCTTAGGCAGGGGTTCTACACAGTGGTAAAAACATGGACCAGATGGAGCTGGGGCCCCATCCTGGCTCCTCATTTATTAGCTAGCTCTGTGACCTTAGGAAAGTTACTTAGCTTCTCTGAGCCTTGGCGTTCTCTTCCAAACTGGATTTAAAACACCTGCTTGGTGAGGTTACTATGAGGGTTAAAAAAGATAATGCATCACAATATACCATTAGGTTGAACCAAAGGAAAGTGTCAATATTTCACCATTTCTGAACCCCCAAAACAGCAATTTCTCATAGCTAAAATTAATCTCTATTTTTCTAGATTCTAAAATGTCAGAGACTTACTGGCAGCTGTTAGGAAGAGGAAAAAAAACTCACTGCAATAAACGTACACCTCCATTTTTAAGACCCATTTCAAATTGAGACATGCAAAACGGTGAAAAAAAAAACCCCTGCATCTCAGAATCAAGAGAATGTGGAATTACTGTTACTTTCCAGGGTCACTGGCAGTGAGTTCTTTGCCTCAATCCATCATCAACAGCGATTCATCCCTACAGATGGGCCCTTCCCTTGTGGAACATACTGGGCTGGCTTGTGAGCAGTGAGCCCCTCTCTGCTGGAACACACCTGGAAAAGGTAGAGGTGGGAAGGTTGTACAGCCCCAGAGGGATTACCTAAGGTCAGCACATAGCCTGGAGCCTGTCACACACCCTAGTGAAGTTGTGTACAAGATGAAACTGAACACACAATGAACTTAAAGTGCTTGAAAATCATCGCCCTTTTATTTTGATATGTACCTTCTATTCACCGCAAGTGATGAGGGTTTTCTATTTATGGCAATAATATGTTTCCCTTCTAACTACATTTAAGGGAAGGTAAAGATGATTTAAAGAAAAATATTAAGTAATTAATAACCAGTAAAAATATTCTTTAGGAATAAAAGGGAAATCAGACATTCTTAGATGAAGGAAAACTAAGAGAATTTGTCATCAGGAGACCTACTCTAAAAAAAAAAACACAGCAGAAGGGGGCCAGCCGGGTGGCTCAGCTGGTTAAGAGTTCGCTTGGGAGTGCTGGCTCTGAGCAGCAGGGCTGCAGCTCAGATCCCACATTGAGGGCCAGTGATGCTTGCCCTCTGCAGCTAAGATGATGAAAGGCAGCTCAGCCTGGAGCTGGGCTGCTGTGAGTCGCAGGCGACGGCGTAGGCTGCAGTGGGCTGCCGTGAGCTACATGAGTGGCTGGCTAGCGTGAGCAGCTGGCAGCCGGTGTGAGCTGCTGGGAGCTGCTGTGAGTGGCCAACCAATGACCAGCGACCGATTGCCCCAACAGGGAAGAGCACAATGATCGTACCAACATAGGCCAGTGAAGCAACATCCTCCACAATTAGGCTGAAGAACAAAAACAGCAATTTGTCTACTGTTCCCCTTCCCCGATTTCCCAACGCTGTTCCCCTCCCCCCAGTTCCCCAATAAAATCTTAAAAAAAAAAAAAACAGCAGAAGGAAGTTCTTGAAACAGAAAGGTAAGGATAAAAGAGGGAGCTCCGGAACATCAGGAAGGAAGCAAGACTTTGGTAAGCAAAAATATGGACAAATACAATAGGCTTTCTTTTTCCTCTTGTGTTTCCTAATTATGTTTGACGGTTGATGCAAAAATTATAACAGTCTGATGTGGATCTAAATGCACGTAGATGAAATATTTAAAGATGGTTATGTCATAAACGGGGGAGGGGGAAGGGACATAATGGGAGATAAGGTTTCTATACTTCAGTTGAAGTTGTAAAATTATGACACCAGTAGATTTTGATGTTATGTATATATAATGTAATACATCAAGCAACCACTAAAAAAAACCTATACAATGAGATATACTCAAAAACACTATAGACAAATAAAAATGGAATAAAAAAAATGTTCAAGGGCTGGCTAAGTGGCTCAGTTGGTTAAGAGCTCGCTCAAGGGTGCGAGCTCTGAGCAACAGGGTCGCTGGTTCGATTCCTGGCCCAAGCTGAGCTACCGCTGAGCTGCCAACAGGTGGCAGGATGTCTCAGCTAAAAAAAATGTTCAAGCAGTCCACAGAAAGGCAGGAAAAAAAGAAAAGAGACACAAAAGACAGAGCGACCACACAGAAAACAAAAAAATAAGATGGCGGATTTAAGCCCTAAAGTATCAATAACTGAATAAAATATAAATGGTCTAACTATTCCAATTAAAAGACAGAGATTGGCAGAGTGGAAGAAAAGCCCAACTACATGCTATTCACTGGAAACTCACCTCAAATATAACGTTATAGGCAAGTTGAAAGTAAGGATGGAAAAAATATCAAACATTTATCAAAAGAAACAGGAATGGCTATATTAATATCAGATTAAGGAGAGAGCAAAGAAAATTAGCAGAAGCAGAGAGGGGCATTACACAATGATAAAAGGGTTAATACACCAATAAGGCACTGCAGTCCTAAATGTGTGTGCACCAAATAATAGTACGTGAATAAAAAACTGATAGAACTGAAAGGGGAACTAGACAAATCCACAATTATAGTTGGGGACTTTAACACCGCCCCCTTTCAATTGATAGAATAACTAGACAGAACACGTATAGGCTATAGAAGAACGAAACATCACCAGCCAGCAAGATCTTATCGACAATTATAGAACACTCCACCCAATGACAGCAGAAAGCACATCTTTTCAAGGGCCCGTGAATCCCATACCAAGATAGACCATATCCTGGGCCATATAACAAATCTCAAAAATTTAAAAGGACTAAAATAATATAGAATATGTTCTCCAACCACAGTGGAATCAAACTAGAAATCAATAACAGAAAGATAACAGAAAAATCTCCAAACACTGGGAAACAAAGTAACACGCTTCTGAATAAGCCATGAGTCAAAAAAAGAAAGTTTCAACGGAAATAAAAAATACACTGAACAGAACGAAAACGAAAATAAAACACATCAAAAGCTGTGGGACACAGCTAGAGGAGAGCTGAGAAGCAAATGTATAGTATCAAGTGCATGTATAAGAAAAAAGGAAAAGTTTCAAATCAGTAGTCTAAGCGTCTACCTCAAGAACCTGGAAAAAGAAGAGCAAGATAAACCCAATAGGATCTGACCGCAGGAATATCACCCAGGCTTGGGGAATGCCTGACTTCACAGTTGATCACATAAGCCTGGTATACGTGATGTGTAATACCACATCTCACCAGTAGGGGTTGCCATCGAACCCCACGTAAGAACAAAACGGACTCTTGAATGCGCCATCCTCCTCAGACTGCCCCTTCCTACCAGCAGCTGCCCCTACCCCACCTCTGGTCCCCCAACCCTGGATGATCACGACAGCGGCCTGGGAGCAGGCTCTAGTCCACACATCCTAGCAATGGCCCCTCCCTTCTTCCTGGCCCCCAGCGGCTGCTGTCAGAGCTGTTGGCTGCCCTTTGGGGCGCAGTGGCTAAGTGGGGCAGGAGGGGGCGGTGGGGTGCTAGCAATATTCTATTTCTCGGTTTGGGTGCTGACCGCACAGATAGGTTTGTTTACCTTGTGAAAACTCATTAGGCTCTATAAGTAATGATCTGGAAACTTTTCTGTATGTATGTCATGTCTCAAAATAAAGTTGACTTTAAAAATCCATAGATTAGGTTTACTTAAAACACAGGCTGCCTCAGCAATTTCTGGAATTCCCACTATAGCCTGAAGGAAAAAAACCCCAAACAAAAACCAATTAGAACACCAGTCCCTGGGAACAGAACTAGGAATGTTTTTCATTAAGGTGGTTTCTTAGGTAATTTCAGGTTAAAGCCTTCTTATTTATTTTCAAGTTTGGGGGGTGGCGGGTGGTGAAGGGTGAGAGGCAGGGAGCATTTGGTTTTGAAAGCTTCCAGCAGGTTTCGCTCTAAATGGAACTGCTGAGGCTCATTACGCAACGGCCCGCACATCTGCTCCCATTTTGGGTCTCAGTGGGACCTGACATCAAGCACAAATCCGGCCCGAAGGGGACCCTGAGATGCTGGGCTAAGGATGGGACACTAAAGGGAAGACCTAATGGGACCCCAGGCCAGGTGGCCCGGCTCAGAAAGCAGCTGGGCTGTGTCGCTGCCTTACTGTGGAGCCACCCCTGCTGCCCTCTTCACGCTCATGGGCAGCCCAGCAGCCAGCCTGGCAGCGGGACCCACGCTGCCTTTTTGGCTCAGGGGTCTGTTTCCCCTGCGACTTCACAGGCTCCATTGCCTTAGAGGGATCCCAGAGTTCCACAAAGCCTGTTCCGAGGCAAAGGGGTAAGAGGCTGGGGGATGGGCCAAATTGCCTGGGTTCAGTCCCAGCTCTGCCACTTACCCGCTGTGTGACCTAGGGCAAGTCAGTCACCCCCTCTGTGCCTTGGTCTCCCCATTGGTTAAATGGGGATAGGAATAGTGCTTGCTTCAAAGGTTGCTTGTGAAGATTAAATGAGTTAATCCTTATAATGTGCTCAGAATAGTGCCAGGCGCATGGTAAATAGAAACTACATATTTTAGTTTAAGAAAGTCCTCATTTGTGTCTTGAGACAGTTCATTAGAAAAGGGTTCCAAGGTCAAGTGAGTTTGGGAAACACCTGATTGCCTTTGTGAATTAGGCTATTCAAGGCTCTGCAGTGGAGAAATTGGGATAATCCAATGTTATCCTGAGGAGAGGGTGCTGACGTTTGGCTGGTTACATGTTGGTATTCACAGGCTCCTGGTATCCAGGCTGCAGTGAGGCAGGGGGAGGGGGTGGGGGTGTGTTAAATAGTTTGACATCATCCCTGCTGAGGGGATGGTCTCTACAGAACACTCCTTGGGAAATCCTGGAGGGAGCACATCCCCTGGTGAGGCCATCGTTATGATAGAGATTATAAAGCACTCACTAAATGGCAGCGACAATTTGAAGGGCATTGGCTCATTTTATCTTCACAACCAGCCTAAGAGGTTAAACTGAGGCAGAGGGACGTTAAGGAACTTGACTGGGGTCACAAGGCTGGCAAGCGGCAGGGCCTGGTTTGAACTCCTGTAGTTTGGCTCCAGAGCCCAGGCTCTGAACCACTGTGCTATCCTGTCCTCTGTGGCCCCCTGGGAAACCTTGGGGGCATGTTATGGCTGGGGCACAAACTCCTCATAGCCTAGCCTCTGAAGCAGACTGGTCCCCCTGGTGCTTCCACAGCCACAGTGGTGGGGCCTTTGTCACCCTTGACCTGGGCTCTCTACCCTGATGGCTGGCTGGGGGATGGGTACACACACACAGCTGTCCATTCTCAAAGTTCTCCACCCCCCCAACACACACACACAATGCCACACGGCCCACTGGCGGGGACTGGGTGTCTGTATGGTATCACCCCCTAAGTGACCCCAAAGAGATTTTTAAGAACTGAGGGCACAGTAGCCTAAAGGCTGGAGTGGGGTTTTGAAATCATTGTAGCATTTCCCTGCTGCTGCGAGTGCAGGTACCAGCAGGAGTTAGAGTCCCATGAGGAAGGGGTGACTCTCAAGGGATCAGTGCTGGGCTTACCCAATCCTCTGTACCCGAAAAGCCTTCCCCAGGGCCTGACTTCCAGGAACCTCGGCAGGGCCTGTACCCTGTCCATCTAGGGTGCTGCACCCATTTCCCTCTGCCCGCGGGACTCCTGTCTGTCCGTCAGACCTGCTCTAGTCTTGGCACCTCAGCGACCCTTCCCTGATCATCTCACACCTCTCAGGGCCTGGGCCACCCAATTTAACATTGTTTCATAAACCACCTCAGATGCCCTTGGGGCACCCATGTTGGTATTATCTCCCAGCTTTCGTGCAAGTTCCCTGGGTCAGAAGTTATCTTTCTACTTTTGTGCCCAAGTGCCTTGGAACATAACAGCTGTTCAACAAAACAGCTGCTCCACAAATGACCGCACAAGTAGCTTCAGCCAGCTGGGGTACACTCCACCCCCCACACCCCCACCGGTGGCCGTAACCACAGAGATCCTACCCGAAGGGCAGATCAGGCTAAGGGACCACCGAGATGGCAAACCTCCAGCTTAGTCCTTTGCCGATGACCACAACAGCATTAAAGCCCTCGTACCTTGCTCGCCTTCAAGATCTCAAACATCAGGGGCAGGCCTTGGGTGATGAGCTCCTCCGTGTATTCTTCCTCCTGAATCGTCTTAAACTCCTTTAACAGGCACTGGATGAGAGGCCGGCGGTGCTGCTGGAAGGCGATCCGTAAGGACTCCAGCCATGTGTGCAGGGTCCACGGGACACCTGGGTGGGGGAGGTACAGAGGGGGGGGAAGGGCGGGGAGAGAGGGCAAGGCAGAACACAACCAAAAGAGAAGGCATGTTTTGACGGAAAACTTAGCCTTTCCCCAGGACATGACCAAATGATGAGACCAAAAGAAAGACTTGCAATGAATAGAACCAGTGTTGGTTTTTTTTTCCCCCCAAGAGACTTTCAGAAGTTGAAATAAAGGGTCATAATTCAATTCCCCTCACTATGCATGTCCATTTCTGCATGCTACTCATAGTATCATGGGCTGCATTTCCCAACATGTAATTATGGTGCAGAATATTGGAATTATTATGCACATAGCTTATGCCTGTTACACACTTCTGAGTGCTGCCTTCATTTGTCTCCATCCCCTCAGCTTTCTGGAGAGGGAGTAGCTCAGGGAGGGGCAGTCTTGCCCAGGATTGGATGGCACATTCATGCCCAGGTGAGAGCCGAGATCTGGTGAAACCCACTGGTGGGCTCCACCATCTACTGCTTTGGCTAAGATGGATATTTACATCTGATTTAGGAGACGGGGAGGATGTTGCAGCTGCTCCCCTGTGTGACACGACATTTCATCTGCAGGCACTTCACCAGGTCTTCCTCCTTTCACAGAAACCTCTCCAGCAGCTGACTGCTGTGATGTGCTTCTCCCCTCTCGTGGTGAGGCAGATGAGAGAACACGCGCATCTCACTATTGTGTATAACAAGCCGACCATTCAGTCTTTAGCTGCATCGTCATGCTAAGCAGGCTCTCAGGGCAGTGGTACAAACCTCTCACATACTAATCAGCCGCTCCGTAAGACAGGCCCGTTTCCACAACAGTGTCAGGGGGCCCCCGTCTCAGGCCCTCAGTCTACCTGGACCTGCCACACCCTGTATATGAAGCCTAGACTAGGTCCCGCCGTTCCTGTGCAGGGGGGCTAATGATGCTAGACTGGTGATGGCTGGCCTAGCTTGGTGCCCAGGTGCATGGAGGAGATGGCTCTGGGCTGTCACACTCAATAGCCACCCCAAATTTTCCTGAGAGTGGCTCTGATCCCCTGAAGCACAGTGGGTTGAGCCCTGGCAAGGAAAAGACACCCTCATTCCCTCGTTGTAGCTGCTGCCTGGCCGGCCGCAGCTTCGTGCATTTGGGTGCTCTCAGCAGCGATTCCCCAACCACTGGGAACCACCTGGGATGATTGTTAAATATGGAGATTTCCAGCCTTTCTCCATCCAGACCCTCGACTGAAGAGCCTCTGGGTGTAGGGCCTGGCAATCTGCATTCAGACAAGCTCCCAGGTGATTAAAATGCCTAACTTCCCAGGGTCCAGAGTTTGGGAATCATAGAAGGATGACCCGAGGATGGGTCTTTGGGGCTGGCAGGATGTTGATGTCAATGGGGACAGTGTGGGTGTCTTAGCCTGGAAGTGTTCCAGTGAGTAAATGAGAAGTTCCCTGAGCCCACATGGGGTGTGTGTGTGTGTGTGTGAGACAGAGACCTAGAGCTGGGCAGTGGTGCCGTGCTCCGCGGTAAAGGGTGCTCAGAACTGACCTATGCTCCTGATATCAATTGTGACATCCACGTAGCCATGCTCAGCGCTGTGATACATGGCTTCCCTCAGGGCTCTCAGTTTGGCCTTGCTGTTGCGGCTGGCGCACAGGGGGGGCGGGGCTGTTTCCGCCAGGTCAGTCCCCTCAGCCAGAATCTCTTCCAGGGACAGGATATCACTCTTCTCCTTCTCTGGCTGAGCGAGCAGTTTGCGGAACACATTCCTGTCAATCATAAACCCAGAGAGGAAGACACTCAGAGAGGAAAGGGCTTTGCCGGGACAGGGAAAGTGGGGTCACCACTTGCTTGGGACAAGGGAATGATGGGACCAACACTGGGGTGGTGGTTTCGGAGGCCTGACAATGGGCACTGTGTTTTCGGGGTGGAGGAGATGGTAGGGCACAACTGGCCATGTTTCCGCAAAGACAACTGGAGTTAAGGGTTTTCCTCAAACATCTAATAGAAGGTTCTAGAACTCGGCCCTTGTAACCGTCAGCCTGTATTCCCCCCACCGTGAATTTGCTTTACTTGGGGTTATGTGTCATAAAATCTGATGGGGTAAATCCTAAAGGAATGGTAGATAGGAAGTAACCAAACATGAAGGGTTTTATTATCTTTAAATGGATTTTTCTCACTTCACTTCAGAGACGTGATGTAGTCTGACTAACACTGGCCAACAGTGATGTCTCTGTGAGGTGAATGCTGGTCGGGAAATGACAAAACAAGCCAGTCTGAGTGGATGTGTGCTGCACGAAACTGGCTCTTAGCAAAAAACTGGAAGTGAAGGCCACTCTGGCCAGGCTGGGGCCTGGACTGCCTCTGGGCCCCACATCCAGAGAGGCAGTGGGTCTGGGGTAGGCCTGGGAATCTGCATTTTTAACAAGCACCACGTTGGGACCTTGTGACTTTGGCCCGTCCTAGCCTACCTGTGTCCGTGGGCTGCGGCCTGGCTGAAAGAGTTCATATCACCCTGGGGGGTGGTAGAAATTCCATTCCTGTACATGGTTCCTATCAGGGGGTCCGCGCCACGCTCCAACAGCAAACTAACCAGCTCAAAATTGCCTGCAAGCCCAGAGAAGGGGGTTTTTATAAGAGATATAACAGCAAAGACACAGTCACAGACACATCGAGGTGGTGGAGACCCTCGGCCAGGGCGAGAATCAGCAACTCTTACCTACGGCGGCTGCGAGCTGGAGGGGCGTTTCCGAATAGTTCTCCTCGCCATGCTCCACAGAGCCTTCCACCTTGGCCCCGGCATCCAGGAGGAGCTGCGGAGGAAGAGTGGCCACTGAGATGTTAAAAGGACATGCATTGTGAGGAGGGGGTCAGAAAAAAGTTGGTGGAAATCGGTGTAAGGCTAACGTCCTGCTCTCCTTCTAGGTCAGTAATCACGTGCACAGGGTGAGGGGAATTGTACCTCGAGGATAAACTGAGAGCCTCTCGTATCTTCTAGAGCCTGTGACTGCCCGAGGTGTGGTCCAGGGACCAGCATTATCGGCATTACTTGGGAGCTTGTTGGAAACGCTGGCTCTCAGGCCCCACCCCAGACCCACCGAGTGAGTCTGCATTTTAACAAGCTCTCTAGGTGATTTATGCGTACATCCATGTTTCCAGAAGCCCTGAGCTAGAAGGCCACTGCACCAGCGTGCTGGACGAGTTCCTTTTTGGGTCAGAGAGCATTAAAGTGGTCTCTTAGAACCACAGAATCAAGAGTTCTGAAGGACTTTTGGGACCACCTGGGCCAACCAGGACAAGCATCCCTTCTAGAACACTCTGGCTAGCTCTGAGGATAATTCAGCAGATGCTCAGCTTCTGGCTACAGGGTCAATGAATAAAAAGTGGCAGAGTGAGCTTCTTGGCATTTTGCTTTATAGGACTCCATTCTGTGCACCCCCTAAGCTATCTGGGCTTCTTAAAAAGTGAGATTCTGTCCTTGCCAGATCCTCACTTGCGGATAATGTGCTGTTGCTGATGTGAAACAGGAGGAGCGGGTGGTGGTGGTGGGGGGTCTGCTTTCTTTATTACTTATCCGGGGCTCCCTGAGGGCGCAGCCAGCAGGGGGCTGCCCCCTTGGCATTCCACAACTTATGCACCTGCACTGGATAGGTGGTCTGACTTCCGTTTGGCTTTGCTTGGTTCCTCACGGCTCCTATTCCTGATTTAAAGGTTGGGGATGCCACTGCCTATTAAGGGATGGCATCCGAGTCTGCCTCGCCACCCTCCAACCCCGTCTTTCTTAGATTCCTCTACTAGGAGTGGACTGGGCATGGCATTCTGCAGGCAGAAGACAGGTCTCGGTGTGACCTGTCACACACTCAACCTCCTGAAACGTGACTTTGGATCTGTCTTCAGGATTCCCATGACCTAGGAAATAACAAAGGGTTCCTGTGGAATTCCAGCATTGCCTAGTGGTCCCTGTCACACTATGCCCTATCCTGCACACTTCTCAGAGGCTTGGACCACACAAAGGAGGAGAGTTCCTGATGTCCCCAAAGCTTAGCACTACCTATGGGGTCAGCTGTGGTCATGGACCCGGATGTTGATTTTTCTTTTCCGACAAAGTGAAGACCGTGTTTAAAATCTAGAATGGACTAGATGGCTATTCACTGGACACCAACTCTACAACAGCCAGAAAAGGTGCAAGCAATACACATTTATGGGCCCCAAGGACCTCGGATGAGGACATCTCTCCATGCTTGGGGAGCTGTTTCAGAAGACACATGTGAAGGCTCTAGCTAGATCTCCTGGATCCAATTCTCAAGAACAGGGATCCAAGCAAGTGTCTTTTGGAACGGTTGCCTTGGTGACGTGAATGCGTCTTTCCACTGGTTGGAAACCACTAGGCTCTACGCAAATGCCAGGGTCACGCCTAAGGGGAGGTTCTAAGGTCTCACACCAGCCAAGTTTTATGTTCACGTTACAACAAATAAAATGAACCAATCCACAAAAACCACAGCTCAGGCCCCACCCCCGAGCAACCGGGAACAATTTCGTAGGTTGGTCACTCTGTGTGTGAGGCTGCATGTGGGTACATGATCCTTTCATATTGGTTAAAGCCGGGCCATATAGATCATTACATGTAACATTTTCATTCAGATGATATAAATGTGCTATATTTAACTGCAATTAACCAATATGAATCTCTTAGCAAATATGCATGCTGGGAGGGGTGCAGATTTGCATAATGGAAGAGGTAAAATTAAAGGTCAGATGTGGATAGGGAAATATGTTAATACCTGAACTACAGGAATATGTCCATGCAACACAGCAAAAGTCAGAGCCGTCCAATGGCGGGTCTCGGGGTGGACGGATGGATATTTATGAGGAGTACTGACAACCTATAAACAAATTGAAGTTATTTTTAAAATGTGACCTTCACAATACTTAGACTAGCAAGTCTGACCTGTCTGTGGTTGGGCATGTGGGCTAGAGACATCCTGAAGGTGCCTTGGGAAATGTGGGCGATGTGGGGTAGCTGAGAATAAGGATACCTTCGTTTCTCACCTGAAAGGAAGTAAATGGATGACTTCTGACCACCTACCTCTAAGGTGCCTTGGAGAAGCTGTCATGGTGGCTACTACGAGCCAGCCTGTCTCCTCTTTCTGCTTAAGGAAGGGTTGTGGTTCTGGGGACTACAGGATATCAGATAGCATGAGATGCCACTACCATTACATCCACACTTTAGGGGACATTCCTGGCGGTGGCAAACCCCAGGCAAGGGGAGGTCTCCCAGCGAAGACCACCACCCATCTGATGGAGGAATGTCACCATCAGGTCATAGCTCACTCCACACTGTCCTTATCTTACTCTTCTGCTGGTTTCCTGGTTGACAAGGACCCAACCCTCATGCTACTGGAAACGGGGCATAAAAACCTACCCTGGACACACCATGAATGAGCACTCTGATATTGGCCTTTTGATATAGGTGCCTCAAAACAGCCCAGGCCAAGAGACAGGCGCAAGGCAACTTAAGGTTGGGGACCTGTAGAACTGGCACCCGCACATGGCTCTTCTCCCAAATGTTCCTGGGACCATGTAGCTGCGATGCCTGTTTTATTCAGAGCAGTTGAGTTCACTCATCACCCACCGGGGAAAGGCCATGAGCTGGGGGCCATGGGATGGGCTAGGGAGGACCAGAGAACCCCACCAGGACCCAAAGCTGAGGAGCCCTTGCAGGGGTCTGTATAGTGCTTGGGGATTCATAACGGGGGAAAAAAATCCCCAATACTTGAAACTTGAAAGATCCAAAATGGTTCTGGATCCAAAACTATGTCTATTGCTTGCTTTCCTCAGATAAATATAAATCTCACTGAAAAAAAACAAAACAAAAACAAACCCAAAAACCAAAACCCAAAAAACCCACAGTACTAAGACTTCAAGAGCATCTAATTTTGAACTAAAAAAGTTTCCCAGGGTTGCTGAGCTAGGACTGCAGCCCATCTAACTTCCCAGCCTCCAAGTTTGCCAATGTTTGGCTGCCGGAGAGAGTGGGTCATAAGACAGCATAGAGCACAGCAAAAAGTGTGACTTCACCTACCACAACTCTTGTCGGGGGAGGAGACCCATATTAACTGAGTCCCAAACTATGCCAGGGAGTCTCTGTATTTATTTCTTCCAACAACTCTTTGAGATGGATGTGATTATTCTCCCATTTTGCAGATGGGGACATCAAGGCTCAGAAGGTGAAACCACTTGCCCAAGCACGAAAGCAAGTTACTAAGACGCGGCAGTTTCAGAATTTGAATCCCAACGTCAAATTCTAAAGCCTGTAGGGGTGTGCTTTTCACTATACCGCACTGTCTCAAGAAAGCTTTGCCATCAGCTTTAAGACCTGGGCCTCCAACTCTGCCAACCGGGTAAGCCAATCAAGATTTGGTGGGGGAGGGGGAGCTGCACCTCAGCTCAGGGGCCAGGGGCCAGCTTTGCATGAGGCAGAGGGAAAGGGCTGATGGCGCAGGAGAGCTCTCTCTGCCCCGATCCCAGAAGGAATGGATCAACAGTAAGAAGCAGAGACTCAGGAGAGCTGATCCAAGGAAAAGCTGGAGCTCCTTGCAGGATTGTTGTCAATGAATCATATAGGCTGGCAGCTCTGAGGAGTTTGGTTGGGCTGGGGCCTTGGGCTGGAGGAAATCCATCAGGTGGTCTGACCTATCTGCTGGACTGAGCGTCCTCAGTGGTGGCTCTCGGGGAGAAAAAAGCCCCCCCTCTCTTTGCTGGCCTTTTCCTGGGGACTGCCAGGCCAAGGGGCCTTGCAGCCCTTTGCACCCTCACCTCCACATTCAGGTCAGCTCCGGCATCCAGCAGCATCTGAACCATTGCCTCGTCCCCACGGACGCAGGCGTACATCAGGGGGGTCATGCCCTGCGGTGAGTTAAAAACCAGAGAACGGAGAAGGTTTACAAGGTGGCTGTGTCACTTGATAATAACAAATGGAAAATCTTACTTGTGTGTACAGGGCTAGGCTTGTACTCAACACGTAGCATGAAAAAATAAACAGCCCTATGATACATACGGCCACAATCCTCCATATTTTGAAAACCAAAATGGGGGCCAGAAGGGAACATAAATTGCCATTTTTGCATTTATCTTTGCTTAAGTTGGAGAATTTTTGTTTGTCTGTCTTAGGGTTCAACAGATCTAAGAGTGTTAGCTAAAACAAGTGGCTGCTTTCAACTTACAGCTCTTAGGAACTTTCTGGATTCTGCAACATCTAAGCTATCTAATTGACAAACACTGTTTCCTTGATATTTTCCTTTTTGCAGTAGAACAAGTGTCATCTTTACTCCATATGAGCTGCTGGTCGGTGTCAAGGATATTGGATGCCTCTGAGCATGTCCTCATCACTGACACCTGGTTTCATGTTATCATTTATAAGCAAAAGGTAAGCGAATGAGGAATCACTTTCAGAATTTCCATATTTTCCCATGGCTTCTGCATACTACAAAGTACCACAACCAACAGAAGAAAGGGATGACTTTTTCAATAAACAGTGTTGTAAAGGCAGTTATGGAGGGAAAACATTCAAGTTAGAGTTTTATCTCACACCCTACACACAGCAAAATCATTTCTAGTTTGATTAGAGACATAGAGAAAATAATTAAAACCATAAAAGACATCTAGGCATAAAAGTAATAAAAGAAATAACAAAGGAAAATCATAACAGCATTGAGGACATAAAACTGAAAACAAACAAAATGAAAAGGTAAGCAATAAACGGAGACATATTTGTCACATAATAATACAGTTATATGCCTAAAATGTAAAGAGCTCTTCTAAGTAAAGAAAGACAGGGGCCGGCCGAGTGGCTCAGTTGGTTAAGAGCTCGCTCAAGAGTGTGAGCTCTGAGCAACAGCAGTTCTATTCCTGGCCCAAGCTGAGTTGCCGCTGAGCTGCCAACAGGTGGCAAGATGGCTCAGCTTAAAAAAAATAAATAAATAAAAGACAGTAAAGCCCCAATGAAAAACACGCAAAAGGTAAGTAAAAGCTCAATAGGGAACACATATATCGTGGGAGGGTGTGCATAGGAAACAGTCTCTGGGAAAGCAATTTGAGATTGAAAACCTTAAGAAACGTTGATGAGTTTCAGCCACTATTTCCACTTTTAAGAATCTCCCTAATGAAATAATCACAGATTTGAACAAAGACGTGTGTTCAGTTTAGTTAGCTCAGCATTACTGATATGAGTAATTAGAAACAACCTAAATATCAAACAACTGAGGCATGGTTCACTGAATAAATAATATGACCATTTTAAGGAGCCATTAAAAGTGATTCAACATATTTAATGATCTTACAAAGTGCCTTTACCAGAAATACTGAAAAAACCCCAAGATATAATAAATCCTTGTGTTTAAGAATAATATGAAGTGTGTGTGTGTTAGGGCTCTTTGGTGTTGCTCAGGGAAATTATTAGCTGCTATCCGTTCCCTGGGACGCACTGCATGAGCTGCCCATGTGAGAAGCAGCTCCATCTGTCCCTTATGACTTTCCATCTGGGGCGTACATTGAAAACTTGTTTGTCTTCTCTGTCTATGACATCTTCACCCACAGGGGGCGTCTCCCTGATTGGTAGACCCGCCAGCCTTTCACTGTACCTCTGTGTCAGTCACTTGGGGGACAGACAGCTGCCTATCTCTGAGATGCCCCTCTGAAGGTCCCCCAGGATGACTTCTATGTATCTTAAACATACCCGGAAAGTTTGGTGAAAATCTGCCTGGACTTGTTCTGTGATGCAGTAACAGGCAGGCAGGCCGAGAACTAATTTTAACCACGCTGGAAATAGAACTTGAAGGACACATACTAAATATAAATGATGGTTATCTGGGTGATGGCATTATTTCCTTGCTGGAATAGGCCTATTTTTCTGTATTTTCCATTTCAGCTGCAATGATCATGTGCAACGTCTATAAGGATGAACAAGGGTATTTTTTATATTTTAAAACCAAAAAAAAAAAAAATCACCCTAGTCACCAGCAGGGGGAGTCTCTGTCCAGGGCGTACTGTTTCTCTCTTGCCAGAGGGCCATGCTCATGGAGAAAGTGGGGGTGCCTGTTTAGACACTCAGAGGACCCTGTACCTGTTCGCTCATGGTGTTGATCCCATCAGGCCCCAGGAGAGACACTGCTTGCTTCACCAGGTCTGTTCGCCCACAGTTCAGCATCCGGAAACCCAGGTCCTGCTTAAACTTGGCTTCAATGGCCACTGCGTCCAACTTCCGAGAAGCGAAAAAGCAGTCGTCAGCCCTAGGAAAAGAGAGATGGTCAGCTGGGTGCAGCCGCTATCCCAGGGACTGGTCCTGGAAGGCCACAAGAGTTAGGAAGCACCCGGGAACTGTGCATTTGCTTTTCATGTCAATTGTCTCTTCTTAGACTCAGGTTAAAATATGGATGTCTTGACCCTTTGTCCTTTGTAACTGCTTCTGATCTGTCCTGTCTCTCCTCTGTGTTCCCAGCATATTGAGCAAAGTATAAGAAAGGCTATTATTTACTGAATGTTTCTGTCTGCTAAACTCTTTACATGAATGAATTTGTTTAATCCCCACACAACCCCAAGAGGTAAGTACTGTTGTTACCCCTCTTTTAACCATGGGGAAACAGACACCGGTAAGGGACTTGCCCAAGGCCACACAGCCAGCAAGCCAAGCTGGGATGTGAACCAAGGCAGTCTGTGGAGAGCTGGACGGGGTGTCTGCTGTGTCACCCTGTCCCCCATCACAGCGCACACTGTTTTTTTATTTCCTTGTCTGACTTCCTGTCCAGGCTGGGGACTTCTGAGAGTAGGGGCCTTGTCTAATGCATATCCGTATCCCAGTGCCAGGCAGCACACAGCACATGGAGGTGTTAGCTGAACGAACCCAGAATGGGTGGGTTCTCTACATTCACAGCAAAAGCATGGCAGAGAACTGGCAAGAGGCAATGAGCGCACAAATGTGCTCTGGGTGCACTGGGACCCAACCCAGCCGGGAGAGATTAGGGAAGGGTGGGAGGACAATCAACGGACTCAAGGTGTTACAAACTCTGCTTATAAAGGAAGATACTTCCTTCTCACGGTGAACTGATCGATCAGTGATTAAGTCAAATCGCCAAGCATTCATGGAGTATCTGTTTGTGACAGGCTCTGCTCTAAGTGCTGCAGACACAAAGCTAAACATGTCCTTGTCCCTGCCCCCTGGGGCTTCCTGCCCGGAAGGCGAGAGGGCACAGGCACCGGTCATTATAATCCCATGTGGTAAATGCACTGATGGAGGGATCAGAGACAGGCACCAAACAGAGCCCTGGGGATACAGCATGGCTTCCTGGGGGAGGTGACCCTGAGTTGTGTCTTAAATAAGGAGATAGGAGGAGAGAGGGCAGGACTTTGAGAAGGGCTAGCACGAGCAAAAGTATGGAGATGTGACGTGACAGGTGAAAGGCGGGGAGAACACACACTTCTAGGCAGAGGGCCAGAAGCCGAGGGTGATGAGTAGGCAGGGGCTAGATTACAGGGGAGCTTCCCTTATTACTTAAGGCCCCAGTCTTAATCCTTAAAAGCCACCGAAGGTTTTCATGCAGGCAGGGGATGACTGGATGGCTGACTCTGGTAGGAGAGAGTGGAGGATGGGTTTGAGGGGAGCCAACCCTAGAGGTAGGGAGACGTGTTAGTGCTGAATGTCTAAAACGAGCCAAAACGAGCGGAACGGACAGAAGCAGCCGAAGTGTGAAGCGCCAAGGTGCTGAGTGAAAGCAGTGGTTGCTGGTACGGCGCAGAGGTTGTGGAGTCCACCTTCTCCACACACAGGAGCCCATTTCTCAGATTACGGCCCTTGCCCCGAGGCTGGGGAGCCACACACTTGCGTCAGCTGGAGCCAGTGCTGTCCCAGACCCCATCCTGATCCTCTTCCCGCTCATTCAGACGGTGGAAACTGAGGAAAGGAGCCAGGTGTTCAGAATTCCTCGTTCCATTCCTGCCTCTAACGAACCCACTTCGTGGCATAAGGAAGGATTAAGTTTGTGGGGGGAACTACCTTTTTCTTTAATCCTTGGAGGAAATCAGAGAGGCTACTGTTCCAGAAAGTTTATGGCACAAAGAGTCCTGTTCATCAGTAAGGCTGGGATCTGGGGACAGGACTCGAGGGGTGAACCACAAAAAGAGCCATAGGAAGTGGGTGGGATGGGTGTGCACTTGACCCTTCATGGGGTTCCTGATGTATCATTTCTCTCTGATGACAGAGGAGCCTTGGGCCCAAGGCTATCCTGAAATAGGAACCCAGTGGTAGGAGATGTTAGGGCTCCCCACCGGAGACTCTAGGAGTTTGCTTCTGGCCACCAGGGGGAGCTGATGCAGCCAAGGTAGAATCCAAAGAGAGACCCAAAGCTTGGTGTTGACAGGGGGTCTAATCCGCAGACACGCTTCAGGAACTGTGTGGGCTCCACACACCTATGTGTATGAGAGCCCTGGGAGGAACTAAGAAAGGTATTTAGGGGCCCCAAGTCGACCAGGACCCTGGACTCCAGGATTAAGACCTTTCAATGGCAGGTGGAGGAGCGAAGACTACCCCGTAGAGCTCCCCAGGTGGTGCGGGAGGGATGAAGGACCCGGGCCTGGTTTCAGACCACAGCATCAACATCCAAGATGTGAACTTTTGGGGCACAGAATGGGGTGTGCCATAGGGCCCAGTTCATGGGGCTTTGAACTTGGGACGCTTATTGCAAGGGCTCCAGATTTAGCAAATATTGCATGGGACACACATACTAACGTTGAACTGTTGATCTGAAATTGAAATTTAACTTTTTTTTTTTTTCCAATCTGAGAACGGGCAGAGCCACTTGCCATGATCCGAAACAAACACAAGAAGACACCATGGGTCCTGCGGAAGTGTAGACAGCACCTAGCTCCAGGGGAAGAGGGGAGACCAGCGGTGTGGCCGCAGGCTTCCTGCAAAGGGCCTATGTTCCCTGAAGGTGGTTAAGAAGCTTCAGGCCAAACGAACAAGACAAAGAGCAGAGGGTGGCAGCAGCAGGGCGGGTCCTGGGGGCATACCTCACAGAGGCTTCTGCAGAGCAGAAGGAGGGGGTCTGCACCCCTTCATTTGTACTGAAGTGTCTAGAGCCTGGACTGGGCGTGTGTGCAAATCTCAGGGAGGTCTCAGATGTGAATCACTGTAAGGCAAACTTGTCTTCTCACAGACCACTGTCTAATTCTGGAGGAGGTGGCTTTGTGAAATCAAGAGCCTCTTTCTTGGGAGCAAAGATGCTGTGAACTGCCATTGTCACTGAGTTTGCAATTTCCCCTTTCCTGTCTGCTATCTTCAATGCTTGACTGATTCTCGCAAATAAGCATTTTTTTGTTTTTCTGGAGTCAAGCTAAATTCCACACGACTGGATAGATGTTACCTACTATGTGTGGGCAACACGCAAAGGAGGCTAGGGGGAGGGAGACGCAATGCCCACCCCCGTCCGTGTCCGCTGCGCTCCCAGGCGGCTAACCTGGTAATTCTAAGGACATCAGAAGCATTTACCAGCTACAGATGCCCTTGACTTTAATTGGAAAGAGACAAACAGCAAGAAAATTACCGTAGCTGAGATGCTGATGATAATAATTGTTATTATAGGAAGCTGACATTTATTGAATACTTACTATTGACATCTAAGCTCTTTGCATCATATGATCTTCAAAAGCCCATAATGAAGGTGCGATTAGAAGCCCTATTCGGGAGAAGCCCTACTCTGGACACTGCCCGAGGCACAGAGCTAGTCAGCAGCAAGCCAGGATTCCACCGGGGTGATCTGACCGCCCCCCCCCACCCCAGCAGGGGCCGACACTTGTCCATCAAGCCGGCGTGCCCGCATATGTAACTGCCTACTTGAGCGCATCTCTTGGATGTCTTCCAGACCCCCAAATTTAGTATGCCCCAAATGGAACTTTGAATTAACATTCACCTCCCACCCTCTAAACTTGTCCCCCAGTCACCCCATCTCCATAGCTGGCACCACTGCCAACCCGGGGGCCTGAATCTTCTCTCATGCCCATATTCATTCTACCAGCTGTTGATTCTGCCGTCCGAATCCCCAATTCCAAATCCACCCACTTCCTCGGCCTGCATCGCCCAGTCCCTGGTTCCAAACACCAGCACCTTTTGCCTAGGTTATTGCAGTAGCCTTGTCACTGGTCTTCCTGCCGACCTTCTCTCTCTCTCCAAACCGGCTATTCCTCAAGGGAAGAGTGTGCTTAAAACGTAAACAGGCCCTGTAATGCCGCCGCTTAAAACCTTTCAGTGCCTTCCCACGTGTGAGGAATGGGCTTCAGCTGCCCACGCATGGCCTGCAGGGCCCTGCCCAGCTCTCCAAGGCGTCCCTTCCTCCTTCGCTCGGGCAGCAACCCCCCTCTTCCGTTCCTTCAACAAGCCAAGGTCTCTCCTGCCTTGAGGACTGTACGCCTGCTGTTCCCGCTCTTTGAATGCCCTTCCACTGGCTTTCTGCAGGGCTGGCTCCTTCTCACCCCACAAGTATGAGTTTGCAGGTCCTATCTAAAGGAGGCCTTCCTTTTCTGACCAGGGTATGCTCCTTGCCTTTACACGCCCCATCTCCAGGCCAATTTCATCCTTCCCCTCGTTAGCACCTCTCACCGTTTGTGACTATTGTATTTACTTGTTTTTACTTTTTCTAAAAAAAGATTTTACTGGGGAACTGGGGGAACAGTGTTGGGGGAATTGGGGAAGGGGACCAGCCAAGTTGTTCTTCAGTCTTTGTTGTGGAGGGCGCCAGTCGCCATCTGGCTTCCTGTCGGCAGCTTGTGGCCTCAAAGCTCAACATGCTGTGTTCAACCTTAGTTGCGGGTGGGCGTAGCCACCATCCCATGTGGGAGTTGAAACAGCAGCCTTGTTGTTAAGACTGCATGCTTTATCCACTGAGCCATCAGGGCAGCAGCTCAGCTCAAGGTGCTGAGTTCAGTCTTAGTTACCGGTGGGCGTAGTCCACCATTGAACAGGCAATCTTGTTGTTATGCCAGCTGAGCCATCTTGCCACCTGTTGGCAGCTCAGCAACAGCTTAGCTTGGGCGCAGCGTCACTGGCCTATGTGGGAATCGAACCGGCGGCCCCGTTGCTCAGAGCCGCGCTCTTAAAACAATTCTTAACCAACTAAGCCACTCGGCTGGCCCAACTTAGTTTTACTTTTTAAAACATTTTCTTTTTCCACAAGAATGTCAGACTCCTTGGGGACGGGGCCACATCTGTCTTGTTGTGCCTATCTTGTACAAGGTCTGACAATTAAGATTCCCGAACTCATCCTAGAAAAAGTGCTACACACCTCATTGCTGAATATCACTACGGTCACCTTCAAAGGACTCCCTTTGGGAAGCTGTGCACCGATGCCAGTGCCTAGTCCACCCTTCAAAGCAATTTTGGAACTCTTTTTCTGGAATGGCCATCAGAGCTGTCGTCATATTACCCTTGATATCCTGAATGTCATCA
>NW_017731421.1:2500625-2508243 GCF_001890085.2 Hipposideros armiger
ACCCCCATCTTGAACGCATTTTCCCAAGAAAGCCAAATTCCCTTTCATAGGCTCCAAGTCTCGCAATTGATGAGTTTTTCTTTTTTCTTTTGGGTAGGAAAAAGATGAACAAATTGAGTCTTTTGTGCTGAAGCAAGTCACACCAAGATCTCCATGCACCTTTCTAAGAAAAAAAATTATATTATTGCAGCAAATGGAGCATACAATGCTTGCAAAGTTCCTAGGAGAAATCTTTGTCCAAAAATTGTGCCCACTTGCTGTTTAATGCTGCTGGTAGAGTACAGAAAAGAGCCAGCTCATTAAGCCTGCCTCGGATAAGATAAAGAAAGGGTGATTCCACATCCTCCTCCCGGCCAATCTTTTCTGCTTTGCAAGAGATACCAAGGAGCCGGGAATCATTCTCTTCAGAAGTAAATGCCTAGTTTGTGGTAAAACCAACTGTGCTTGCCTCCTCTCACAAAAGAAAATCTGGGTCTGTTCAAATATGTGAAAAATGATTTATCTCAAATGTGAGCACCCAGGAGAATGAAACTAGTGTGTTCATAGCTCAATGTGTTGTCATGTTATTTTGAGTAGAAAATAATGAAGCTCTATTACATATCTCTTACTTGGGCATCAGGCCTTCTTTCAGAAGAGTTGAAAATAAGGCCAAGTCCCTAGAGAAAGGAGTCACCCCTGATTTTGGCAAGCTCTTAATTCATACCCCTTTTTGGCAGAGATTGGTTGTTGTCCTCCAGAATCCTTCATTTCCTTTATATATTGTAGTACCTGAACTTTTAGCGGGGTACCTGTCTGCCCAGATAAAGACTACATTTCCCAGGTTCCCTTGCAGCTAGCCATGGCAGCATGACTAAGTACTGACCCATCGGGAGTGAGGGGAAGTGATATGTACAATTTCTGGGGCAAGCCCTATCTTACTTTACCTCTTCCCACTAGATAGATATAGTTTTGGTGGGTGGGGTCAGCCATATCAACCATGCAGAGGACGGTGTCACCTAAGGGATGGCAGAGCAACAACAGGGAAGGTGCCTGGGTCCCTGACCTGAATTTGCCATAACAGCTTAGGACTGCTTATGCCTAGATTGTTACATGCGGGAGAATTTTAAACTCCTATCTTACCCAAGACACAGGTATTTTGCATGCCTGTTATAACTAATGAATCCACGTCCTAGTTAATCCATTCCAAAAATGGTTTTTAAATTTAAATCAATTCAGTGAAACATGCAGGAAGTGCTAAGTATATGCTGGTTACTGTGCTAGGTGCTAGAGATTCAAAGATGAATGCACACACCATCCTCCAAGAAATTTTAGAAAAAACTGATGGTCTTCTTTACAACAATTTTCACAAATAAACATACCAATTTCTGAGGTGTAAAGGCAAAGTTCTAGTGTTACAATCTCAAAATGCACTCCCAGTTCTGTGCTCTATGACAGGTCTGAAAATTTTTTTCTGTAAAGGTCCAAATAAATATTTTAGGCTTTGTGGACTATATGGTCTGTGTATAACTACGCAACTCTGCCACTGTTGTGTGAAAGCAGCCATCAACAACACTAAGCAAATGGGTGTGGCAACTTTCTTTACAAAAATGAGTGACAGGCAGCTGTAGATTACTGAGCCCTGATCTATGGTAAAAGATTTAAATAGGATAACCTTCTCTTTGGGATTTACAAGAAACACAGGATGTTAAAAACACTGAGAAAAAAATGTTAAAAGCCTATTTAGTTTTATTTAAGCCAGTGCTTCCCAAATTTATTGAACCACTTAACAGNATAATAATAATAATAATAATAATAATAGTAATAACTTACACTCTTAGATAGCTTTCCATGTGCCAAGCACTTCCCATGTAATAGCCCACTTCATCCCCCAAATAACCCCATGGACCGGGCCCTGTTCTCTTCATTTTGCAGATGAAAAACCTGAGGCAGGGAGGTTACGTCACCGGCCCACGATCACACAGCTCATAGGTGCTGGGGCTGGCACTGGCTCCTGAGTCTATGCTCACATCTTGCTTAAATCCTCACAGGAACCCCAAAAGGCAGGTTTCAACATCCCCATTTCACAGATGAAGAAACAGAGCCCGAGAGGAGTGACATATGTTGCCTTAAACTCACTGGGCTCTTTCTCCCTCCATTTAAAGCCAGACCTGTCTCATCTCCAAGTCCAGGCTTCAGTAAGACTTGGGTGTCTGTGTGTTCCCACGCTCTGTCCCAGCCCACTCCCACAGATCCCAACATTACCGAATGCCTGCTAGGTGCCACACACGGGGACACAGAGAGGCCAACGGGATGAGATTTCTGCCGCGGGGACGCTCGGAGGTTAAGGGAGGTGTCATGGTTCATGCATTCCCACATACGCATTCTCTGAGCGCCAGCTGGAGGCCAGGCACTGGGTGAGGCGCTGGGGTCCAGCACCAAGCGAGCCAGACACGGGCTCTGCCCTCCCAGGCTGCCACAGAGAAGGATATTAAGCAAACTGTTCGGCTATATAGGTGACGGCATAATTGAAAATGCAGGTGCCTCAGGGAGACAAATGAGAACACAACACTAACACAAAATAATAATTAAAGATCAAGTTGCCAGCCTCTCTTATCTCTCTGTGGGCACACCAGAGAGATTTATGATATTCAGGCACAGACAACAAGGCTGACTCCATTTATCTGGATAATCACCGAAGGACGGCAGGAAAAACCACTGATGTGGAAGCATACGCCAACACAGCCTATTTCCTTGCAGTATAGCCTTGGGCAAGTCACCCCATCTTTCTCTAGGCTTCCACTTCTTCATCTACAAAATGGGGGAGCAGTGCCTCTGCGTTCAGGTTTTTGTGAGGAATAATGAGATGGTGCACATGAATCTATTCTTACTATGCTGGAGGCACTGTTTGAATATGGACATGTACGTACAGCATGTGGGACGTGTGATGCTGACATAGACGAAGAATTTCTAGAAGATGAGGACCTATGTCAACCATCTGAAATGCAGTAGAGACATTATAGGCAGACAACAGCCTCTTGGGGAACTCGGGGTAATGCTGTGTTGGCTGTGAAACACCACTTCAACCAGGGATGGAAAACAGGGTTCATCTTGGGCAAACTCAGGTTCACTGGTCATAGTGATTGCACTATGGTGTTAAGGAGGATTCTGAGGCTGTGTCAAGAGTGAGCCAGGAAAGAGGAACCCTACAGAACAGTTTTGAAAGCAGCTGGTAAGGCAGGAATAGGGCCAGTGGTTTTAAGTCATGGCTGTACCTCTCTTTAGCTGTGTGACCTTGGATAAGTCACATTTCCACTGACAGCCTGAGTTTCTTATCTATAAAATGGGGTGTTGGGCTAGTTAAACTCTTGGATGCCTCCAAGCATTCTCTGAATTTATCACGTTTTCTGGTGCTCGTGTGCCATTCTTTACCATGCAATAGCTTTTCTCCCTTCCTCTCTATCTCAATGTTTTAGCTTCTGTGTCTTTTTGCTCTTATTTCATACAAATACTTATTTACCAAGAGGATCATCTGGGAAAGAAAGGTGTGGCAATGAGTGCTAGCTGTCCCCCAGCGTCCATTCTCCACTTCCTCTTTATAGTGGTACAGAATCGCCTGCCCTGACCAAGTTTTGACTAAGAACATGGCTGTTCAGATAAAGACTATATTCCCCAGAAATTAGGAAATTGGGAAAAGCAGCCATTCTGATCAAATGTCTAACAGTTTGTAAGGCACACTGAGGGCTTCCATACTCAAAATACTTGATTGGTTCAATAATAATAATAATAGCAGCAAATACAGATAGTATTTATTGTGTGCCAGGAACTATTCTAATTTTACATATACATACGTAACATACATACATACNAATGTCTTCCTTTCAATATTTCCTTTATCTTTGGGTAAAGAAAGAAGTCATTGGGGGCCAGATCAGGTGAGTAGGGAGGGTGTTCCGATACAGTTATTTGTTTACTAGCTAAAAACTCCCTCACAGACAGTGCCGTGTGAGCTTGTACATTGTTGTGATGCAAGAGCTCCTTTGGGACCATTTTTGCACACACCTTTCTCATGCCGAGATTTTCAGTTAAGATTTTCCTAACTGTTTCTCTATCGATGTTCACTTAGTCTGCTATGCTTCTCACAGTCAGCCAACAATTTTAACGCACAATTCGACGAATTTTTGCAATGTTTTCGTCAGTTCAGCTTGTTACTGGCCGCCCCGGCCTGTCTTCATTAGTGATGCATTCTCTCCCCTCAGAAAAACGTTTATTCCATTTGTACGCTTCCGTTTTCTTCATGGCGTTATCCCCATAAACTTGGACTAACATGTCCCTGATTTCACTTCCACTCTTGCCAAGTTTAACAAGAAATTTAATGTTTTTTCGTTGCTCTAATTCAAGCTCAGACGTCTCACGATGACACACAAAAACACGCAATAACAATGAATGCCACTCATCAAGACACCGCCACACGTCGACATGAACGCAGCTGTGAGACACTGATATACCAAGGTTATGAAACCTTACTGAGCTGTTTGTACAGTGCTGCCAATGTAAGGGCACGGTGGCAAGTCCACGAACTTAACTGTCAGACCTCATATGACTGAAGCACAAGTATGAACTGATAGGTGAGCCATGAACTGCACACCGTTCATTCTGGAAGCCCCAGGAAACATCTGTTTATCAAGAATCCCTCAGTCATACAGAGTAAGGCATGGTTCTGGTTACTGAATTTTACCAGCCAAGGCAGGCAAGCAAACTAACGCAGGTAAGAAACATCTCTCATCAAGGTCTGTGAAACATGGCTTTCTGTTCAGCCAGGTTTGATAGAAAATTGAACTTGACACAATCTTAATTCCTGCAGCATTGCCGTAAGCATGACTCAGAGCTCCATTTCCTCTTTCTGGAAAGTCTGAAGGATCTGCCCCTTGAAGACCAACAGGTCCCCCGTGGCCTGGACAAATCAGTGTGCCCTTCTAAGTGCAGGACTTATCTATGCAGAAATCTATTACGCTGGCCAGCGGGGGCTTCATCAGGTGATCAGCTTTGTGGTTTTCCCTTTGAGTAACTTTCAGTGATGCCATAAAATATCTGATCAATTCAAGTTAAGAGGTCAGCTACCAAAGCGATCAATTTCTCTGATTTCTCAAGGGCCCTGGCTCCAACAGACTGGCTCAATAGCTTCCATCACTTTAGGAATGTGACTTCAGAAAGATGTATTCCAGGAGGCCTGCAGACCTCAGCACAGCAAGGGATAGCATTGCCTTTTCTCCCCGGGAAGGAGGTGAGAAGTGGATGCATTCTGTTGATCTCTCGATGCACTCCTTGTGACCAATGCAAGCTGGTGAGGCCGCAGACACATTTTACTCATTAATTTCTGAAGCTAGCATAGAAGTTATGAGCATGATCTCTGGTTCCCAGCTCGGCCACTTAGCAGCTGTGTGATCTTGGGACACGTTACTTAACCTCTTTGTTCAGTTTTCTCATCTGTAAAATGAGTGTAGTCATAATACCTTCCTCCTAGGATTGTGGTTGCGGATTAAATGAGACAATCCATGTACAGGGCTTAGAAGAGCACAGAGCTTAGCACGCAGCTCTCATTAAACGTTAGAGAGTTCATATCATCATCGTCATTATAAGTTACAAAGCAAGGTGCAGACTGTTTGGAGAGAATATACCCTATTTGGAAGACACAAATACAGAGGCACAGAGACTAATGAACATTACAGTAAAAGCGCTTAAGGTCTCAAATTAGATACTGTATCTAACAAACACCAGGATAAAGGCGGTTCTTTTCCCATTGGGGAAACCCTGGACCCCAAAAGGGCTGCCATCCCGTCCAGCATGGTTTTGCGAGCAAACTAAGCAATGACACAGGTTGGGAAGGGAGCGGGAACGGGAGTCACTCTTGATGAAAGCAGTTCCTGGAACAGTTCAACAAGGAAGAAGGGGCAACATTTCTCAGGGTGCTGTGGGCCTGCCCAGCCAGGCTTCCAAGCCTGTTTCCTCCTCCACCCCCAGGACCAATCCTGACCCCACCGGCGCTGGAAGAAGCCAGCAGCTCCGAGGATCCCTGAGTGCTGACCCCAGTGGAACTCTGGGAAGCCCGTCCCGAGGGCGTGGGGGCTCGGAAGCCAGACTGCCTGGGCTCATCGCCTGGCTCTGCCCTCACTAACCGGGCAAGTCTGCACAGGGTAGCTAATCTCATTTATTTTTCTCACGTGTATCATGGAAACACTAACATTACATGTTTTACTTGTTGACCAAATCCTTAGCACTTACCATGTACCAGGCATATTATAAGCTTTTTATTAATATTAACGTGTTTAATTCTCACGATAACCCCTACGAGGAGGTCATTAATATTATTAACCTACTGTACAGATAAGGAAAATGGGGTACAGAGAGGTTCATTAACTTGCTCATTGTCACACAGCTAATAAGTAGGAGTCAGGATTTGCACCGAGGCAGTCTGGGTCCAGAGTCTGTCCCATTAACTGCTCTGTACCACCCCGTTCTTAGTGATGTGCTGGTGATTTCTGGGTTTCCGAAGGGATTCTTCACGCACGACTCTGGGATCTGTAGCCCAAAAGGCCTAAACGGTTCCCACACCATGACCTGCCTCATCAGTAATAAAAAAGCTACCCTTTATTGCATGCTCATTAGGTGTCAGGCACGGTGTTGTGTGTTCAGTTCCCACCACTTCAAGTGATCCTCTCCGTGAAGGAGCTGCTGTTGTTATTCCCATTTGATTGGCAAGGACACTGAGTCTCAGGGCTGGGATTCTGACACAAAGCCTCTGCACCCTGGAGCAGGCAGGGTCTCATGCCCGAGGTCAGAGTTCACATCCCTGTCTGGCTTCTTACTTGCTACCTGGGACAGGTAACTTAACCTCTCTAAGCCTCTGTTTGTTTCCCATCTGCACAACAGGGGTAAGAACAGTAGTGCCGTCTGTATCTGTGATGAGGATTAAAGGAGAGAACGCATGTGAACCCCTCAGCACAGTGTGTGATACTAATTGCCCCGTGCATGAAATGCATACTCATTACTCTACCGTTATTTTCTGATGGTAGGTCCTCTTCTCAGGGATTTAGTCAGCTCATCTGGAAGTCCATCCTCCCCCCATCCTCCAGCCCCTGAGGGTCTCTCCTTGCCCCCACGCTGTTCTGGCACCTGGCCCCTCTGCGCCCAGCCCTCCCTGCGGCCTCTCTCGAGTGCGGGGCCTTCTGACAGCTCTGCTGTTGTCCGTGGCTCCTCTCTGCCCTCTCCCGGGTTTCTGTTCTCATTCATCTGGGTCTCACCGGCAGTCTGGTAACCTGCGACAGAGCACTTGCAAGGTCCCTTTGAGAGGCAGCCGCCTGGGGTCAGCCTGGAGGGCCGTGTGCGGGGAGGGACCGCTCTGCCCTGCTCGCAAGGAAGAGGCCCCAGCCCACCATCGCTGGACCGTCACGGGGATGACCAAGAGAGGGTACAGCCCCACTCTGCTGCCTGGGCCCCCGAACCCATGATTTGGTTTACAGTATGGTTCCCCAAAGCCAGAGGGCAGATTAGCTGTCTTGGGGCAGTTGTTAGCGATAATCAGAGAAATGGAAGTATTTACAGTTTCCCTAACACACTATAGTTAATATAATAATAATAATAA
>NW_017731421.1:2515113-2517101 GCF_001890085.2 Hipposideros armiger
TCACCCTGCTAACATTGGAAGAAGAACATTAGAAGGAGCTACCACATCTAACATTAAACCAGAAATTTAATAATCTTCGGAGCTAGAAAGGACTTTGGAGATCATGTGGTCTGATGGTCCTTAACCTTTTGTAGGGTAGTTTAATGAACTGATAAAAGGTTACGTTCACTTAATGTGATGACCACAGCTTTTTGAAGGATGGGACCTGCTCTTTCATTGTTACCCAAAGTACCTTTGTCACAGCTTGTACAAAGTACTTTGTACTAGGTACATGGCTTTGGAGTAAGTACTGGTTGCCTGGCTCATTGCTAAGGGAAGATAAGGTTCCTGTGCAGCTAATATTTTTAACTTGAGTTTGGGAGGTTTGCTGGCAGATGAGGAAATAAGCACCTTGGGCAGAAATTTAACAGACTCAAGTGAGCCAAAAAAAAAAAAAATCCTGCTCCTCTGGAAGGCAAATCCCATATGGCAAATGACACACCCTCAGCCTGCCAGCTTGAATCGGAAGCCCTGATTTGGAAGTGAGCCCCACATGCTATTTAAGATGTAGTTCTCTGTGTTGCTGTAAGCACCGAATGTGTTTCTGTTTTGCTTTTAACACTTTGGAAGCTCAGAACAAATTCCAAGTGTTGGCAAACTCTCTGTCGCCTGCAATCTGGTTTCCACCCACATGAGGCTGTTGAAACGGCTGCTGTAAAGGGTGCTGATGGCTCTTCACCGCCAAGCCCGGGGGCCTTCTTTCTGTCTGCATCTCTTCCTTTGGAGTGGCAGCCTTGGCTCCTGGTGACTCGTCTCCATCTGAAGCTCCCTTGGTGTCTGCACCTCACTTGCTTTGGGCTTTTCTCTGACCTGGGACCACTCTTCCCTCGCCTCGTGATGATGCGTCTCCATCAGTCCCTCCCCTGGGCAATCTCATCCACACCCATGGCTTCAAAGGCCACCTGTTTGCCGGGATTTCCCCCAAAGGCCTCTTTGGTGAAGACCTCTCTACGGAGTTCCACATATGAATCTCACCTGCCTACCCATGTCTCCATGTTGAAGTCTTTTCGCATCTGAATTAGCGCAGGGAAAGTCTTAGTCTGTTTACTCATAGTATCACCAACACACCTAGGAATAGCCCTTTGCCTCATTCATTCATTCATCCAACTAATATTTATTGAGGCACACTATGTGCCAGGCTTAGTGGTAGGCCCCGTAATGAAGGAAACTGATTTCCGCCCCCACCCTAAAGAGAGAAGGAAGCCAACTGTTTGAGATAAAGTCCAGGCTGTCACTCTTTCTTCTGGAATATTCTATGCCCCCTAACTTCTCTCCTAACCTCTGCTCACTTGAGACAAGGCCATATTTGACATCAGGGGCCCTATTTGCTGACTACACATGTCTTCCTTTCCTTCTCCTATCTCTTCCCACTAGTGAGCCCATCTAAGGTTGCAAATGCAGCTGGTGATGGACACTCAACTGCTTTGGTCACAGTTCAAATGGACTCCAGCCAATAAGAATTTTGAAAATCTGACAGTTCAGAGAAAATATAAAACTGGAGTTATCCAGAGGAACTCTAGTCACTGGGGTGGGGACAGTAACCCCTAAGCCAGTCAGCCTCTTTTATTCTTTTCCTGCACTGGGTGGGGACTGACTCATCAGCAGTGGCAGAAGGGCCGAGACACACAGGACTCAGCCTTTGGGGATAGACCGTATCCCCAATGGTATATTTATTTCCACTCTCTCTCAGAGGAAGTTTGAGGCTATTGTTTTGGCAACTAAGAGGAGTTGACCTTCTTGGTCCAGGGTGGCGGGGATAAGAATAATCACCAATATACAAGGTCTGACAATTATGTTCGTGAACTTGTTGCATGATGTTGCTAACCTTCTTTGATATCAGAGGGATTATCCGTTATGAATTTGTACCAACTGGACAAACAGTTAACCAAGTTTACTATTTGGAAGTGCTGAAAAGGCTGTGTTAAAAAGTAAGATGACCTGAACTTTCC
>NW_017731421.1:2518761-2620557 GCF_001890085.2 Hipposideros armiger
GTAGACAGCAAATACCCATGGGTATGTATGTGTCACACACGGGTGACGCCTTAGACACTAGTCTGTGTGGTCGTTTTCACCTGATAACATGCCAGGGCCATTTAAAAAAACTGTGGTAAAATATATTCAGTGCCCCTTCACCTAAACATACGTACAGACATAATTCTATGTATCCAGGAAACACTGACTCCCATGCCCCTCTTCCCGCAGCCCAACTGAGTCATTTCTAACACATTTCAGTCTGTCGCCCCCCTGCTGGTCCCCCGCGGCTTCTACCTTCTCTGTTTTCTCTAGCATCCTCTCCATCTCTCTGTCGCCCCTGCTTCTGCCTTAGTGCAGCTGTCCACCTGGATTCTTGCAGCAGCTTCTTGACCCCAGGCCCCTGATCCTGCCCTCCTGAGGCCATTTTCCAGGCCACCACCAGCCCCGCTTTCTACACTATAAATCAGATGTCATTTCCCTGCTTAATAATCTGCCTTAATAATAATAATAATCTCCTACAGGATATAGTGAAAATTCTTTGGCATGGCATAAAAGACCTTCCCCAGGCTGAATTCAGACAAGCTTTTGGTGCCAGGGGCCTGGCCCACAGGGGACACTTAGAGTCATACTGGCTGAATCCGATGCTCTTGGTTTGAAGTCCTTGTTTCCCTCAACACACGTTCCCACCTTGAGGCCTTTGCATATGCGGTTCCTTCTGTGTGGACTTATTCTTCTAATGCCCTCCCTTTTCCTCTCCTCTCTTCACCTTCTCTACCTGGTAAATCTGTGTCTTCTTTAGGATTCAGCTCAAACGGTACCTTGTGCATGTCCAGCTCTCCCAGACCTGGATCTTTACTGCCTATCAGAGTATTTACCAGGTTTTTCTGTAATTACTTGGACCCCACTGCCCAACACCCCCACCCCAGTCTAACTCATAGTGGGTCAGCCACACAGGAGGCGCTTGGTACATGCCTACAGACTGCAGGGCTGTCTTGTCAGCTCAGCCCCTGGAGCAGGCTCCGTGGCCTGTCCCTGACATTGTTGGGGGAGGACAGCTGAGCCCCAAAGTGACCCTCTTGGGATCACGAACAGGTCAGTTTCCTGTCTTCCAGGAGGCGATAATGCATTGACCTTAGTGCAAGGGCAGCAGCAGCTCCCACGGGGTCGCCGTGGGGCCTGCAGTGTGGATTTTATGTCTGTGGGAGGTGAAGAAGGGGCTGGCGTTCCGTGGCTGCACTTTCATGGCAGTCCCACTGGAGAGGCCGTGGGGAGCTGAGGGATTTGTCCAGCGCCAGGCGAGGACGAGGGCATTCAAGGGGAGAGGAAAGGGTGGTTCTGACTCTGTGAGAGGCTGGGAGCCTTCCAGGGCCCCACAGAGCCATGCCCAGGCCCAGGTGCTCCACCTCTGCAGGTGACCTTCTGCGGGAGAGCGCGGCGAGGCCCCAAGTCCGAATTCAGGGGTTGATGTGGACATGACCGAGGGAAATGGCTCGCATGGATGTGGCCCAAGATCTCCCAGCCCCAGTCTCTTCCATGGACTCCTGGCCAGGACACCACATATGCCTCCAAAGCAGGAGAGTGACACTGTCCCCTCCCCTTCAAGGTCCTGAGGGGCTCTCTGAACATCCCATCGATCTGTCCCTCCCTCAATTCCTCTCTACCCTGCTCTGACTTTCTTTGTAGAGCTCATACTCTGTGAAATTATCTTGCTCATTTGTTCACTCGTGTTTATTGTCTGTGACTGCCCAGCAGGGACTTCGTCTCCTCTGAGCCCAGAACAAGACCTGGTTCCATCTAGATAAGGTAGAGAATGGATGGAGAGCATCTGGCCTTCTGATACCAAGGGCTGGAATTCCTGTCATCTGGGTGATCCTCTTCTTAAAGGGCCACAGATGTTTATAGGAACGAGGGCCGGCAGCTCCAACCATACAAGGTCTGTCTCCTACTTGACTGGGCAGCACTAGATGCTGTGGTCCTTCTGGGCAGCAGTTGGGTCTTTCCTGACTTGGTCTCCCTGTGACTTGGCCCCACACAGAGCTTGGTGGGCCATCAGCACCCCATAAATATTTGGTGAATGAACCCAAACTTTTAGCTGTCATTATATGGCTATGTAAGAGTAAACAGAATTTTAGGACAGATACTATTGTGGCACAACCTTCACCTTAGAACCCAGGTTGACTTGCAGCATACAAATAGCAAAACGTGTTCACCTCGAAAGGTGCCCAGGAGATCTGGGATGGGTGAAAAGTAGCAGATCAAACAGTGGTGCAATTCATTAAATTCATACGCGGCCCTCTATGAGGCTCCTCACCCCATGAAGCAGCTGTCACCCCCATCTTTACAGGAGAGGAAAATAGCCCTGTTGAGATGGGCTCGTGGCTTGCCCCAGGTCACCTCTAGAAAGCAGCAGACCCAGACGGCAGCATCTAGTGTGCGGTTTGGCACTTAGTAGGTGCTCAACAAACCATGAAAGAGCGAAAGAAAGACTATAATGACCCAGGGCTCTTGAGTCCCATCCTGATACTATTTGAGCCTTACCACCCCCAAACGTATCCACTTTGAGACAGCTCAAAATCTGGTTTGAATTTAAAAAACACCTGCAGAAAGATTCACCATTTCCTGGAGTGAGCGCATGGTTCTAACCCCCAAAGCCTGTTGGTAGGTGCCGTTTATCAGCTAAGACAGGAACTGGGGACACCCCTCACTACCTTCATTTTAACACAGCCTCACTTTGGAGCAGAAAAATTGCCCCTTACAAATATGGGGAAAACAACAGTATTTACTCTTTGCATTTCTGAAATGTTTCAAAACCAATTAATTTTTTAAAAAGTACAAACCCTGCCAGGGTGTACCATTTGTCTTTTCCCTTATTCTACTGCCCCTCCCCTGCCTCCCAAAAGACAAGGAGAAAAAAAAACAAAAAAGGCCTGCTTGCTCCAGGTTAAGTTTACTGGGGCCTTTAATTAAGGAAGAATAAATAGGTCACCCCAGAAAAACTGCAGCCGCATCAAATGGTATTCCTTCTGAATAAACCTGATCACCACGGAGAGGCTTTTCTGCAGCCAAATAAAGACCAAAGCAGAAATCCCGCGGCTTTTGACCAAGGTCACTCTGAAAATCAATGGCAGCACTAGTGTCAGACCTGGGAATCCTTGACTTCGGTTGCTCTGTGCAGGCTGGTGTCCCGGCTGCCTCCCACCAGGAAACCTTAGCCAGCTGGTAGGTAATTATGCGTGCTAATAGTCAGGACACTCTAGTCGCCAACACCAAGCTCCAAGTTCCTGCGTTTGTTAGACCGCCAACGTACCTGAATTTTTCTAGGGCTGTTTTGGAGAGGGGAGCTCAGCTCTGATTGACTCAGACCTAGGAGCCTGTGTGACAACTTCGAAGATGAATGTCTGGGAGGGCAGTGACAAACAACTATATATATATTTTTAACTCTACTCACCAAAGCCTCCATTCCAGACCTCATCTGCCTCACAGTCGTCTGTGTGACCTTGGAGAAGTTCCATAACCTCAATTAACCTCAGCTTTCCTGTTTGTAAAATGGGACAATAAAGTCTGTCTTGCACAATAGTTGGGGACAGCACACCGTGAAGACTGTTAGTGCAAGGCTCAGAGGAAGGATCTCTAAATAAACAAAACTTCTTTGATCCCATTACCCGTAAGCTGGAGACGGTAATTCCTACTTCACGTCACATTAAATGAGATTGTACAGATGTACCTCTATGTTGCCTGGATTGAAAAATAGGTACTCTTTAAACAAAAAAACAAAACAAAACTCATTCTTCCTTTCACATACTAAATTTAGTCTAGTTAATGGAACTTGTGTTACACTTATAATATGAGGAAAGCTAATGAAAGACTCTATTTTAGGTTTTTTTCTTTGAAAATGATTTCTAGACTTAATGAAAATATAGCTAGAATTAGTATATTTTCTATGCACAAATCATCCTTCTAGAGACAAATGAGTCAAGGATTGAGAGATAAATGACCAAAAATAGCCTAGAGACTCACATGGCATCCCTTTCTCTCTCTGCTCTAAATGTGTGCCTATTGGCCAGCCAGGATATCTCACTCACACCCTGAATGCCACGGTTGAGGCCTCAAACAGGATGGATGTTGAAATTGAACTCCCTGGCATGACTGTCAGAATAACACACACTTGGTCCCTAGACCATGGAGTCAAAGTTCCTTGCTGGACCAGGAGCGCAGAGATAGACAGTAGCTTTTGAAGCTCATACTCAGCCTGTGGAATTATGACAAGAACACAAGCATCTGGAAGAGGGTTATCAGCATTCTCCAAGATGGCTGAGTCTAGGACTAGGGCGAGGGACCAGAAAAAATGGTTCTGTCGTTGGGTGTCTGGGTTTGATATCCAATGCCTAACTCTGTCACTTCATACCTGTGCGATGTTGGGAGAGTTACCTAATCCTGCTGGGTCTTGATTTCTTCCTCTGCAAAACGGGGCAGCACTACTTTCCTGGGTAACAACAGTGTTTGCTTGGAGGCTGACATGTTAAAAGCCTTTCAGAATTATAAAGCAACGCCTAGGTAGGAGTCTCCATTACTAGTTTAGGGATAGTAGAGACGGGGCAATGCTAGCTCATAACAACCATGTCGTGAGCACTTACTCCTTTCAGCATGTTCATAACCCTGCTTTGTGCTTGCACCAACCTCCAAAGGGAGCTGCTATTATTAAGCCCATCTTTTGGGTGGGGAAATGAAGGTCCGGAGAGGTTAACTAGCTTGCCCAAGGTTGCATAGCTAATTAGCCATGCGGTGGGATTTGGACCCAGGCAATGGGACTCTGAAGCCCAGGTTCCTAACCTGATAGCTGTGGGGTCTGTTGAGACCGTGACAAACAAGGAGTTACTTTGTCAGCAAGAGTAAAAGAAACATTCTACTTTCTCCACCACCCAGCAGCCCCAGGCTTCGTCTCAAGCTCATCCCAGGTTGGAGCTGGGGCAGTGAGCAGGGGTGATGGGAGTGAGCTGCAGGTAAGGTGCCACACCCAGGAAACACAAGGCAGGAGAGTCTGGTGGCAGAGGAAGGGCTCTGGAGGATATGCCACAAAAATCTCATTCCTGGCACCTCCACCTAGAAGCTGTCCCACCAAAGGCTTCCTAATCTGCAAAACAGGAAGATTATGCTAACCTCAGGATGCTGCTTCAGGGACTAAAGGAGACAAGTAATGAATACAAATCTCTTGTTGCAATTGATCAATGGCACATAGTAGGTGCTCAATAAATTGCTGCTCCTGGCCTTTCTTCGAGACCTGCTGTTATTCTAGGTGATAAGGTGTAAGTGATGGTGGCACAGCCAGAAACTGCCTAGACAGAAACCTGAGGACAGTCCAACTCAACACTTAAAACTATGGGCCTGGGGGTCTGGGCTATCTGAATTCATATCCTGATTGCATTACTTACTAGTCCCTGTGACCTTGGGCATATTACTTAACCTATCTCTGTCTCAGTTTCCTTATCTGTAAAGTGGGCATAATGGAACATGCCTCGTAGGGTTTGGGGAATATTAGATATTAGATAATCTGTGTAAAGCACTTAGAGCAGTGCCCAGCATTTGGTAAGCATTCAGTAAATCCCACGATGATGGTTTCGATCAGCCCCCTGCTGAAGGGCATCTCTGGGCCATGTGTGATACTGCAAACCCTCCCTTTCCTTGCAGACCCCAATAAGGTCCTGGAAGAATGAAAACCTCTGCAGCCTGGCCACAGGCTCAGGCCAGATGAACTTAAGAGGAAGGGCAGTTTTTCATCATATGGGCAGTGGGGGTTTGAAAATATTGACAATGACCACCTGGCAAACAGCGCAGGGAGGCAGGTTGTGCACACACACCCCTCAGAGTTCCTGTGCTCTTTGCATTTAGAGTCAGGTTTTGATTCAGCTGAGTGAGTTGCTTTCTTTCTTTTGCTTTGGATAAAAATGAGCACCCACGCATGGGGGTGTCCCCGAGCAGCCCACGAATAATTCCCACCCGGATGGAGAGGAGACCTGGGCAGAGGCTTGAAAAATACAGAGCGAGCCACTCCATCCCTTAGCACGTGAAAAAGAGAGGCGTGCTCCTCTGTCGCTAGAAATTGTACACGGCAAGCTTTTGTTAGAAAACTACAGAAAGACCATAATTTACTTCTTGTGGAGGGAAGAGGAGGGAGGGTGGGGGAGGGAGGAGACAGAGAGGAATTACGAATAGAAAGAATATGAAAGAAGCAAGGCAAAGGATATCTTGTAGTGGTAGCCTCAGAGCATTCCCGCACAGCCTGGCTGCTGTCCTCATCCATCCCTGGAACTCAGGGGACCTGCTTACTGTTAAGCCCATGCCTGTCATGTAAACCAGTGGGGACCTCCGGAGCACACCGCCCTGCAGGGCTCAGGTTGAAGAGGTAGATGCAATCAGTCCGAAGGCCCGCGGGCTGCCGGGGTCTCCTTCCACTCGGAAGCCGGCTGGGCGGGTGTCCGGGAAGGGCGCCCCCCATCCCTGCGCCCCGCCCGCGGTCCCTACCTGAGCTGGCGCGGCTCGCAGTCCACGCCTGGCAGGAGCAGCCGGGCCGCCTGGCGGACGTCGTCGCTGTCCATGGAGAAGCTGCGGCGGTGGCCGGCGTGTGCCACGGCCACCCGGATCCACTCCATCAGCGGCGGCAGCACGAGGAAGGGCCTGCAGCGGGGGAGGGACGTGGAGATGCGTGAGGGCCGCCGGGGCCCGGGGCTGCCGGCTCAGCCCTCCTCCCCTTCCCCTTCGTCGCCTGCCCCCCCCCCTGCTTTCCCTGGAGACCTTGCCTCTGCATTCCAGAGCAGTGGGATAGCCTTTGGAGACATCCTGACCGCACTGGTGACCTCGCGGCAGGCTCCCCGGAGCCTCTAGGCCTCAGTTTCCTCATCTATAAACCGGGGATAAAGTGGCTGTGAAAGGATAAGATGGGACGATTCTGCGGGAATTATCTCCCTCAGGGATCATGTGAACAAAAAGGAAATGACTCACTTAAAGCACCAAGCACAGGGTCTGGTGCTTAGTGGAAAACCCCCCACATGCCTGCGGGTGTTAGTACTTGGGGCTCCCTATTCTGAGCTCAATGTTAAGGCGTCCTTTAGCTCTCCGGCCCCAGCCGCTTCCTGCCAATCCTCCTGGATCGCTCCCAGGCCTCAGCCCTGCCCAAGCACCAGGCTGCCGACCGGCTTTAGCACCTGGGAAGGGAGTAGCGAGGGCCAAGTCTACAGGCAGCTGCTGGCAACAGCCCGCAAAGGTGGAGGGGCCCGAGGGGACCTTCCCCACACCCCTGAAGCCCTGGAGCCTCAGGGGCCTCACCTTGCTAATGGGATCACAGCGGGGTGTCCAGCTTGGTGCAAGAATTACCTGAGACAATGTCTGGCGGATCTACAACTTTCTAAGTGGAACGCATTTGTGCCGACTTCCTATTTCTTGCAGAGGTTATTATAAATTCTGTCCTCTCGTTAGGATTACAAGGGAAGGGGGGCGGAGCTTTTGAAAAATACCGATGCCTGAGTCCTGTCCCAGGAATTCTGATTTAATTCACTGAGGATGGGGGCAGTCATTGGTAGTTTTTAAAACCTTCCCATAATGTGCATTCATCCCCTTAATGTGCATCAGAATTATCTGGAGGGCTTGTTAAAGTATATTACTGGGCCCCACCCCCAGAGTGTCTGATTCAGGAGATCTGGAGAGGTAGGCAAAAATGTGCGGTTCTAAGGAGTTGCTGATGCTGCTGGGCTGGGGGACCACAGTCAAAGAATTTCTGCTCTGAAGTATTGGTAGAGGGCTTGGGGATCACGTACGTGTGTGTGTGTGTGTGTGTGTGTGTGTGTGTGTGTTTGTTAAAATAAAATGTACCTTCCCAGCCTTATCTCCATAAATGCTGATTGTGTAGGGTCCAGGAGTATAATTGTAATAAGCAGCCGCTATGATACTGATTTAGGTAGACCAAGGACCACACTTTGAGAAACACACTGTGTAGATCAAAAATGCTTCTTACCATGAAGCAGGGCTGAGACTACGATGAGGCATGTGGGGCGTGCCTAGGTTGCAAAATTTAAGGAGATCGGGTCATGCAAGTATGTTCCAGGTGCCTCTCTTCCCTTACCCTAGCCCTGGTGCTGCCACTCAGTCCAGCATGGCTGCCATGGGAACGAGAGAGGATGGTAGACAGGTTACAAGGCAAAGAACCCCTCACCGTATGCAGATGGCATAAGCTTCCCACCAAGTTTTTGGTGGCTGGTTCCAGTTTCCCAGAGTAGGGCCTATTTATCTAATGCTAATAATATTCAACAGCTAAGTGTTTTACATTCATCTCAGTTATTCCCCTTTATGATCTCATCTAAATGCTTAGGACCAATCAACGAGCTACTTATGATTATGCCCAATTTGTAGATCAAGATAATGAAGTTTATGGCCTGGATCAGAAGGTTAGCAAGTGTGAGAGCTGGGAGTCAGACCCAAGTCTTTTGACTACATAGCCCATGTGCCATAACCCCACTTGATACTGACATTCTCTTGTCCAACTTCCCAGCATGCACTCTGTTACCTAGCATGCCCTGTTACCCAAGGGAGGCTGATCTGATCATGGACCCTTGATAGCACGCAATGTTCAGTTCTGCTAATGAAGCTCATCCCCTATCTGAAAGGCCTCCAGCCCTTTAAAAATCCATACCCCACTCAACCTTCAAACCACAATTCAAATCCCACCTCTCCCATTTCTCCTGATGATTTTGTCCCACCTAGCCACCTTCCATGGTGGACCCCACCACACTGGCCTTACCTGCTGGCCTTGCAGATGCCCTGTTAGAATGTAAACACCACGGGGTAGGGACGACCTGGCAATGCTCAGTTCATTGATCCAGCCCCAGCCCCAGGACAGTTCCTGGCAGGCTGTAGCACTTAATAAATATTTGTTCATGAAACAGACTAAGATTTACCAATTTCTTACTGGGTGAAATGGATAAAAATCAAGTTTCTGGACCCATGGACCTATGGGGCAGACTCCCGGGTTATTTCTGCCTGAACGGGCTTGCTGCTCGGCTGTCGCCCTCATTCTCTCATTCTCTCCATCACCTAAACTGAATCAAGCACCCAATAAACACACACTGGCTTGAAATGGAATTGGATTCTATTGTCTCAGGTGAGCAGGACTTATTTTTGTCACCATGTCTCCATCACTGCTGAAAACAGCCCGGAGTGCTCACAGAACCCCCCTGGGTTGTTCTGCAGAGGCAACACCATCTCGGCCCCGCCCCCATCACCACTTTACTTTGCTCAGTGCCCCCGAAGCACAGCCCACAACTTCCAGTCTTAGGGGCTGCATCTCCATCGGCTATCCTTCGGCTGCTACCTTTCATGTGAGATGCCAAGACCCAGGGCAGGCAGCCAGCTCCTGACGAATGCCAAGAGGAGAAAAAGAGGCTCTGCCGCCTTCAAAACACCACAGCGACCAAGACAGCTGGCAGCGCCAGAATCAGAAACCTTGATCCTCGGGATTCCAGCCTCCTCTGAAATCTTCTATGTACCTATTCTGTCCTTTCAACATTGCCTTCTTTTCATCCCTCGGACCTCAACAGTTTATAAGCTCATGAATTCTTTGCCAGAAACTCATTTAAAAATCTTCTTATCTTGTCTGCTCAGAGTGGAAAAAAATAGTATGATTTGTGAGTTTCTTTTGGAGGAGTTGGAGATGGGAAAGAATTCTAGGGCCTTGAGTTGAGAAGTTAGAAAATGCTGAGGGAAAAAAAGACAGTCTTCTCCTTATAGATTTTTGATTTTCCTTATAGATTTTTGAAGAGAACATTGTTCCACTGACTCCTAACTTTGTTCTGAAGTCATCTGTAGTGACTAAAACTCAGAGGGAGTTTAAGGAGCTCTTGGCTTAATGAGCTGTCTCTTTAGGTTGTGTCAACATCAGGCTCATGGGGGGGAAGCGTGTGAAAATTGCCAAAGCTCTGATTTGAACAGGTCTGGGTGGGGCCCTGGGCATCTGCATTCTAAACAAGCTCCTCTGGGAATTCTGTAACAAGCCAGGTTTGATAACCCCTGACCGGTGGCCTGAGGTGAACAGAGCGGGTACAAGTCAGCTCAAATAGGGCAAATCTTTGCTAGGGTGTTCCAAGAGAAGGTCTGTGGGGTGGGACAGAGGCTCTGGAAGGAAAGAGGAAGCCCAGATGGGCTTCTTGTAGGGTCCAGAGAGCGAGTCAGCTCAGGAAGTTTGTTGGGACCTTTCTGAAATGGGAAGAGAGAGCTGGTGACGTGGGTGACAGTCCAGAATTGAAAGGAGTTTGGTTGGGGAGGGGCTGAGCACTAAGGAGGATGGTAGGCTATGTGGGAGATTCTGCAGAGCTGAATTCCAGTCCTGAATCTGCCTGGATCTCACAGTGGCTCCGGCCTGTAAACGTTTGGATCTCAGTGTCTTCATCTGTAAAGTGGCTGGGTTTGGATCAGATGGTCTATTTCAGGGGTCAGCAAACCTTTTCTGTAAAAGGCCAGGTAGTAAATACAGTAATACCTTGGTTTGCGAGCATAATTTGTTCCAGGAACAAACTACTCGTATTGCAAGACATTGCTCGTTTACCACCTTAAAATGTATTAGAAATGTTTTCTCATCTTGTGGAACACTCGCAAACCACGTTACTCACAATTCAAGGTTTTACTGTATTTTGGAATTACGGGCCACACAATCTTGTTTCAACCACTCAGCTCTGCCATTATAAGAAAGCAGCCTCAGACAACCCACAAATGAGTGACCTTGGCTGTGTTCCAGGAAAACCTTCTTCACAAAATCAGATGGTGGGTCATAGTTGGCCGACTTGGGGGGTCTATCTGGTTCCTTCCTTCCTTCTTTGGTTCTATTGAAATAGCCAGCTGCCTGGGGGCTTAGGAAGGATCCAGGGTGTGGAGCAAGGAAGGTGGGAATAAGCACATGAAGGTGTTTGTGATGGGGACAAAACGCTTTGGAGAGATTAGAAAACAGGACCCGGCCACAAAGGGATCATGGTTGGATTTGGGGACTACTGAGCCACAGGCATACCCACAGGCAGTACCTTCAATGACAAAACCCAAACCTGGCCATGGCGTGTAACTGATAAATGTCATCTATTAACATCATTTATTCATCCGACAATCCTTTAGGGAGCACCAAATTGGACTCACACTTCCAGGGGCTGGAGATAAAGCAACCAGGGCTCATCAGGTCCTTGTTCTCATAGACATAACCGTCTCATAGAGAGACAGATAATAAACACATAAACCAACAAGTAGCAAAGCAATTACAAACTGTGATCAGTGCCAGGGTGCTGGGGTAGACAATCAACAGGGCTGAGGTGGGAAGGCCTCTCTGAGGAGGTGACAAAACCCCTAAGATGTGAAGGCCTCAGCCATATGTGAGCGTGTGTGTAGACGGATGGACGCTCCAGGCAGCAGGAACAGACTGTGCAAAGGCCCTGAGGCAGGGAAGACCTGTATAGCTCACGGAGAGCTTTCACATGCATCATCTCCTATTTGTCCCTCCAGGGCTCATGGGGTGACCAGGACATGTGTGAGGAAGGATCTCTGTGGTCAGATGAGTAATGGCTCCAAAAGACCTGACACCTTTAGTTTTGGACCGCTAAAACTGATTTTGAACTAACTACTGACCTCCAGAACTGTAAGAGAATAAATTGTGTTTTGTTTTAACCCACTGAGTTTGTGGTAATTTGTCAGAGCCGCCACAGGAAACTAATACGATCACGAAGCCAGGGTAATGATAAAGTCATTGCGGGTGAGGCTGGAGACACAGTGATAAAGACCAAGTATTAAAACTGGGAATGAGGGTATCCACAGGGCTCTGGAATTCATCTCAGATACCTAAACTGCCTTGTGCCTGAGGTCAGAGACAATACGTGTTGATATGGGCTGAAGTGTATTCCCCCTCAACTTTGTATGTTGAAGCCCTAACACCCAGTAGTACCTCAGAATGTTTAACTGTATTAAAATAAGGCCGTTAGGGTGGGCCCTCATTCATTACGACTGGTCTTATAAAAGGAGACCAGGGGGTGTATATGCATAGAGGGGCCCCCATGTGAAAGTTGCGGCAAGAGGGCGGCCATCTTCAGGCCAAGGAGAGATGCTTCAGGAAAATAAAACCACAAAAAAACGGCTGAAACCTTGATCTTGGACTTCCAGGCTCCAGCACTGTGAGAAAATAAGTTTCTTTTGTTCAAGACACCTAGTCTTGTGTTGATTTGTTACGGAAGCCCTGGCAGAGTAATACACCTGTGGTTTGACTTAAGCCCTTCCCTGCCCTTGAAGTTTTAGTCTGTGGTAGAAGAGCATCAACTGCAAGTTCAAACTCCTCAGAGAGCTGATGGTTTCAGTTCACTTCCTTTAACCTAGTGACAACAGTGGATGAATTCAAAGTCATCTGGAGGCTGTACAGTGCAGAGGTTAGAAGTGCTGGCTTTGGAGAGAGGCTGACCAAGAGGTAGATTCTGGCTCCACCTTCTACCTGTGTGACCTTGAACAAGGTATTTCAATTGTCGTGCCTCAATTTTCTCATCAGAAAAAAGGGGATAATAAAAAAATCCCTATTTCAGAGGGTGTAGGGGGCTGAACCACGGCCCCCCAAAGGTATCCACATCCTAATCCCTAGAACCTATAAATGTTACCTTACCTGGCAAAATGGACTTTGCACATGTGGTTAAGTTAAGGATTTTGAGAAGGGAAAACTATCTTGAATTATCCAGGTAAGCCCTAAATACAACCACAAGGGTTCTTAGCAGGAGGCGGCAAAAAGGTCAAAGGAGGAAGGAGGAGATGTGACAACAGAAGCAAGAAGTTGGACTAACGCCAGAAAGGGGGTCACGAACCCAGGAATGCAGGAGCCTCCAGAGGCTGGAAAAGGCAAGGAAACAGGTGCTCCCTGGAGCCCCCTGAAGGACCCAGCCCTGCTGACACCTTAACTTCAGCCCAGGGTAACTGATTTTGTATTCTGACCCCCGGAACTGTTAAGATATTAAATATGTGGTTCTTTGTTTTTGTTTTTTTATCTGAGCCATCCTGCCACCTGTCGGCAGCTCAGCGGCAGCTCAGCTCGGGCCGTGAATGGAACCAGCGACCCTGTTGCTCAGAGCTCTCACTCTTGAGCAAGCTTTTAACCAACTGAGCCACTCGGCCGGCCACTAAATATGTGTTTTTTAAGCCTCCACATTTCTGGCAATTTTTTTACAGCAGTCACAGGAAACAAATAGAGGGTTATTACAAGAATTGGAGGGGATGATGTACGTAGCCCGGCGTCTGGTACCAAGAACACGCTCAGCGAGTGGCAGCTGTTCATCATCATCATCACCAGCGTTGTTTTTCGCATCACCCAGCCTTCTCTCTGCCAGGTGGAGGACAGGCCCTGCTCCACAGAGCGTGGCTCCTGTCGTCTCTTTTCAAATCAAAGCAAACCCCTGCCGTTGCTATGCCTGTACTTGATTAATTGTGCGGCCCTGACTTTTCCTCTTTGTTATCTGTGGATTCTCTCTTAGGCTGAAGAAGAATTCAGATGTTTTACTGTGGTTTAGAAAGTTCATAATTCCACAGATATAGGGAATGAAGGAAAAACAGCGAAATTCATAGTAGACCAACTCCAGTGCTGGTTTCTATAGCAATAGTCATTGTAATCTCACTGCATCTGTGGGCACCGGAGCTAAAATGATGGCAGAGGTCAGAGATGGCCATGGTGGTTACTATAGTGACAACCTTACTGTGCAGTATGGTCAGACTGCCCATGAGGGTGTTTCCTGCAGGTGGCCTGGAGTAGGAGGAGTCAAGGGGTGTGTCCCAGGTCAGTGCTTCTGGAATATGAATGTGCATGAGTCATCCATGATCTTGTTAAAATGCAGATTCAGATTCAGTGGGTCTGGGGCAGGGCCTGAGATTCTGCATTTCTAAGAAGCTCCCAAGCAATGATGCAGCTGCCAGTCTATGGACCACATTTTGATAACCAATCCCCAGGGAGTAGTATGACTCAAGCCAGACACCACAGACGGTGAGCTCTACCATCATGTTTAAGAGGGAGAACATGAGGCTAGACGTGAGAGAGCTGCAAGAGGGATTAGAGGCCTGGAGGACAACAGAATAGAAGAAGCCTGTTTGTAGCTGAACCTCCTGATTGAAGGTGGGTGGTTATGTCTGATTGGCTGAGCCTAATTCACAAGCCTAAACTAAACTACAAGGGAGGCTGGGAGAGCAAGTGTCCTGTGGTGGTTTCAGTTTTTATCATGGAAGGTGGGTTCTGCCTCCCACCAGAATTCTCCTGTAGCCTTCCAACAATCTTATGAAACAGACTCTTTCCGTTTTGAGGAGTTCGTTTGGAACCAAGCACCCATCCCACTGTTTGATAGGTATCTGGTATTCATGACAGTGCTTAGGATCCTCTTGGGGATGTAAATGCTTAAAAAAATATACCTTGTGATGGTTACTATTATGTGTCAACTTAGCTAAGCCACAGGACCCAGGTACGTGGTTCAACACTAGATGGGATGCTGCTGTGAAGGTATTTTTTTAAAGGTGAGATCCACATTTAAATCGGTGGACTCTGAGTAAAGCAGGTCATCCTGCATAAGGTGGGTGGGACTCATCCAATCAGTTGGGGGCCTTAGGAGAAAAAAAATCTGACCTTCTCTGAAGAACAGGGAAATCTGCCAGCACACGGCCTTCAGGTTTGAGCTGGGGTCACACACACATCCTATTGGTTCCTTTTCTCTGGAGATCCCTGACTCATGCACACCTGGCACAGGTGCCATGGGACTCAACAGTGTGCAGCCACGCAGCCTCCTCTTCCTACACCGATTCGACCCTTTCACCTCTGTCCACATCGTCCGGAGCAGGGCGGAAGCTTGGGGCTGAATCACACACAGGACCACTTCCCAGCATCCCCAGCGTGCAGACACACTGTCTGGAAACTGTGAGACAAGGGCACCATGGGCACAGCCAGTGATTTTAGGGAACAGTTAGCCATTCTGGTCAAAAGGACTAGTCCCTTGTAGTGTGAAAGTCAGCCCCATTCACGGGGTGGTTATGTAAATTCCCTGGCATGGGGCAAGCGCCAAGGGGCACTGGATGAGGAGGTGGTTTGTGCTAATGGTGCCAGTCGGTGCCTGTGACTGACCACGGAACCTTCTTGGCTTTCCTGTCACGCCTTCTCAAGAAGGTGACTTAGAGGGCTGGAGGGCTGTAAATGGAGTGCTCATGTCCAGGCAGGTTCAGGCAGAGCAATAGTGATATACGGATAACCACAGTCTCCTTGCTGATGAAAAGCAGCGGCACGCCCCCCCCATGTCCTTCCCTGGGGACGTGGCTCCATCACTGACCCCCCAGCAGTCCCATAATGCGACCTCCACCTCCTCACACTTTCCCATTGGAAGCATTTACGCATTCGACATCTCCCGTCCCTCACAATGTGAATAGGAGAGGCGCAAAAGGACAGAGTGTAAGAATCCACAGTTCTCCCGGAGTTTCAGTCTAGGTATTTCATCTAGTTCTCCATCTTTGTGGGGTCGGGGGCTCAAAATCACCCGGAGGGCCGGCCGAGTGGCGTGATGGTTAAGAGCTGGCTTGGGACGCCAGAGGGCCCCGGTTCGGATCCCACATGAGGGCCAGTGACACTGCCCTCCACAGCTAAGATGGTGAACAACAGCTCAACCTGGAGCTGGGCTGCTGTGAGTCACCGGCGACGGCATAGGCTGCAGCCCCTGCTGCAGTGGGTTGCCCTGGGCTACCGTGTGTAGCCAGCATCCAGCTTGAGCGGCCAGCAGCCGCAGTGAGCGGCCGTCCAGAAGCCGGCGACTGATCTGCCTCGCCTGGAAAGAGCGCAATGATGGTGCCAACTTGGGCCAGTGAAGCAACGTCCTCCACAACTAGACTGAAGAACAAAAGGACAGCAACTTGTCTGTTCCCCTTCCCCCAATTCCTCAATAAAAATCTTATCCCCCAATTCCTCAATAAAAATCTTTAAAATAAAATAAAATAAAATAAAATGCATTAAAAAAAATCATCCGGAGAACAAGTTAAAATGCATATTCCTGGGTTTCTGTCAGTTTTCCAGGTGTATTAGTTTTCCTGTGGCTGCTGTAACAAGCTACCACAAACGTGGTGGCTTACAACAACAGAAACTGGAAATCCCACAGTGCTGGAGGCCAGAAGTCCACTGTTGAGAAGTCAGCAGAGCCGCGCTCCCTCCAGAAGATCTAGGGGGAGCCCCTTCCTTGCCTCTTCTGGCTTCTGGCAGTTGCTAGCATCCCTGGGCTTGTGGAGACACCACGCCAATCTCTGCCTCTGTGTTTATATCACCATTTCCTCTTGTGTGTGTCAAATCTCCTTCTCTCTTATAAGAACACTTGTGATTGGCTTTAGGGTGCACCCAGGTAATCCAGGCTCATCTCCCCATGGCAAGACCCTTCACTGAGTCACGTCTGCAAAGACCCCTTTTCTTTATAAAATAACATGTACAGGTTGCAGTGATCAGGACCTGGTATCTCTAGGAGCCATTATGCAGCCTACTATAACTTGACATCTGCATCTAGTCCATTCTCTGCAGGGTTTGTGATGCCTACCGAAGGCTGGGACCCTCGGGTCTAGAGAGTGCTAGCTAGCTCTGAGCTGCAGGATGCTTGGTGGGCCCGAGGTCTCTGCTCCCGCACCACGAGGGGTCAGCAGACCAGCCCGCACCTCTCCTCTCCAGGCTGCTGGCTGCACCCCAGCGAGGCCTGGCTTAGGGCACAGAGGCCTCTGTGGTGGGAACCTGATCTCCAGTGGGTGGAATGATGATGGGGCCTAGGATATAAATGGCCCTGGGAGGGGAGCTGTGGCTTCAGAAGTGGGGAAGCCACAGGCTCTGCTCGAGGCTGCCGCAGGACCTTCCTCGCAGACTTGGGTACAAAAGATAAACACCCAGGAGGCAGCAGAGGCTGTATAGCTTCATATCCTGGGAGCAGTGGCTGGAGAAGTCTAACAGGGTAGGGCCTAGCCTGGTCAAGGTCAAAAGGCAAAGGTCAGGGATGGGCTCCCAGGAGTCCTCTGGGCCTGTCCCTGTCTCCAAAAGGATTATCATAAAAGTCTGCAAAGGCAGCAGATGGCCTTACGAAGGAAATTCACTGCACCTTTGGGGCTGGGGCTGGAGTTGGAGAAAGGGCACACACCCAGAACAGAAGGCCCTACATTTGAGCCCAGGCTCCATCACTTGCTAGCTGTGGGACCTTTGGCAAGTTACTTTACTTCTCTGTGCCTCAGTTTCCTCATATGTAAAACAGGAGAAATAGTAAGGCCACCCCACGAGGCTGTTGTGAAGATTAGGTAAGAGTATCTCTGTAAGGTGCTCAGCACATAGTAAATGCTCAACAAAGTTAGCTATTATGGAGGGCTCGTTACATACTAGGCAAGGTTCTGAACAGTTTTCTTTCATTGGCTCATTTGAGAATGACAAGAACCATAAAGTAAAGTACTGTTTTATCTTCATTCTACAAATAATGAAACAGAGGCACAGAGAGGTTATGTAACTTGCCTATGGGTACAGTTATAAGCAATAGTCTTGGGATACGCAGGTAGGCAGTGGGACCCAGAGCCAGGGCTAGTAGCCATGGGTTCTATCATTTCCAGGTACAGGCTACAGCATGTGCAAAGGCCCAGAGGCAAGCTGGGGCCTAGGGCTTTGGAGGAACGCAGCTTGGTGTGGCTAGAGCTGAGATGGAGGAGAGGTGGCGATGGAGGGAAGTGGATTAGTAGTAGAAAACACTGGAGAGAGTCAGAAGAAGAATCATACAGGGCCTTGTACCTTCTGGGATAAAACTGCAAACTCGTAATACTTTTAATTTTTCCTCAGTTAGAATTGCAGTTGAAAAACACAAACGCAGAAAAGTATTTGAAAAGAAACATCAAGAGTGGATTGACAAAAATACCTCTGTGAATGCCAAACAATGGGATCAATAACCGTTTGTTTAGAAAGTTAACAGAGAATATTTTTATACTCTGGCAGAGACTGCTGGAGGTCCTTCTGGAAGCCGTATCCTTTTCTTCTTTAGCAATAACCCCCCGCAATCTTTAGCTGGGCTTATGACCACCTAGCATACATCTTTCAGCCTCCCTTGCATTGGTTCTTACAACAATCTGAGCAGAAGTTTCTTGTATGACTTCTAGGAAGGTCCCCAAATGCCCAACTATTCCTGGCCTTCCTTTGTGCTGGCAAGAATGTAGACACCATGGCTGGAGCTCCAGCAGTCAAACTGGACCATTAGGTGGAAGACAGATGTTGGTGATGGCAGAGCAAAAAGATAGAAGAAGGACCTGGATTTTTGATGATTGCTTAAGTGGCCATACCTGCCCTGGATTCTTACTTCCAGATTCTGTTTATTTGAGAAATAAACTTTTATCTTGTTTAAATACCTGCTATTTGTGGTTTTTTGTCACTCACAGCCAAACCTAACTCTAAGTGACATTCACATCGGTTCCCTTGACATTTAAGTTAAATCTCTATTTTTCCTTTTTTGTGTTACTATGGATTTGAATTTGTTTACCAAAAAAAAAGGACAAAAACCTTTCCTTTTAATAATTATCTTCTAAAGACTGTGAACTTGTAGCCGTGATACTATATTTGTTCTAAGAAACTACATTTATTCAAATATTTGTGACAATTAATTGTTTGTTCATTTACAGGTGTAAACTATGTCATAGAAAGTTGTGGTTGTCCATCAACCTTGTGAAAAGTTACTGATAATTGCTTTGAACTCATCATAATTAACCCAATCAATAAAAATAACCACACAGATGCTCTTAAGAGTCAGAAAACATATCTCAAAGTCTTTACCCTTGCTGAAGTCCTCTTGCAAGGAAACATTTTAATTTTAAAATTAACAGATCAATATTATGTTATTTTAGCTATTTCCCCCCAGTTTTATTGAGATATAATTGACATACGACATTGTGTAAATGTAAAGTGTACAGTGTGATGCTTTAATGCACTTATATATTGAGAAATGACTGCCACGGTAGGGTTAGTTAACACTTCCATCACCTCACCTAATTACTATTTCCTTTTTGTGATGAGAACATGTAAGATCTACTTGCTTAGCAACTTTCAAGTATATAATGCAGTGTGGTTAAATACAGTCACTGTGTCGTACTTTAGATCCCTAGAACTTATTCGTCTGATAGCTGGAAGTTGGTCCCCTCTGATCAACATCTCGCCCTACCCCCACCCCAGCCCGTAGTAACCACCATTTTATTCTCTGTTCCTAGGAGTTCAGCTTTGTAAGAAAGATTCTACACATGAGCGAGATCATACAATACTTGTGTTTCTCGGTCTGACTTATTTCATTTAGCAGAATGCCTTCAAGTTTACCCATGTTGTTGCAAATTGTCAGAGTGTCCTTCTTTCTCCTGGCTGAATAATATTCCGTTCACAGGTCAGTTTGAGAACAGCTCACAGAATCTCTTTCTTCCACACAAATCAAGGGCACACAAAGAAGCGGCCGAGTATGGTCTGGAGCTCTTCCCGTGCTGTCCTTGGTGACTCTGCCACTGGGCTGTGGCTTTGAGGACACGATATTCTAGTTCTCTTGTAGTAAACCCTCTGAACTCACATTGCCTTGCATTTGGCAGTATGACAGGATGGATTAAATTCATACCCTAGCCCTGATCAATCAGAGCCCTACTTATCAAAACACAGATTGAAAAGAGCCAATTCCCCAGGCCTCTTGGGCCGCCACGGACTGACTCATGCTTGAAGTGTGTTTTGAAACAGGCCCTGCTACTAACTAGCCGTGTGACTGTGTATCCCTGAGGCTCTGGGGGACTCAAGTGTCCTTGCTAGTAAAGTTACGAGACCAGAGAACCTTTTCTTCCAGCTTAAAATGATAGCATAATATTTTGAAATAACAAAAATACTGATCTAAGGAAGTTGGGAGATAAAAAATCCAAGAATGCAGCTTCTGATTGAATGTTCTGCCATGATGGAAATGCTCTGTGTCTGTGCTGTCCAAGGTAACAGCCACAGCCACATAGGGCCACTGAGCACTCAGTGTGGGTAATGCAGGTGAGTTGCTAACATTCTAATTTGATTCAATTTTAATGAATTTAACTTTAAGCAGCCACATGTGGTGAGCAGCTACCCTATGGCACAGTGACCTTCTAATTCAGCGGTTCTCAACCTGTGGGTCGCGACCCCTTTGGGGGTCAAACGACCCTTTCACAGGGGTCGCCTAAGACCATCAGAAAACAAAAAAGATATTTACATGACGATTCATAACAGTAGCAAAATTACAGTTATAGAGTAACAATGAAAATAATTTTATGGTTGGGGGTCACCACAACATGAGGGACTGTATTAAGGGGTTGCGGCATTAGGAAGGTTCAGAACCGCTGTTAAGTGATGTCCTTTAGAGGTCAGTACACTTTCAGACAAGAATCCTGGTAGAATGGGGGTGGACAAAGGGCTATAGCAGATATTAGGCCACCTGAAGTTTTTTTTTTTTTTTTTAAAGATTTTTTTGGGGAATTGGGGAAGGGGATTAGCCAAGTTGTTGTTCTTCAATCTTCGTTGTGGAGGGTGCCAGTCATCATCTGGCTTCCCACCAGCAGCTCGTGGCCTCTAGGCTCAAGGTGCTGTGTTCAATCTTAGTTGTGGGTGGGCGAAGCTACCATCCCATGCGGGAGTCAAACCCGGAAGCCTTGTTGTTAAGAGCACACGCTCTATCCACTGAGCCATCCAGGCAGCAGCTCAGATCAAGGTGCCAAGTTCAGTCTTAGTTGCAGGTGGGTGTAGCCCACCATCGAACAGGCAACCTTGTTACATCAGCTGAGCCATCCTGCCACCTGTTGGCAGCTCACCAACAGCTCAGCTCAGGTGCAGCGTCACTGGCCCATGTGGGAATCGAACCGGCGGTCCTATTGCTCAGAGCTAGTGCTCTTAAGCCAACTCTTAATCGACTAAGCCACTCGGCCGGCCCCCACCTGAATTTTTAACCTAGCTTTTCCATGATCGTGACCTGCGTCATCATCATCAGGATTTTATAGCATCGGCCCTGTGTTGAGTGCTTACAATGTTCCAGGCTCTGTGCAAAAAGCTCTACGTTAAATAACTTATATTTCATTTCATTATAAAAACATCCTTGGAAGGTACTTATTATCATTTCTACTTTACAGATGAGCAAAGTGAGCCTTAGCAACATTCATTAACTTGCTAAGTCAGAGGGGCAGGGCTGGGGTTTGATCCCAACGCGGCCAGAACACAAAGGCCATGTGCTTAGTCTTTATTGTATCGCTTCTCCAAAGCCCAGTGTGGCACCGAGTGAGTCACTGAACACTAAGAAGCTTCAGTTCTCGGTCTGCGAAGTGAGGAGGCTGGGCCATATGCACTCTAACATCTGCTTCCGTAGGAAAAGGTCATCATGCCTATACTCCGCTTCCCTCAGGGGCCACTTTTCTATAACGAATGCTACTGTTTACAGATGTGACCACGTGACATGAAAAGACCCTGACTGCTCTAAGCACAGTTCAATGATTTTCCTAAACAGAACCCTGGACTCGGTTATAGATTGTTTTGAAAGGCTCCCCAGGGGATTCATATCATCAGAAAGGACTAAGAGTATCAGCCCTGGACTGAGCTTGCTTAAGTTAGAAAAGACCCTTCTGTGAACAGTTTTTTGGTGACAGCTTTTCTGTTGGTTTGTGTGTGTGCGTGTGTGTGTATGTTTACATTAGATAATGACAGCTTTATAATGCATGTTGCCCTTTCTGCCTGGAGGCCAGGAAACAATGCTACATTTTATGCTCAATTACAGTCACAAGTCTGAGGTGAGATTTTTCTGGTACAGAGGTCTTCCTTAGTGCTGATAACATGCCTTTTTTTGTATTGTTACCCTTGTTTTGTGGTTTTGTAACTATCTAACTCATACTGTGAGTCTAGCTCAAATCCTTTTCAGAATTAGACTAGTTATAAATGATGACTAGATAAACATCATCTGTCTCAGAATGCACCAAAGTTCCAAGACTAACTGGGATAAATAAAATAAAAATAAAAAAGACAATGTCACCATGTAGAATGGGGTGGGGAGTGTCCTCTGAAAAGGGAGGAGATAGCAATGGGATACAATTGCCCAGTAAAACAAAAATAAAAAAAGAGAAAGGAAGGAATAAAAGAGAAATCCCCAGAGTGCCTTAAAAATCAAGGAAGAGACAAGTGGGGGGAAAGCGGCAGTTTGGGTATCTACACAAAACAACCATTGGGCCATTTAGCAGATTTATGGAATCTCCACACACGTGAGAAGAAAACATATGTGCAGTTTACTTCTTGGACCAAATGTTACTGATTTTACATTTTGCTGAATCTGGAAGTTTCAGAAACCTGGAGGGATGACAGAAACCAGGAAGGATGCTCGTGATTTTAATAAAAGGAAAACCAAAAGGGCTGTTTTTTAAGCTGGACTTTGATGCTAAGAAAGGACCCTTGTACAGGTCAGTACTCCAGGGCTGATTACCTGTTGAGATGGAAAGGGGACCAGGTGTGTATCCTACCCACCTACCACGGCCCGTCTAATCTCAGCAGAGTTTTTGTAGCCTCTCTCTCCAAACTAGCTAGTGAAGAGGTTGAGTTCTGGGGCCAGTCCTAGGGTAGGCAGAGTATATATCAACCAGAAGAACCAAAGCAAATCGCATCTATGGATAAACCTGGGTCAGGGAAGGGGGCCCCCGGCCATGTCTGGAGCAGTACTTCTCCAAGATGGAGGAACATGGGCTGGCAAACAGGTTGAGGTGTCCGGATTCGGCTGCGGTGTGGGTGCTGGTTCTGCACGGAAGCTGAGTGTGTGGTGAGTGGATGAGGCAAAGATGTCACCTCACCCTTAGATCCCTCTGTCACCTAAAGAGTGAGGGTCCTTTTTCACAGGGCCACCAAGCAGGTAAATGAGGTAACAGGAATGGAAGGACAATGATACGGAAGATGTACCTTCAGGCATCTTCATGTACATCACGCATCTACCACATCTAGTCTAAGTTGTTACCAACTAAACATCAGATTCAGAAAAACACAACTAGGGAGGTAAATCCGCTAACAAAAGCCTCCTCTTGCCGGGGTGGTTCCTTTCCTTGAAGTCCTCTGGCCACAACTGTAGCAGTGTCACAATCCGCCTGCAGCGGCAGCTCCGGCCGGCATGCTCAGGGCTCAGGATCAGTGCTGACGGCTTTGCTCAGCATGTCCGTACACCTGTTCTCAGCCTGCTCCCAGCTTGGCAGCCTCTCAGTCTTGCTGTACTTCTCTCTGCTCAGCCCTGGGCTGGGTCCAAGCTGAAGCTTCGTTTTACTCAAATCTGATGATACACACGGGTCTCGCGCCGCCTCCCACCTCCTGTGATACAGACCGTCTTTCCCAGGCACCGACCCTGTGGGGTGGCTCCCGCCATGGGCCAAACATAGATCACTTTCTTTTTCTGGAAATCGCCAGGCCGCAAGCCAAAGCCAAGGAAGCATTATCTCCATGCTTCGGTGTTGACTCCACTGTCCAAACCACTAGAAAGGGGAACTTATTCACCATGCTTATTCATCTTAGGTGGCCCTCTTCTATGACACACAGGACAGGGGGTTTCACAGGAGTGTGTGCTAAGTGAAGTTAAATTGATAGCTATTTCCAAGAGTGCATGCTCTGGAGTCAGACAGCTTTGGGTTTTAATCCTGTTCAACTCGGTCAGTGACCAAATCTCAGCAAATCACACGGCCAATAAGCCCCAGGTTCCAATCTGAAAATGGGGTAATATATGCCCCGTAGGCTTGCCTGGCACACAGAAGGTACTCAGTAAATTGCAGCTGTTTTTAAACAGTGAAACATTGCATCTGAATTAGGAATTGGACTGGGTCAGGAAGCCCCGAAGCGCAAAAGAAGTAATGGTAGTAGCTCCAGGGAGCAGATCCCAGCTCCACATCAGTAAGACCTCAGAGGAAATCTCGGCTCTCTGAAGCCGAGATGGGAAGGAGGTCCCCAGGGCTGGTGTCTTGGTTGGACGGTCCTCTGGGGAGGATGTTAGGAAAGAGATTCAAACATCCAATGGGTGGTTGGACTAGACGACTTTTAGAGTCCCTCCGTACCTTAAGAGCCCAGCGCTTCAAATTTAACTGGTTGGCCACTTTAGCAGACTCTTTTTAGGATTGGGCCATTGCATTATTTTCATAATAATTCCCTGATGCTACTTTCTCTCTCCAGTCCTTTCAGACTGCTGCCAGGATGGACGTGCCAACGTGTAAATCTGGTCATCTGCTATAAATGCCTCAGCATGGCCATTTATTAACTGGCCTCACCGCACATCTTCATTCTCTCCTGCTCCCACTCCATGCTTGTCCCAGAAGCAATGCGCTCCAGCTACACCAAACGACCAGCCATTTCTGGAACACATGTGTTTGCTCACATCTCCCTGCCTTGGCTCCTGCTGTTGTTTCCACTCTGTTTTTACCCCTCCATCCAGTTAAGTTCTATTTATTAAGACATTGATTGAATGTTGCTGCCTCTGGGAAGTAGTCCCCAAGCGGTCTGACAATTAAGTTCACGAACTTGTTGCAACAATGTTGCTAACCTTTTTTGATATCAGAAGGATCATTCATTATGAATTTGTACCAACTGACAAACAGTTAACTAAGTTTACTATTTGGTAGCGCTGAAAAGGCTGTGTGAAAAAGTTAGATGACTTGAACTTTTCGCCAACAATTCATGGCTCTTGCATCACAACAATGCACCAGCTCACACGGCACTGTCTGTAAGGGAGTTTTTAGCCAGTAAACAAAGAACCGTATTGGGAAACCATGCTTCCTCACCTGATCTGGCCCCCAATGACTTCTTTCTTTACCCGAAGATAAAGGAAATACTGAAAGGAAGACATTTTGATAACATTCCGGACATCAAGGGAAATACGACGACAGCTCTGATGGCCGTTCCAGAAAAAGAGTTCCAAAATTGCTTTGAAGAGTGGACTAGGCACTGGCGTCGGTGCATAGCTCCCCAAGGGGAGTCCTTTGAAGGTGACCATAGTGATATTCAGCAATGAGGTGTGTAGCACTTTTTCTAGGATGCGTTCGTGAACTGAATTGTCTGACAGCATACATTTCCTTCTGCCTCTATAGCACTTTGTACTTAATTCCATAATACTATTTACATCACATTATTGTTATAATTTATGTCTTTACCACCACCCCAACAACATTGTGGCAGCATGAATTATTCGTCTTTGTATCCCCCAAACTTGCACACAGCAGCACTTGGCCACTACTCAAGATGACATGTTATGTTAGCGCCCTGGTTTGTTCTGTCTCCTGCTGTGGACTGTCAGCTTCATGAGGGCAGGGCTTTCTCCTGTGCTCTGCTGTATCCCCAGCACTTAGTAGAGCACCTGGCACTTTGTAGGTCTTCAATCAACATTCTTTGAGAGAATGAGGGGATGTACGGTACAGCATGGTAACTATAGTTAATAAGACTGTGCTGTATATTTGAAAGTGGTTAAGAAAGCAGATCTTACAAGTTCTCATCAGAAGAAAAAACATTTTTGTAAGTATGTATGGTGACAGATGTGAACTAGACTCCTTGTGGTGATAATAATGCAATACACACAAACAGCAAATCATGTTGTACACCTGAAACTAATTAATGTTACATGTCAATTATATCTCAAAAATAAAATAAAATAAAATAAAATACTTCCCAAGTCTCTGACAAAAAAAAATTCTTTGAGTGAATGAATGTTTGTTAAGTGAATCCATAAATGTATGGTTGAATCCTGTGGATGTGCCTCGCTTAAATTCTGATGGGTTTCCCGCTTTTCTCTGAATAATAGTTCACTGGAACGGTTTTATAAAGACTAAATACAATGATAAAATTGGCTAAATGTGGTTTATTTCAGTTGTATTAAGGGTAGGAATTCCACATGATTAAGATTCAATGAGAACCAGGCATGGGTAAAAACTATGTTCAAAGTCAGGTCCAGGACCCTGGCCAAGGCCCAGAATAAATTCCAGTGACCCTTCAAAGACTTCAGACTCTGGGAAAGTCAGAAATAAAGTCAGAAATAAAACAGCCAGTAGGACCACATTCCTCTAGAATTTAGATGTCCCCTATAGCTATCTGCCACCACAATGAAACTGGTGCCAAGTGGGAGGGGCTGGCAGAAGTGTCACTAGCCAGGGGCTTTTGGAACATCTTACAAGGCCGCCCAGTTCTAGAACAGGCAGACTCACACACTAACAAGTTTTAAAATTGCTAAGTGGGACTGTTCATAGTGCTTTTCCATTTGGAGGCAATAAGGGCAGACCTGAGATATGGCCAGATTAAAACATTGTATACAGTCTATAGTATAGACTCTATACCAAGGTGAAACCCAATGCAGTTCAGTTCAATTCAAATAATTCAGTTTAACAAACATTCACTGAGCTTCTCTTCACACATGGACTAGAAACCAAATTCTTCCACATGCCCAAAAGGCTCTGCACGGTCTGACCCTGCCCACCTTGGACTTCATCTCCTCCATCTCCTAATACGCTCACTCATTCTGTTCCACCCTCACGAGCCTCCTTGCTGTTTGTTCCTTGCATGGCCAAGAATGCGGTTTTCCCAAGGCCTTTTCCCTTACTGTTCTCTCTGCCTGGCAAGATTGTTTTTTTCAGATATCCACGTGGCTTACTGCCTCACTTCCTTTAGGTCTCTACTCAAATGCTACCTAGCATTTAGCTAAAATAGCATCTCTCACCATTTGTACCTGGTTTGAGTACCCAGTTTTATTCCTCTATGTCACTTATCATTGCCTGATAGTTTATTATTTATGCTTTTGTTCCTTGTGTGTTTCCCCTAGTATAATAGAATGTAAGCTCCATGAAGACAGGCATTTTGGCTGGCATAGGGTAGATGCTCTCTAAATATCTGTTGAATGAAGAAATGAGTATCTGCTATTTACTAGCTTCTATATTTATTGCAATATTGCAGTATTGCAATAGTCCCAGCCCTCAACGAACGCCTGGTCTAACATGAAAACCACGAGAAAAGAAGCTCTTTGAAAAGCTTTATGAAGCTATTTGTGAAAGAATGTACAAAGTCTTAGGAGAGAATCCAAATAATCAGCTGGAGTTGAAGGGAGTGGGAGTGTGTTGGAGGGGAGAGAAGGGCTTGGAAGAAGATTCCAGGCAGAGGAAATCAGATGAGGAAAGGCAGAACAAGTTTGGGGGACTCTGTGCAGACTGGAGTAACTGAGGGGACAAGTAAGTGGATGAAGATGCTGTGGTGCAGGAACTTGAATGATGATAAATGCATGAACACGGAGGGCCATTTATGCAGCAGGCTGATCATGTGACTTGTTCCCTGTTCATTGACTGTCTCTTTGGAGTAAGGGTCTATGCTGAGTCTTGTGGAGGACGCAGGGATTTAAAAAACCTGGACCCTGGTGTTCTATCTAGCAAAAGAATTTAGTGTGGCCACTTACCCCCACTTTCCCAGGGCAGTGCTATTGCAATACGTCTGTTGGGCTGTCCTTAATTATCCACGTGTACTTGTTGGTTCATGACTTTTGATTGGTGGATTGGAGCATAAAGTGGCCATCAGAGAAGGAAGGGCAGATAACCATGATGCAAAGCCGACCATGGAAAGTGCCTTGTGAGATCGTCTTAAAAACTGCTCTGGGGTGAGGGAGGGCTGTGGCTCCAGGGAAGGGCTGTGGAGGCAGTGGAGCCTGCAGTCCATGTTAGCATTTTCAACAAGTTGGTCCTTGGTTCTATTTATTGATTTCCTTTTTTCTTTACAAAAATGATCTTTCCACACTGTGCTGTCATAGGGTCTGGAGAGTGGCCGTCCGAGGGGTGGGATTTTGTGTAGGGAACTAATAGAAAGCATTGTGACCAAAGACTGCCCAAAGCGCTCGCTCCAGCCTTGGCGTTGGAATTTTTCGGTGAGAACAGAAGCCTGGGAAAATATCCACCTTCTTTTGCCAGCATGTTCTGTCTCAATCCCTGGGCAAGCCTGAACCTGACTGGCTGAATCATGACAGACTCACACGCCAATGTGAAAGAACCGAGGAAGCCTTCATGGGCAATGCTTCTTACACATGCGGCAAACATAAAAAACAGAGCAAAAACTTTAAATGCAGAATTATAAACCAACACGACCACCAAACAAACAAACAACTTCTGGAATTGTGGAGACTTCCTCATCAAGAGACGTGGCCAAGTGCCTATGCAATGAACTCTATACAAGGGACAAGCTCAAAGCTAGCTTTCTGATGGTGCGTAATATCTCCTCTCCATTCTAGAAGCAACACAGGAAGGAGGGGGCGGATCTCCAGGGATCCCTAGAGCAGCCCTCTGGTTTCAATAGGGCTGCTCACTGTTGGGCTTTGGGCAACTCTCAAGACTTTAGTTCTAGAGTCTCTGAAGTTGTGAAAAGCAACCTTGGCTGGTCTTCCCACTTCCAGAATCCAGGGGGATTGTACGTGTGGGAGACCCCTGGAAACCATGAAGTGCCTGCTTGTTCCAAGAGATTTTGATGACAGTGGCTAGAGACCTTGCAGGCCAGGAAGGCGCTCCTCCTTAGGTTTCCCACAAGGCATTTCTTCCTGGAAAAAGAAACAGGGTGGGTGGGGCTGGGTAAGCCAGCCTGCCAGGGCTTTCCTTCTGCAATTTCTCCCTTACACAGGCCAGCAGAGGCCTCGGGACTTAACTCCTCAGCGGCTCTCCTCCAGACACATTCCTCTTTATATTTGTGCCCTCTCCACTGGTGTTTTAGTCACGCTACTATGGACAGTTTTAAAAGAACAGCATTTCACAAATTGGAAACAACCCCAATGACCAGTAACCTGGGAACCGTTCGGCAAGTTATGGTGGTGCATCCACAAGACGGGTTATTTTGTAGTCATTACAGAAATGATGTTTATGACTGTTTTATTGAAAAAAAGCTTATACATACTAAGTAAAATAAAAAAGATATAAAATTATATACATGCCCAGTACAACTATTTTTAAAAGCCTCACTATTTGTATTTTCTTTTAAAAAGACAAGAAAATAAATCAAATAATCATTTGGCTGCATCTGGGTCGCTGAACTGTAAATAATTTAAATTGTCTTTCTTTCTCTTTTTTTGGGCACTTGCCAAAATTTAAAAAATGAGCCTATATAACTTTTCAGTAAAAAATACGATAATATAAGAATTTGAATTTATAGCACTTTGTATTATAAGCAGATGAAATCCATGAGGAGAGCAAAATGGAACGAGAGGGAGTGTGATTAAATCAATAAAACCCTAGAAAAACAGCAGACCAGGATACACATAGACACATATAGGCTTCATTTGGGAAGTCAGAGTTTAAAGAATGCAAAATCAACACCGATGCTGTGTCTACTGGGCAAATGACCAGATTTACTGCCTGGGTTATTTTCCTAAACATGTGAAACCCAACTATGTGCTGGCAGCTGTCAATATACTATTTCTGACAGAATAAAAAGGAGCGGAAACTTGGCACAGGGGCAGATGGTTTGGAAGCGGGCTGAGCTGGGAGCGCGCGCTCTGCAGCCAGTCTGTTCCCAGGCACTCGGTCTCCCGCGGGCTCTTGGCATGCTGCGGGGAGCCCTCAGGTTGCACTGGGCAGCGTCAGGGGCTAACTTTTGCTCATGTTCTTTAAAAAACAATTTTCCTGCATGTTCAGAATAGTCAGGTACAGTGCCCAAGGCCCCCACACAGGGCATGCAGAGGGCTGCCAGTTCCATGCAAGTGAGAAAGAACTGGAAATCCAAGGAGGCTAATGTAGTTTTCTTTGGGACCATTAAGCAAAGAGAGGAGGCCAGCTGGTCACATTTCTCACTAGGGGATAGAGAGAACGACATTCAGTCAAGGCCATGCGCTTGTCACCTGTCTTTGGAACTCTTGCAGGAACCTTCTAAGGTCCCTACATCATTTTCAGCTCCATCCTCCTGCTGCCAAGCACTTAGACTGCTGTTTATGTCTCCCATGCACTCTGTGCCAGGACCTGGCTGGCTGCCAGGGAGAGCAAGGGAGGATCAAAACCCAGTCCCTGCCTGTGGGGAGCTCAAAGTCTGGCAGCAGATGCAGACATGAAAGCAAATGACGCCACAGCAATGACTGGGGCCACACAAGAGGTGGTCAAGAGGACACAGGCCTTGGAATCACAGAGCTTGGGCTCAACCTCCAGCCCTGCCACTTACTAGCTTCGCTGTGTGACCTCGGGCATGTCCTTGAACTTCTCTAAGCCTCACTCTCCTCATCTATAAAACAGGCAGAATGACTGTATCTCAGAGGGAGATTGCGAAGCTGAAGTGGGGTGATCTGGAAAAGCGCTCGTCCCAGGGCCTGGCACACATTGGCACTCAAGGGTTGTTAGAATCATTCCCAGAGGGCTTCATGGAGAATGGGGGGCAGGGAGCAGCAAAGGTTTCACGGCAGAGGTGAGGGTCCAGCTGACTCTTGAAGCGTGGGCAGGCCTTTGCATTTTCCTAGGCTTCTCCCTTTTGTCTAAACCTTCACCCGAACGCCACTGTGGAAGGAACAAGGGCCCAACATCACCTGCAGGGCATTGTTCTGTCCCATGCACTTTCAACTCAGCAATGATACTTAAATCTATTTAACTGTGGGTAAGGCACGGGCACCATCTCACTCCTATGGTCTTGATGCAGAGGGGATCCTGTGGCACAGACGCCAAGGTGCAGCTGCTGAATGGCAGGGACACCGCAGAGAGCATTTGGGGCAGGGTCTCTTTACCGACCTGTAGAGAAGTATTTCCGTTTTTAATAACTGGCTTCACATCTGCACCTCTGCAAACCAGCGGAAGAGCAGCCTGGCTTCTCCTCTCGTCTGACTCAGTTGGCCTATGATACATGGTTCCTCCCTATGTATCTAGATATTTCCTACCTCGGAGCCTTTGCTAGCAGCTCCCCAACCCCTCCCCAGAATGCGTGATCTTAGCCGTCTTCCAAAGTCTCACTCAAAACTGCCTTCCCTGATCCCCGTCAGCAGCTTATCTACACCTCCCTTCTGACCCTTTGCACTTTCTTTCTTTGACAATAAGTAAGCTGTGCAGGACAGGAGCCACGTAAGGTCCCCTGGGTCCCCACTCCCTAGGACAGGGCCACTTTGGGGCCCTGTGAATTTGGGCAAGTTATTTATGCTCTCTGCCTCACTTTCTCCATCTATAAAATGGGGATGACTAATAATACCCACCTTATGGGGCTATCATGAGCGATAAATGAGTTAATTCATATAAATTACTTGTAAGGTGCCTGGCACATGTAAGAATTTGATGAACACTAGCTTGTGCTATGCTTAGAGCAGGCACTCAATGCACACCTGAACCACATGGCCAATACAAATAAAATAAAGAAGTTTAAAAATTACAAAATAAAATACAAATGGAAAAGCTCAAGTAGCACTGAGGTGAAGGTTTAAGTGGCAGGGTCTGTGTTTATAGAGACAGCAAGAGCTTCAGGTTAGCTTGTTTCTCAAAGGCTTTTAGCTACTCTCTGATCAGATGAAGTCATGTGATTATCATTCCATTTGCATGAGCAATATTTACTGAGGCCTAAGCCATGGAGAATACTAGAAGGAAAAGGGAGAGGTGGGGGAGCATATTAAAGCAAGAGTGTTAAGTTCCTATGAGAAGATAGACAGCAACAGCGTAAGACGGTGCTACTATTCTCCTAAGGTTCTTGTGAGGACTCGGTGACTAACGCTCTTAAAAGAGAGCCTATGGCCGGCTGGGTGGCTCAGTTGGTTCGAGTACGAGCTCTGAGCAAAAGCATTGCCGGTTCGATTCCCACATTGGCCAGTGAGCTGCGCCCGAGCTAAGCTGCCAACGGGTGGCCGGATGGCTCAGCTGGTGAGAGCGCATGCTCTTAACAACAAGGTTTCCGATTCGACTCCTGCATAAAATGGTGGCTTGCCCCCTCTCCTCCCTGCAACTAGATTGAAAGCAACGACTGGATGAATCCTGGAAAAACACAATATTCCCCTTCCCCAATTCCCCAACACTGTTCCCTTCCCCAATTCCCCAATAAAATCTTTAAAAAAAGAGAGAGCCTAGTGCACCGTAAACACTTGGTAAAACTTGGTGGTGATGGTGAGTGAAGATGAGGTTGCTTTAAAAGACAGATGAATGATGATCAAAAAATGGAAAAGGGGACTATGCTTCGGCAGCTGAGCTGGTCCCTGGTTCCTACACTCGCTCCTTACCTTACTGCTTTGGGAGTGCTGATTATCATAACTTCTCTTTTGTTTTGGAGGGGCCCTATCTGCATTGATTCTCTAGTTCAGTGCTGTCCGATAGAAGTTTCTGTGATGTTGGAAATGTCCTATATCTGCGCTGTCCAACACAGGAACCACTAGCCACAGGCAGCTATTGAGTATCTGCAATGAAGCTGATGGTACTGAGGACCTGAAGCTTTAGTTTGATTTCATTTTATTTCATTTAAATTTAGACGTGGCTACGGATTATCATACTGCAGAGTGCAGTGCTAGTTCCTCAGTCTCTGTGATAAAGAGAAGGTTCTCCTTTCCTTTCCCCATTAAATAAAAAGAAGCTGGTGTCAGACCAGGCCAGACTGCTGTGGCAGCCGGTTCACTGGGATTCACAAAAGACGTGGATACTGAAATGAACAAGTTTAGCACATGCTTTTGATCAGACTAACCCCGCTTGTTAGCAGAGGGGGCTGTTTTTAAACCTGAGTCCCTCTGTACATCACCTTAGTTGCACCTTAGTTAGGAGCAACCTCTTCCTCCTGGCTGGGAAAAAACTCCAGGGTAATTGAGTCTAAGCTATTGACAAGCCCTGGAGGCTGGAGGTGTTTCATAGCCCTGAAGCCAGAGAGGTTCCGGATTTGCTTTGCTGCCTCTCCCTGGAGAGGACACCTGCCAAATCCTGCCTCACCTATCTATGCCTTGCATGCTTGTTGCTAATTTGCTCTCCCTCAGACACTTTAAGATTTGTTGGCCACCTCATTAGGCTAAAGCTGATCATTATATTCGGATGCTCAGCATCTTCCCTGGGCTGATGCTCCAAAGCCTGGGAGTCGTGCAGGCTGGCCGCGTCTGACCTCTGGAATCCATTCCTTTTGGCAAACTGCAAAAGGATCCAGCATCTTGTGAGGTAAGGGGAATAGAGCCCCTGCAAGGCTCACGCCAGCCCTGGGAAATATTTATCAGGCACCTATTAGGTGCCAAGCTCTACCAGAGACAAAAATCATCACATGTGCTTATTTGTTGCCCTTATGTAACTTGAAAATGGGGGTTGGAGTAGGCCGGGGAAAAGAACAAGAAACACACAAATCCTATCAATATTTTTTTATTCACAGAGTGGTCAATCCTCACCTGGGAACTTGCTAGAAATGAAGCATCTTGGGCCCCATCCCAGATCTGAAGAACAGAATCTGCATTTTAACAAGATCCCAGGGAATTCAAATGCACATTAAAGTACGAGAAGCACTGCTATAGTATACATTCAGTTATAAGCACCATGACAGTGAGAATAATAATGGCCATGATCTATAAGGAGCCTAATGCATGCTGGATTTTAAGTGCTCTCTAACACCTATACAAAGGTGTGACAATTAAGTTCGCGAACTTGTTGCAACGATGTTGCTAACCTTTTTGGATATCAGAGGAATTATTCATTATGAATTTGTGCCAACTGGACAAACAGTTAACCAAGTTTACTATTTGGAAGTGCTGAAAAGGCTCCATGAAAAAGTTAGACGACCTGAACTTTGTGGCTCTTGCATCACGGCAATGCACCAGCTCACACGGCAATGTCTGTGATGGAGTTTTTAGCCAGTAAACAAATAACTGTATTGGAACACCCTCCCTACTCACCTGATCTGGCTTCCAGTGACCTTTTTCTTTACCCAAAGATAAAGAAAATATCGAAAGGAAGACATTTTGATGACATTCAGAACACCAAGAGTAATATGATGACAGCTCTGAGGGCGATTACAGAAAAAGAGTTTCAAAATTGCTTTGAAGGGTGGGACTAGGTGCTAGTGTCAGTGCACAGGTTCCCAAAGTGAGTACTTCGAAGGTGACCATAGTGATACTCAGCATTGAGGTATGTAGCACTTTTTCTAAGATGAGTTCGCGAGCTTAACTGTCAGACTTAAGTGCTATGTGTGTGTACATGTGTATCTGTATATGTGTGTATATATATATATATACACACACACACATCATACACCTAATAGCTTCATAACAGCCCTCTGAAGTAGATTCTATGGTATCTCCCATTTTATAGATAAGAAAACTGAGGCTCAGAATGGTTAAGAACTTGTCCAAGGTCACACAGCTAATAAGAGTTAGAACCAAGGTATTAATTTAGGCATTCTGACTGCAGAATAAAAAAATAGCCAGAGATACAATTAATGTGCAATGAAGGTCCTTAACGTTATTTAAAAAGCTTCCAAATAGCACTTTCCTACTAAGTAGCAATGAGGCTTAATTGTCTCATCTGTAGGTGCAGTCTGCCTCACAAGTTTGATGTAAGGATTAAACTCAACTCTGTAAGTAAAGTGCCTTGCATAGCACATGGCACATAGTAGGTGCTAATCAAATGTCCATCACCTTCCTTGTACCTCTGTCAAGAAAGGTGACTGTCAGATACCACTCTGGTTGCCTCACCTCCCTTCTCAGAATGCCTCCTGGTTCCTCTCTGCTTATAGGAGGAAGTCCTGACACCTTGGCGAGTCTCACAACCTCCTTCCAGTCCAGTTTGTTGCTGCCTCCAACGCCTCTTCAGAAAAAGGTCTCGCTTTCTTTTCTCTTGTTTCCTGCCCCGCACCATGGCATATACAGTAAAACCTTGGATTGCGAGTAACTTGGTTTGCAAGTGTTCTGCAAGACGAGCAAACATTTCTAATACATTTTAACGTGGTAAACGAGTGCGATGTCTTGCAATACGAGTAGTTTGTTTCCGGAATGAATTACGCTCACAAACCAAGGTATTGCTGTATTCTGTTCCTTTAGTGTATAGCTCCCTTCCCCAGCATTCATTTGATATTTTTGATATTGAGAGACCTGCTCAAATGTGAAGTTACTTAACCTCACTGCATCTCAGTTTCCTCATCTGTAAAATGGGCAGAGGTAAGGCTAATCCTGTCTCAGGGGGTATCGTGAGGATTGACTTAGTTAATACACATACAAGTACGGTATGTAGCGCAGGGCCTACCACATATTAAGTGTTGATTAAAATCTCTTTTATCTGAGAAGATGTCAACCTAGATGAAAGGAGTAAATAATAATTCCTGCCGTTTATGGATAAACCTGCTATGTGCCGGTGATTGTGTGTGGCACTTATATAAGTTAGTTCACTAGTCATTGAAACAGCTCCATGAAGTTGGATTATTAATTCTTATTTACAGCTGAGGAAACTGAGGCCTGGAGCGTGTGAACAGTAGAGCCAAGCTGAGGGCTGCCTGAGTTGACACTGGCCACACAGCTCTCTGGATCAAGATCTGGAACACATAGGTTTCAGACTCAGCTCTGTTCAGTTCCAAAAGCATTTATTGAGTACTTACTACATGCTATGCACAGAGCTAGGCCCTGGACACTTAGCGCAGCCGGAGGTGGTAGGGAAGGGTTGTTGGAGGAGGTGACACCTGAAATGAGTCTTGAAGGATGAACTGATGGAGGTACCCAATCATGGAGTAGAAGGGAGATAATGTTCCAGGAAAAGGGCAAAGCATGTGCAAAGGCACTGAGGCACTGCCTTGCAAATCCACTGCAAATGTGCTTATGACTCCAGAAAAGTCCACTCATCCGTCTAGGCCTCTGTTTTATCATTTTCTACATAAAGCATGCGTGACAGGCCTGTTCCCAGATCTCTCTTGACTTTTAAGCTCCATGTCCAAGGATGGAACAGTCCACTGAAAAATCATGCTTTTGAAGGCTACTCAGTGATACAGACCAACCATGGATAGGGTCCTTATTTTGTGAAACAACCAAACAAAACTGCATATACACAGAAAGCTAAGGTTGGGAGGAAATGCCCCATATGATCTCAGTGCTTATTCCTGGATGCAGAGACTATGGGTGACTAAAAATTCCTTCTTCATTGTTTTTTTTCTTTTTAATTTACCACATTTTATTTAGTAAGTGTGTTAGTTTTAAATCCTGGAAACATTCATAAAGATTATTTAAAAAAATTCTAGGGATTAGGGATGAGGCTTTCAAACATTATTATTTCTTTAAAACCATAGCCCATCAATACTAGCAAAATGGCCTAGTGAATACAAGCACAGACCAGGGCCTGACTCCAAGACTTCAAACACTAGTTCTGCGACTTTAGCTATATGACCTTGGGTAAATTAATCAACTACAACTAATATAACTGAAAAAAAAAGTTTCACAAAACATACTTACTTTGCCACATGTAAACTACTCCAATTAAAAAAATTTTCAATTCTAGTTCATTTTTGTAAAATTCAGGTCAGAGTCCACAAGATCAGGGGTTAGCAAAATATTTCTGGAAAGGATCCAATAGTATTTTCAGCTTTGTGGGCCATTTGACCTCTGTTACAACTAATCAAAAGTGCAAAAGCAGCCATAAACAATATGCAAACAAATGAGTGTGGCTGTGTTCCAATAAAACTTTATAGAAACAGGCAGTGGGCCAGATTTGGCCTGGGGTATAGTTTGCCAGTCTCTGCACTGTACTGATTTAATGGCCCATTAATGAGCTGTAACCTACAGCTTGAAAAATATTGGCATTAGAGCTGTTTTTACTCTGGCCAGAAAAAATAAATTGCAGCAATGCTCAAGGTACAAATGGATCATGTTTTAAAACTCTGATTCTTAACGGAATCATTTAAAATTCAATATACATTTTCCCCCCTTAGAACCACTTATATGGTGGTTGAGATGCCAGGTCAGCCCCAAAGTCCACATATACAGCCCCGCATAAAACAGGTCTAATATGTGGTCCTCTCACTCTAGCATGTCCCCACTCATCAATTGACTGCATTTCTCCAGGACCCACTAGCATTGGGCTGGGCACTTTTGTGCCAGATGTGTGATCACTGTCCTTAGGAAGATGAGGAAGTGTAATTCTTCCTCTGGGTAAAGGTTTCTGCATCCTTGCTTAGGATGCCAGGGACAGCTATTGAGGTTCCCAGGGTGTTTAGCCCAAGGAGTCCTTATGTTGGGGGGAATTTTGGTTCTCAACTGTGGTGTGTAAACCAATCAGTTGTGAGATATGTGGGTAATAATGATTGGAAATACTGATTTGTGTAAATGATTCACTTGTGTGTTATTTATTAAAAAAAAAAAAGAAAGAAAGAAAAAGCAAAGGGAAAGAGTGTAGTGGAATTTCGTCAACTTTTTCAGCTGCCTAGAACCACTGGTGACCTTACTATAGTTGGAGAATTTCCCATATTATTAGTCCGTGATTCAACAAGGTAGAATGTCACTCTCCGACTCCCTTGCAGCTATGGTGCTGGCATGTGACCTGGGCTCCAAGCAAGTGTTATGACATAGGTGAAATATGGAATTGACCAGGGTGGTAGCAGAGACATACAGCTTTCAGGTGAAATGGTAACAGAGGTCCTGCTTGGAGTGTCCAATGCCCAGCATCAGTGGTGAGAAGGTCAAGTGTCTGTGCCCAGCCCTGGAGGCTGTATGGTCTCTGCTGGAGCAGTCCTGGGGTGCAACTTGGGCACTGTTCCAGCTTGTGTAGCCTCAAGTCTGGTTGCCCAAAAGAAGTCTTCTTAAGCTCTATTAAACATTTAGACTCACGGGACTACTATAGGTCACAGTTGGCCCAGCAGGACGTCATCAGATGTTCCTTCTAGTGAGACTCCTAATAGCAATTCACCCAGAGCTATCCTCTGCCCAGATGACACTCAGGTGCAAGGAGATGATATCCACTTGGGTGGTTGTGGCAACTTCCCTGGTTTATGAACCCCAATCTCTCCTGTAACAACTTCATAAAAATAGTTTCCAAGCTCCCTGCAATGACATTACCAGTTATAAGGGTCAGTGAATTCAAGGAAGCCCAAAGCTCTGGATATTTATGAGGTATTTATGATACTACCAAGCTAGATCTAATTTGCCAATCTACGGTCATTCTGACCATAAGCAATGTTGCTTAGCAACACAGTTGATACTGCAAGTTTTAGAGGTTTCCAGGGGAACAGAGCTACAGAATTAACCCAAGGTCATATTCTCATGCAGAAGGGGAAAGGATGTGGTAACCTCTGCCTCCACTGGATCTCCCAGAGATTTCCTTTCTGTTTTAAGCAGTCACAGTAGACGCAACTTTTACAACTAAGCATTCCTACTCGTAATGCTGCTTGTAGCAAGGATAACTCCACTCACCCAGCTGCTGATACATTCCTTCACAGGAAAGAATAAGCAAGTTATAACTAGAATGCTGGAAATTTTGCATAACCCTGGGTATGTCCATTGGAGTAAGTTAAAATTTGAATATCACTTGTCACATATGCTACAGACGAAAAAGCATTAAGAACTGATGTGTTGGGGTGATTTTCCAGTAGGGTGAATGTCTTGGAAGATGTCTGTTGTATTTGCTTTATTAACTCTATTTCTTCAGGTATAAATTCTTCCATTTGTTAAGACTGTTTTGTTAATCCCATTAGTTTTCCTCAAATAGTTGATTGGTGATTGTATACTTGTTTGCAGTTGAGATTCCCCTGGTACAGAGTGTGCCACATCTGTTTGTACAGCAATGGTTACAAAAGGCGTAAGAGCTGCCACTGCCTCAGTATAAATTCAGGTTTGTTTCCAGTGAGACTGGGGAAGAGCTGAACTACCCAGCTGTCTCGTCTTCTAGGCGAAGCTAATCACTGTCCCTCTCAGGCATTACCAGATGTCTCAGGAACAAAATACTTCTATGCATCCAACTGTTTTTTTATTTCGTGGTAACAAACGACCAAAACCCATCCATGGCAAACACATCTAGGAATCACTAATAGTTCCAGTAATGACATAGGGGAAGAAAATCTTATCATTGATTTAAGATGATTCCACTTAAAAAACAGCAGCCTCATGTGGCCCCTCCCATTAAAATTAAGGTGTTTACCTTTATCATTATTATTTGGAAATAATATTTTTATTTATATATTTATTTGGAAATAAACATTGCCTAATCATAATCTTACAAAATTTACTTGAGGTTTTTTTTTAATAAATAAAAATATCAGAGGTACATGAAAAATTTTAGAAGCTCAAAAAATAGTAGCCAATGCTCTGGAAAAACTTAAATTACAGAAATTTCACATTGGCACTGAGCTGCTTCAAAATCCCACAGTGAAACAGGAGACTCTCCAAAACAAATGCAGTAACTCTAAAGCTGTGCCCACATGAGAGAGGAAAATGGGACATGTAAGCCTAGTTCCAAATACTCCAACCAAGAAAGGCTCTTCTGACAAGGAGAAATGGTTTCAGGCACAAAACAATCCATATTTCAGTCAACAGATATTTCCCAGGCTTTCTGCTGGGCATGAACAAAAGCAAATGATATTCAGCCCCCACTCTTGAAAAGCTTATAGTCTAATGGAAAACCATGAGCGCCATGGATGGCCCTACTTGACTTTGCCAAAAGAGAAATAGAGGGTCAAGGACACGTTGTTTGATCTTGGGGGGGGGGGAAGGAGACAGAAAGAGAGAGACCAGCAACTCCCAATTTGTGTCCCACCTCCCACTGGAAATTTCTTGTTTCAAGATTTTGGTATGGAGTTGGTGTCAACACTTGACTGAAACAGTTAACCGCCCTCTCTCCTCTCATGTGCGTTTTCAGATGCTAAACACCAATGCCTAGTCCATCAGGGAATAGGAAGAAATAGCTTTTGTCTACAAGAATTCACATACAGGCTTCTATAGGGACAATGATAACAGATTTTTAGACCAACAAAAAAATGTGTAATATCAGCTACTGTTTGGGGGGTGGGGAGGTCCCCTTGTGCCAGGCGTGGCGCTGGGTGCCTCAGCTATAATATCTAATTCATTGCTTATGCCAGTCCCGCGAGGCTGGTCTTGTTCTCCTTCTACAGTTGAGGAAAAGAGGTTCAAAGAAGTGAAAAGACTTGTTCAAGGCCTCAGAGCTAGAAGAGCAGAGTTGGGCTCCAAACCCAGAGGTCTGACTCCCAAATCCATACTCTTTACAGAAAACCAAAGTGAACTCAAAAAAATGTCAAGTTCCACTTTATGTTTTGTGTTGTTGCCTGAAAATTCAACCAAAAAGGAGTGAAAAGACCAAGAAAACTGACTCCGACAAATTCTGGGACGTGTTCTCTTTACGCTGCTCTCCCTTGCAGCTCGTGTCTCTTTAAAACTTGTCCAAGAGAATTTGGAATCCTTAGATGGTCTTCCTAGACTTATAGCCATTCCAACTACACTCTGACTTCTGAAATCGATTCCAGAAGGGAAGATGGAAACTGCATATTAGAAAATGTAACAGGAACCGTGCAACTGTGTTGAGTAGGGGGCAGGGCACATGTCACATGATGACGCGATATTATATTTTAGAAACTTCAGTCTGGTGGCCGTGAGGAGGACGGAGCTGGTCAGAGGATATGAAGCCTCCCATCCAGGGAGACCATTTAGAAATGAAATGTAGTAACAGAAGTAAGAGGGAATGGGGTCCTGAATCATACCGTAGCAGCAATCTGGTGGGGAAAGGAATAGAGACATGAGAGAGATCACAGACGTAGCATCAGTGAGACTTACTGACCAGTCGGCCGTAGGAGGGAGTGAGGGAGAGAGAGCAGTGTGGAGCTAGTCCCAGTATTCTGATTGGGGTGACGACATCGAGATTGATGCTGATACTATTCTTAGAGACTGGGGAGAAAGAAGGGATGGTCGGTTGGGGGGGAAAGATAATGGCTTTATTTTAAGGTGGTTGTGAGCACTCTACACTGAAATGTTCCGTAGGCAGCTGGATAATAGATTTGTTCTTTCTTTCATTCCACACATATCTGTTGACTTTTTCACTATGCACCAGATACTGGGCTTGGCATTAGGTGTGTGGCGATGACCAAAATAGGTGTGTTCTCTGCCCTCACGAAGCTTACAGGCAATAAACAAACACAAAAACACATGCGTAATTACAAATTGTGGTGTTAGGCAGAAAAGAATAAATGCTCGGAGAAGAAGAACCAGACTGAGAGCATGAGACTTGACAGCGGAAACTGGAGGGGTGAGGGGGATGAGAAGGTTCTGGAGCTTAGGAGGCAACGTCTGGCTGCAGATGGAGAGGGGTCAGGGGTCATCTGCTTCAGGAGTTGAAGACCTGATGAGAGGGGTGAGTCACAGAAACTGCTATTGTACAGGCTGTGGGTGGGGGGCGGGGGGCGGGGCTGAAGACCTAGGCACCCCACAGGCCAGTGGTTTCCATTCTTTCAACCCTCAGGATTCACACTCTTAGAAAGCAAAGTCTTGGTGTGTCTGACGTCTGACTGATGCTATTTTCTGCCCAGGGACCATGGAAATTTTGCCACCTCTCATCCTGGGCATGTCTGGCACATGAAAATAGACACAGGGTACCCACTGATTTGGCCTGGATTTCAGGAGATCTGAGTAATCCTCTAAGTTAACTCCAGACTGGACTGAAATATTAATGCTAACTTGGGGTTCTTTAAAAAAAAAAAACAAAAAAGGCAACTTCTGTCTAGCCCAGGCTCCATCCCCTTTCCTTAACTGAAAACCAAGAGATGTGGTTTGTAAAGGAGCCCAATTAAGCCCTAATCCATCCTGGCAGAAACAGAGCATCCAATGAGAATTTCAAAACAACTTGGAACCATTTAACAAAGAAAGGAAAACTGCATTTGAGCCCAAATGGGGAGTTGTTCAGCAACATGCAGATAATATCTATAACAATAAATTATCTGCAGCAATAAAAGTGAACATTTATTGAGCACGTACTATGTGCTGGGCACTATTCAACTCATCTCATCTTCAAACAGCCCTATGAAGGCACGACTCTGAGTAGCCCTATAGTGCAGATGAGGAAACTGAGGCACTTTCCCAAGGCCCCCTGGCTTTTATTAGAAGAGCTTGGACTTGAACGGGAAGTCTGGGTCACGGAGCCTACTCCTTGAACCACTGTTGTGATAAACAGGGGTCAATGCTACAGTAGTTGGAGTAAACAGGTCTGTGTGGAGGAGGGGGCTGATTTGTGGGACCCTGTGGGGAGATGAGCTCTGTGGATCTGCTCCAAGATGGAGAGGGGATGCCTCCAGGCAGCCTCCTTTCCTCAGGGTGGTTTTCTGATGCCCTGTCTCTGAAAGGCTGAAACCATCCTCAGAGAATCCTGGGGTTTTCCAGATAGAAGGGAATCTGGGAACCACTTAGTTCAGCCGCTGGTTTACAGATGGGGAGACTGAGGCACAGGGAAGCAGAGGGACACCACCAAAGAGCAGCAGAAGCTGGGTCAGAGGGACCTTTGTCTCCCAGGAGACGCTCCCTTCCCTCTCTCCTATTTTTCCTTTCCCGTGAGGATTCTGCTTCCCTGATCAAGCCGGTCTTCCGCCCACCTGAGAGGCCCACTCTGGTTGATCCAACGTCCCCACCGCACCCCCAGGCCCCAGAGCAGCAGGATGACATGAAGATAAGACACCTCCCACCCAAGGCACTGGCATTCCCCCAAAGCTGCCTTTGTAAGGAAGCCACCCTGCACCAGAGGCCCTCACACCTCCAAAATCTGCAGGCCTGCTCTTCTGACCCCATACCATTTTTACCTTGAACTGGACTAGCCCAAGACAATACCATTTCAAAGACGTGACCAGGGTCTCAGGTACCCTCTGAGGGTACAAGGTACCCTTCTGGAACCCTCCAGTGAATTTCTGGGCACGGGGCAGTTCTGACCCCCACATCTCTCCCCTCCCCAACCTTGTGCTTCCCTGAAGGTGGTACCCACTCTCCCATGACAAGACAGTGTTGGCCAGAGGGCAACTCCTCTCGTAGGCCATCCAAGGCGAAGGCAAGTCTTACCTTTCCACCTGGAGGTTGACTTTGGAAGGCTCCACGTTGGGATTTTCCCATTCCATTTGCGGGCAGTGCATGAAATAGCAAAGGGTGTAGAGGGCCTCGGGCTCCCAGTAGAGCGCCCCCTGCTTGTGGTGCAGGGGGGTGCCGTTGCCGTGATGCTTGGCATTGAGGGGCTGCAGGTGATGCATTGCTCGGGACACCAGGTCACCTGCGGACAGAAGTAAGATTTCAGATCCTTCAGGCAGCAAAGACAGAGAAGAGGTGCACGAAGATCTCTGAGAAATCCTGTTTTATGGATAAGGAAACTGAGGTTCAAGGTCACGAGATTAGTGAGAGGCAGAGACGAGATTCCAGTCCGGGTCTATCTGACTCTAATGCTTGTGCTCTTCACCCCACACTGGCCTAATGCAGCCTTGGCCAACTCCAAGTCCATCTTGAGGCAATTTGGCATCATGCAGCCACGGTGGTCACGAATGTTCTTTTACCCTTGATTCAGTAATTCCATTTCTGGGACTCTGTCCCAATGTTAGAATCCAAAATGCAGCAAAATCTTTATGCACAAGGATTTTCACCCAAACCTTATTTACAGGGTCCAAAATTTGACAAAGCAACAAATGTTTAAAAATAAGAGCGTGGTTTAATCAACTCTGGTACATCCACATGATAAAATCATAAACTTAGGCAGTCATTAAAACTGTTTACATAGAGGTACAATATCATGAAAAAAAATCCTTATGTTAAAATGCTAAGTGGGGAAAAAAAGTGAAATTTAAAATTGCATACAGTGTGAGTGTGATTAGGATTATGCTATTAAAAACTATGCACTGAGTAAATACCAGAAAAAAAACACACCAAAATGTTGACTAAGGATTTCTCTGCCTCATGGGATTATGGGTGATATTTCCTTCCTATTTTCCTGTAGTTTCCAAATTTCGAATTATGGCATGTGCTACTTGGTATTATCAGAATAATAAGCTTACCGAGGTGGTGTGTTTATGTTCTTAAACCTTCCTCTAGGGTCAGGTTGGAGTGCATTCACCTTTCCATCTGTTTTTCTTGAGAGCTCCCATAAAAAACAACTCAAAACAAGAAAAATCAAAAGGGAATGGAGACGTGGCCAGCCAAGTGGCGCGTTGGTTAAGAGCTAGCTTGGGAGCGCGAGCTCTGAGCAGCAGGGCCGCTGGTTCAGATCCATATGGACCAGTGACACTGCTCCCTCTACAACTAAGATGGGGAACAACAGCTCGACCTGGAGCTGGGCTGCCGTGAGTTGCCGGCGACGGCGTAGGCTGCAGCCCCTGCTGCAGTGCACTGCCTTGAGCTACCGTGAGTTGCTGGCAGTGAGCGTGAGCAGCCAGCGTGAGCTGCCATGAGCCGCCATGAGTGGCCGTCCAATGGCCGGAGACCGATCTGCCTCAGTTGGGAAGAGCGCAATGATGATACCCACATCTAGTGAAGGCTAGTGAAGCGACGTCCTCCATAACTAGACTGAAGAACAAAAGGACAGCAACTTGTCTGTTCCCCTTCCCCGATTCCCCAATGCCGTTCCCCTCCCCCAATGCCCCAATAATAAATAAATAAATAAATAAATAAGGGAATGGAGAAGAGAAGAGGGTCTGTGTTTAGGGCTCCTGTGCCACCCCTCCATCCCCCAAAACACTGGGAAGCCTCTTGCCTCTGGTGGGCTGACCATTTTCTGTGAGCATCATTTAGCTCGCCCTGTACTTCCAGGTTTCCTGTTTTTGTTCTTGTTTTCTCACCTTAGCGTGTGCCCTTTCCTTCACTCTCCCAATGACTGAAGACCTTCAAGGCTGTGATCAAATGCCACTTCTTCCACGGAGCCCTCCAGAATGGCCCCAGTCAGAATCAATCTCCCCCCTTCCCCGGTGTGCCCGGCAACACCTGCCAAGAAAGGCTAACACATCACTTGTTTAATTCTGTCGTGTTGCCCCGTTAATTGTCCACATGTCTGCTTCCCCTACTGAGCCTCAAGGGCAGAGACCAGGAGACTCATTCATTGTCCTGTTCCTAAAGGAGCAGTGTAGTGTAGTGGTTAGGGATATGCTCTCTGGACTCAGACTGCCATCACCAACCATCAGCTTCTTCCTCTTCTCCTCCTCCCCCTCCTCCATCATCATCATCATCATCACTATCACTATCATCATCATCAACACCATCATCATCATGATCAGCCCAGTCCCTGGATCAGAGGCCCTAGGGATGTTTCCGAGCAGGGCTGGACCTGGGAGATGAAATTGGTACAGGGATTCTGCCATCACTAGCTCCATTTTAAACCCCACTCTCTGTATGCGCTATCTGCTGCTTCATCGGTCAGCGTCATGAACTCCAAACAACAAATCACTTGTAACTAGCCGCCCTGAGTTTGGGCAGCTGGGGTTTGACTCTAGGAACCTACTTGAGAACCCACGTCTAACCAGGTCTCCCCAATGTCAGCCATTTGGGAATCACCATTGGGACTTCTCTCGTATCTGTGTGCCACAGGTACAAATTTATTTATTTAATAGTTTTCTTTAAATTGGCCCAGTCTTTCACACACACATAAATTCATTTGAAAAGGAAACCTCATATCAGTGCCATAAATGGAAAAACCAATATTTTTCTAGCACTCATAAAAAATTCATAGCAATTAAAAACTGAAAGTGTTTTGCATGTAGCACCTACAATCATCTCCCGGGCACCCTTTGGGAAATGCCGCTCTACCCTGCCAGCCGCAGGCTCTGATCAGTGCAGCTCCCACTAAGCTGTCCTCCTGCCTGCCAGATGTGACCACCCTGGGACAAAGGGCCACATTCCAGCGGGGGCTGGGGGCGGGATTCCTGCCCAAGCCTGTGCTTAGACAGCACCCTCAGGCGACCCTGTTGCTCAGAGCTCATGCTCTAATCAACTGAGCCACCGGCCGGCCCCTTCTCTCTTCTTCATTTCATCCTCGGTCAGCTACCACTTACTGTAGCCCGTTTTCCAAACCTCCCACAACTCTGGGCCTGGAGGCAGCAGCCCTCTCCTAAAGGAGCTCATCTGCGGTTCAGACAAGGAGAGAGGCCTCCCCTTGTCCAAGCAATAAGGGCTGTTTTGTTTTCTTTTGTTTCTGTTGGCACCGAGGAGAGACAACCCAGAAACCCTTTTTACACACAAGTTGTAAATTACTGGCCCCAATTTTGACTGCCTCACTGAGTGGGAGCAACAAGTTCACAGTTTGGTGTGAAAAGACAACAGGAAGAGGTATTTTTCAAAGAAGCCCTCAGTTTTTTTCCCTTTAAACAACAGAAAGCAATTACGATAATTAATGACTGTCCAATGAGGGGGGGTTAATTGGGAGCTTGGGGGCAAGACTGGGATGTCAGACAGAAAGAGTCAAGATCTCGGAGGACATGAAAATGGGATTGGATGGGACCAACTGCAAAAGAGAAAAACCAGTGCCTCTGCGTTCCCCCCTGGCCTCAGTGGAGGACACTGGGTGGGCCCCGTTCTCCCAGGCTTATGCACTGGTTCAGGGAAAGCGGCCAGACTGTAGTCAACTGTGAAATCCAGTGCATCCCTTTGCAAATTTCATAGGGCTCGTGGTTAATGAATCACCAGCCGGTGTCAGTTTGAGGACCTTGTGGTATCCTGATTTAGTTTCTCATTCAGATATTTTGGACACACAGAGGTTCAGTTCCAGTTCGCTGAGTTCAAAATCCAGTGCAATGGAGGATTTAATATTTGACTGGGGTTTTGTGGCGTTCCCCTCACCTGTAGCTTTTCTGCGGCTTTTGTTTCACAGTCTAGTTCACTGTGGGTCATTCATTTATTCATTTGACATTTGACAGATATTTCCCAAGCTGTGGGCGATGTGTTAGGTGCTAAGAAGGCAAAGCTGAATTGGCCACAGCATATCAAAGAGGAAAAAGGAAAAAAATAGGTTTGAATTATGATTCTGCCGCTTACTAGCAATGTGTGGCCTTAGGCCAGACATTTATCCTTTGAAGTCTCAGTTTTCTTATCTGTGAAATGGGAATGGTATCTTTAATGTATTTAAAGCACTTGGCACAGGTGCTCCAGACACAGTGGGTGTATTTCCACCCCAAGCTACAACCAGGCTGGACAAAGGTGGCTCTGGACATCACTGTTGATCAAGGCAGTTCTAGATTTTAATATGATGCCCTGAAGACAGAGGCAGGGTCTGTCTTCAGGGAGAAGTCACAGCCTGCAAGAGTTGGGCCCATCTAGGTGCTGGAGAGGTGCTTGGTAACTAACCTTTGTGAATGTTCACATCTCTAATTTAGTTTCGAGAAGAGCATCGACAATGCCTCCTACAGAGAAAAGTGCAAAATCCTCAGCTGGAAGGAACACATGCCCAACCAACGCCCTAATCTCACAGAGGGGGTTCTCATTACCCCTGTATCACATAGAAATATCTGCTGGGCTTACTCCAGGAGGAGTCTAGTCCAGAGCTGAGGAGCGAAAGCTCTGCCTTACTACCTGGATTCGATCTCCAGCCCTTCAGCTCACAGGTGTGGTTGATCTTAGAGAAATTATTTATCCTTGTCTCACCTCCACTCCCATATAAATGTAGACAGCTGTGGTTACATTGCAAATAATTCACATGGATTTTTCGCAGTTCCCTAGTTCAATACTATCACTTACTGCTGTTATTATTATTGGCTATTAATAAGGCCATGGTCGGGGGCTCCGGCCTCAAGCCTGCACAGCCTGATTCAAGAAGAACACGGATAGCTGGGAACAAATTCTTTCCACCTCACCTTTGCTGGAAAAACATTGGTTTCTAGCATCCACGCTGGAAGAGTAACCTTTGAATATGAATAATAGCTCTCTATGTACATAGAGAGCGCAAAGCTGTATTGACTCAGACCACAGAGCAAGCCAATCTAAATTACAATCAGATCAGAAAAGAAGGCAATTTTATTACCTTCAGTCACCCACTCAACATGCTTCCTCGCATTTGTTCTAGGGGGCCCACTTAATGAATGTACAAAACCTGTTCATAATTAGCAGCACCCATTTGTGTGCCAACAATTCATCTGCAAAAGTCAACACTCAACCACAATGACAGCATTTCATTTGCCAGAGCAAATTGTCTCCTTAAAAACAATTTATGCGGCAAGCTGCTCCTGGAGCCTGCCTGCGTAGGTGAAGTGCAGATCTGTTTAGCAAATCCCTTCTTCCAAGACAGCGCTGGCAGGGCCCAGCCCAGGGAGGGGCCATTAGGACATCCCAGGACAAACCTTTGAGACCCCAGGGGACAGTGTGTGTGGACCAGCTGGGGTGGGGGCCTCTTCCCAGGCTGTGCCTGTGCAGACGTGACCCAGCCTCTGCGTTTTCCCTGGGGTCCTGGGCATGTTTTGGCATTTCTTACAGAGGTGTTCTCCCAGGAGGCTGCATGGATCCTCTATATCTGAATCCTGGGGAGCTGTTAAAATGCATACATTTCCTTATCCCGTTCCAACCGTAGATATCGCCAAATATCCTTCACACACATCACCATCTCAAAATAATGGGGTCACCAGAGCTGCTGCCAGATCTGGTTTAATGCGCTAATAAAAAAGCATAGAATGACTATACCGCAATTGAGATGAAAATTTGAATGTAACTGGTTTCTTTTGTAAACCTATGCACCGTATTTTATGCATTTAAAAATATTCCGAGGCGGGGTCCATAGGCTTTACCAGATTGCCAGAGGAGCCAATGGAACCCTAAAGTTGAAGAAAATCGACTGTCCAGTAACTGGAAGACCTGGTGACTAGAGGCTTCATGTGTGACTTCAGGGGTTTAATGAGAATGGAAATGCAATTTCCAAATTTAGGGGCCAGAAAAGTGGCTCTCGTGACCACAAGGGCCCCCAACGGCTTCAAACAGCTACTACTTCCCTTCCCAGGGGTGCCGTGTGCTAAAGGGACGATGCCTGCCTGTCCTGGGTGTATATGGAATCCCCCTGGGAAGAGGCACACGTTCCTTTTTAGATCCAGAAGGCTTTTATAGTTCAGGATTTTCTAGAATCTCACACCCACTCATACTTGAACACAACCCAGCATTTCTGAGATCAATGTGCCAGTCCCATCAGGAAGAACACACAGCTAAGTCATTTAACTTTCAACGGGGTCATAAGGAAACACAGCTTTATTTTTCCTCTGAGAGCTCAGCCCTGAGGCCCCATTAAGTGCCAGGCAGTAATCTTGGTGCTGGGGTTGCATTAATGAACAAAACAAACATCTCTACCTTCCATGAGGCTATATTCTAGTAGGGAGAGAGAGATAATTAAAAAAAAATGAGTCAAATATAGGGTGTAATTAGGGGGCAGGGGAATGACTGCTAATGGTTATCAGGCTTCTTGTTGGGGTGATGAAAATGTTCTAAAACTGATTGTGGTTATAATTGCACAGCTTAGTAAATATATTAAAAATCACTGAATTGCAAACTTTTAATAGGGGAACTATATATCAATTATACCTCAGTGATGCTGTTATTAAAAAACAAAACATATAGAGAGTATATCATAGGATAACTGCTAGGGAGAAAGGTAAAGCAGTGAAGGGGGTGAGGGTCCTCAGGGGGTTATAACTTTAAATAGGGTGGTCAGGGAAAGCCTCATTGAGAAGGTAACATTTGGGTGAGATTTGAAAGTAACCAGGGAGCAAGCCACGTGGATATCTGGAAGAAGAGTGGTCCAGGAAGAGGGAACGTAAGTGCAAAGGTCCTGAGGTATGTCTGTTACTTTCAAGGACTAAGAGGGGCCAGGGTGGCTGGAGTTCAATGGGCCACAGGGGAGAGTAGAAAGAAGCAGAAGATGTCTGAGGGAGATGGCGGGGGTGGGGGGGATCCAGAAGCAATTCTGAGGACTTTGGGTCAGACGGGGAGCCAGTGGAGGATTCTGAACAGAGGAGAGATGTGATCTGATATATGCTTTAAAAGGATCCCCTTGTGACCATCAAGTGAACAGCCACCATTTATAGAGGATTTACTCTGTGCCGGGTACCACGTCAAACTCCTTTATGGGATTAGCTCATCGAATCACCAACTACACTCTAAGGAAGGGATTATTCTTTTCTCTACGTTATAGAAAAAATAAAGTGAGGCTCAGAAAAAGTGTATGAACTTGACCTACGTCAGGGACAGGGCCAGGGAACTTACCAGGTGCTTACCTGACTCCAGAGCCCTCCCCGCCTCCATCATCATGGGCACTGTTTTGCGCACACAGTAGGTGCTCAATAGAAGTTGTCCCGTGGCTGATGACAAAGCACTGCCCCGAGGGCAGTGGCACCTTGGGCACAGAGAGGGCTGGAAAACCAGCATCCACTTACTCAGTTCTGCGATGCTGCCCACGCGGGTGGCCAGCAAGGACTGCTCGATGGTCCTCAACTCTGATTGGCTGAACATGGGCAGCTCTCCCGGCTTGCTTGACCTCTGCGGGTCTCTGTGAAGATTCAGGCTGTCTGGCAGGCACAGCACCCCTGTAGCCGGTGGGGAGAGAGAATGCAAGGAAATCAAATCGTGATGTTCCAGTTCACGAAAGGAGGGGTACAAAGCCTTGCACAGCCTTACCCCACACCAGAGTTCATACCCCAGAGCCAACCTGACCCCCAAGGCTCCGGACTCCTTTTTTGAAATGATGTGTAGCTGTTTTAAAAGGCTTCCTCAAGGTCCTGGCCTGCTGACTTTAACAAACGTGGGCATTTGTGTGTACACACACATTTCTAAAGGACGCAGGAACTTTTCTTTGGCCTGCAGGATTCTGTTCGCTCAGAAATGCCTCTTGAGAAGCCAGCGGTCACTGTCACCCTCTCCCTCCCAGAGGCAGCTGGTGTCCCCAAGTGCCCTGAGGGACAGTCTCTGATGGCAGTTACTTCTGAGGGCTTCGTTTATTTGCCCAATAAATTTATCTCTGGGTGGCTGGGCTGTTATCTATTAGACAAGGCTCTGGCTTTCTCTGTAGAGCTCAATGTCAGGTGGTAAAGAGTCCCCATGGATTTCTGTAACTCGTATGGAGAATACTCAGGGGAAAACCCTGGAATCCAATTATTCTCTTCCTTTTCTTTCTACTCCGTGAACATTCAGTGAGAGCCTGAGCACTTACTCTGGTAGGTAACTCGGAAATATACACTATTCCCTTCACCACCCCAACCTCCAGAGGCAGAGTGTGCTTTCCAGCTCCTTGACGCTGGTCCTGACTTACTGTGGCCAAAGGTATGTTAATGGACACGGTAGAACCAGAGGCCAGAAAAGCCCTTGTGCAGTTGAACTTGCTCTCTTGTGTCTCTGCCATCGTCATGAGAAAACATACCCTGGCTAGCCTGCTGGTCTCAGGAGGCTGAGGGACACACAGAGCACATCCAGTACCAACCTGCAGCTTAGAGCTGCCCCACAAAAACAAATGCTAATCTGGTATGCCATTGAGATAGAAGGGTTGTTTGTTACTCAGCATTACTATGGTGATAACCGACAGCTACACCTACCAAGAGCCAATAGCTAAGGATACAATAAATAAAAGCCATCATTGCACTGTGTTAGGGGCTGAGGACTCAGTAACGGGCAGAATACACACACTGCCTGCCTTCCGTGCGCTCATATTCTAAGCAAAGGAGACAGGGTGCTACTCACAGAACTACAGAGCCATCAGAGAAATGCTCTGTGGTAGGAGAAAGGAGGGATGTTTTAGCAGAGACCTGCATAATGACTAGTTGTCAGTAAGAAGGAAGTTCTTATTGAGTGCCTGCTGTATTCCCAACCCTGACTGGCATTTTTGGTGATGCAGAAGAAGTGTCAAGTAGTGTATACACTAATTGAAGAGACAAGACTAGCGATGACAAAATAATTCGGGAACAATAGAACAGTATCAACATACAGGTGCTGAATGGTTTACGACAACTGGCAGGGTAAGGGGAAACAGAGAGAATGCAGCAGTCAGTAGTTCAAGTCCACAAAAAAAGGTTCCTTCTTTGAAGATGTGCAGGCGTGAGGTGGCCCCTGTCACTCACCTCTTCTGGCCCGTGCTGCCTAATTAGTGGCTCCAGCCACACTGAGCCAGTCGCTGGTCCCTGAATGTCTCACCTTCACACCTAACAGGCCCACACAATGGGGAAGGTAACCAGAGAAGATGTTTTTGGATGAACAGTGAATAAATCAATGAATGATGCAAATGACCACTCACTTTTAATGCTCCTATAATCAGGAAAATGGTGAAATAAGTTTCTTTCTAAGATTGTTCTCTACCCATTGTTTTCCAAACATTTTTGACTGTGACTCGGAAGAAGAATATATTTTATATCACGATCCAGTACACGCACCACCACACACTTCTCAGTTTTCCACGAAAAAAAAATTCATGGAAAATAATACTGATCCTTACTATCACACAGTGTCCTCCCCTCACCTTCCCTCCCATCCCGTCCCTTCCTTGCCCCTCTTAATAAAAACTGCTGTCTGCAACACCAACAGTCATTTAATGGGTCATGACAGGCAGTTTGAAAAACACTGTGGACCATGTAATTCGGCATTAACTGGACAATACTGACTCGCCACTTACTGGACATGGCCTAGTGCCATGCGAGACTCTGCGCGGGATGTAGATATGGCTGAGAGGTGATCCCTGCACCTCAGCAACCCTTAGGCTTTCAGGAAAGACAAGACCTTCACAGAAATTCCTATCATCCAAGGCTGGCCTCCTACCTGTCCCCTTTCATTTAACAGCCGAGTCATCCTCCTGTGACCAGGGACACCCTGAGTCATCCTTGCTTCCTCCCGTTTGTTCACCTGGGGAAAGGTGGTCAGAGGCCAAGTCAAGCAGACGTTGCCATGGCAAGATTATTGGGCCAATCCCTCATCTGTCACCCCTGATGTCTCTGACTCTTATTCAGAGGTTTACTACCCTGGGAGAGCTCACTGCTGATGGCACCAGATGATCATGGCCCTGTGTGATAAGGGACCCATGGTTCCAGGTGATGAGGCCCCCTCTTGGGGGAATGAGATGGTGCTCAGGGGGCTTCACAGCAAAGAAGGCCAGAGACTGAGCCCTGGATATCGGAGAGGGTGAAGTGACCTAATTCACAGTAGAAATGACCCTCACGTGTTCTCACAGGAATGCTTTCTTGGTGTAGCATCCCAGACCTGCATCAGAGAAGCTGCCTCACACACTGGCTGAGACACAAGCCATCGGGACTTGGGAGTCTGGAACCCAAAGCTTTCGTCCTGGCTCTGCCACTTCCCACCCACGTTTAACCTTGGGCAACTCACAGAGCCTCCGCGGACCTCAGTTTCCCTTTCTGTGAAATGGAGGTGACAGTAATGGCCTTTTCTCCCTCACAGGGTTGATTTGAGGTTGCTGGGGGTGTGGGGATGAAGTGAAATAATGTATATCAAGGTATTTTACATATGCTGAGCGTACGGTAGGTGCTCAACATGTTAACTGAGATGAAAATCAGTTACTATGTGGAAACCCAGCTTTAGACGACTTGATGCTTTATCACAAGAATAAACAATTTCCCTTGGGATTATTCCTCCTTTTAGAGGATTATTAAATCTAAATGTGAAAATATAATTATTCAAAGAAGCTTTGAAAACTTCTATAATTGATCTATTATGCAAAGATTATACACCAAAATTTTATTTCTTTCTTCTCCTCCCTCCCTCCCTCCCTTCCTTCCTTCCTTCCTTCCTTCCTTTTCCTCTCTCCTTCTCTCTCTCTCTAGATCGTGCTCTAGATGGGGTATATACATAAACTGGAGTTATTAATTTTTTTATATAAATATCAACTAGGTCAATAAAAAGGTCCCAGCATCATATTTTAGTGTCAGATACAGGCCTGAATTTTGGACTACTCATCCATTTCCATTATTGGAGCCAAGGACAGCCACAGCCTGGTGATTCAGACTCCTCAAGTTCAAAGACAGGGAGAACCAAGGTTCAACTATGACTTTGATTGAACCTAAAGGGAATAACTTCCCAGGGTAGCAGGTGATCATCAGCTGTGGCCCAAGATGGGCCTGAAGGGGTCATGACCTCCCTGAAATTCGGTTACTTTGGAATGGGTTGTGCATGTGTCTAAGCGGGGAGGTTTATTCATATTCTCAAAGGGGTCTGCGGGCCCTAAAAGGTGATCAACCAATGCCTTTGAGGCCAGCCATAACCAGGTCTCTCTGCTCTGGGGCCGACTGGTCATAGGTGGGACAGAGTGGGCCGGGCATGACCAAGGGCCCCGATAGAGCCCCTTGCGCAACCCAAACAAAGACCTTCCCAGGTCCCCAGTCAGCTTCTGTATCCGCAAAGAGGGATGAAAATATCTACTTCATCGGTTTATTGTAGTGATTAAACAAGACAACATATTAAATGTTAAATATATCAAATACTCTGGCCTACAGTAAGCGCCTGCGCTAAATACCCTGTGCCCACAAATGTGCAGTTTGTTTATTTAATGTCTGGATTCAAACAGCCTCGAGGATTATCTTTCCAAAATCTTGTGCAACTGGAGACAGATAACTTTTGGTTAGGTTGCTGTGAACATAATACATGAGAACTGCTCCCCTGGGTGGGCCCCTGGGCCGACCACAGCCAGCATCTGTCTCGGTTGGGGGTGATCGGGGTGCACTTCTGCCTCCCTTCCCATACACACAGGACAGCCCCTTGGCACACAGAGTTCCCTGCCATCCTTTGTCCCTCTTAGCTTTTCTCTGTGTCTCCATTCTATTATGGGGCCTCGATGCTCTCTACCTACCAAGAGAAAACCACATAAGACAGCCGTCAGCGCTCATCCATTCTCCCCTCCGTGATGATGGTGAGAATGATGATTAAGGAGGAGGCGACTGCTTCTGTCTTGGCACCCTGGACACGGGCTTGGGTTGTGCCTTGTCTGTCTCTGGCTGCGAGAGGAGAACAGACTGTCCTAACTCCTGCCTGCCAAGCTACACCTTGTTTCCTGCTAAGTTATCCCCAGAATTTAAAGTGGAGGGTCCTGGCACCAGTCCCAGCTTTAAGAAATGAGAAGGAAGCGGGTGGCGGTGCAGCAGACCAGCCCTTGGACAGGTACCGGGCAGACCTGGCCGGGTTCAGAGTCCCCCCCTTGCCCTTTCTCAGCTGTGTGGCACGGGGCTTGTGAATGGCTCCTCTGAGCCTCCGTTTCTCCCTCTATAAATTGTTCAATGCTATCTACCTCCTAGCGTGGTCGGGAGGCCCTACTGGGCTAATATATATAGACAACCTGGCACGGAAGAGGGGGTCGATAAATGTTTGCTAATAATCCAAGTGAAGCTCTTTCTTTGAAGCTCAAGATTTAGGAATTCAATAACACGATGCCAGAAGGCTTTCTTTTACTGTTACATTTATTAAGAAACAAAATAGGAAGTTATCAGATTTTTTTTCCCCTTAATATTTGCACAAGTAGCTTGGAAACCCCATTTTATTTTAAGGGACTTGACAGTGGGAAATATTAATAGATTCAGAGCTGGCTCGGTGAACCCATTCGTCTATGGATAGCAGGCGAGCCATACTCCAATTAGGATAAACCCAGACCTTGGTTCAGATCCCTCCTCACCCCCAGAATGAATTACATTCAAAGAAAACGTCCTTCGGAATTCTGAAGCCAAACCATCAAAACGAGTAAGAGGCAGAAAACACAAAATGGAGAATTTTCAGAAATGCGTTCAAGGACATGCTCGGACGTGGAGCCTGAAATACACAGGAGGGATACGTGTGTTCATCTGAAAGGAACTCATGAAGACACGGAAGACACAGAGCGCCAACCACAAAGACAACAGGACACATTTCTGCCCTCAAAATCTCCCAATTGGCATGAGAGACAGACTCCCTTCCAACTGAAATACTATGAGAAAAAGATTGGAGCAGAGGCGTGCGTGGGCTCCCGGTGGGGAGCATGGCAGGGTGAGCTCAAGTCCGCCTAGGAACTTTAAAGAAGCTTCCCAGGGGAGCTTACACTGGAGCTGGGGGCGGGGGAAGCAGACACCTCACAGCAATATTCAGAGTGTGGACTCTGGAGCCTGAATGAATGCTCTGACTAAACCACAGCTGTGCACGTCCCAGCAATGTCACCTCAGGCGTGTCATTTAGCCTCCCTGTACCTCAGTTCCCTCGCAAATAATAGGGGTCATAGTATAATCCTCATAGGGCCACTGAAGACTAAATGAGTTAATACATGTCCGTTTTGGTCCCTATAAATAGCTCAGTAAATGTTACTATTACCACTACTATTACTACTACTACCATTATCATCTTCCTCCTCCTCATCATCATCACCAGAGAAGGACATTACAAGGAAGAATAAAGGCCCAGAGATATGTACTGTGCATATGGGTGACTGGCTGGCGCAGAGGGTGCAAGACGGGAACAGCGGGTACAGATGGTGGGAGAAGACGCTGGACTGGGAAGCAGGGTGGGCCATGGAGAACCTTGGGCATTGGGCCAGAAAGGATTTGGACTTAAAAACTGAACCGTCACCTTCCAGCTACTGTGTGTCCCCATCTTCTCCATTTCACAGCCAAAATTCTAGAAAGAGTGGTCTACACCCACGGTCTCCATTTCTTCCTCTCCTTCACTATCTCTATACCTTGTTACCTCCATTTTTTCTGGGTGCCCAGTAAGTTCATGTTCATCCTTCAAGGCCCAACTCAAATGTCCCCAGACTCAAACAAGCAGCATGTCCTGTTCTTAGGAAGCTCGTGGTCCAGAGAGGGAGACCCTGAGACAACGAGGGAACTGTACCCGGCATGGCTGCTGGGTACTGCGACAGAGAGAGGCAGGGACAAGGGAGGGGGGTCACACAGGAGGAAGTGGCCCAAGGTAACCCCACAGGCTGCCCTGCCCATATGAACCAGATGCAGCCAGCCTTCCCTTGCAGTCAGCTCAGGAGCCAGGGGAGCTCATTAAAATCTGGGCTAGGGAATGTCAGCCCTGAGAGCAGGGCATAGTGGCAGCCATGCTGTCATTAAGACATTGTACATGGTACGAGGAGCACAGAGCCAGTATGGCGATAGTTTGGCTCTAACAGTGATAGGATAAATAAGAAAATCAACAGTTCCAGGACTGTGAAGAAACAAAGGGCAAAACACTCTGCTCCTTCGCTCCTTCAGTGACTATTAGCTGAGCAGCTACTAGTTGCTAGGCACAGGTCCAGGTACCGGGGATCCAGCAGCAAAACAGTGGACATCCTTGCCATCTTGGTCCATGTGTTCCAAATACGTAATTAGAATATGGAGCTGGTTGGGTGATAAGTGCCACAGAGAACAACAGAGCAGGAAAAGAAGTTGGGGAATGCCGGGCCGGGAAACGGGGACACCGAGAAGGGGACCTTCAAGGAGAGTCTTGAAGAAAGTGAGTGTGCAAGCCAGGCTGATATCTTGGGGTAAATACAGGCCAGCAGAGGGGACAGTGGAGGTAAAGGTCCTGAGGGGGGTGGGCTTAGCTTGTTGGAGGAAGGGACAGGCAAAGTGAGGGGAAAGGTAGTAAGCAACCAGTTCAGGGGGGTGGCGAGGGCAGACGGGGTAGAGCCTCATAGGCGATTCTAGACTTTGGCTTTTATTCTCAGGGAGATGAGAACCGCTGGACTGTTCTGAGCGGGAGAGGGATGTGATCTGACCTTTTTGGAGGGTCACTCCAGCTGGCGAGTTGAAAACAGACTGTAGGGAGTGGCCAGGGTACAACCTGAATAGTTATGGTGGAGGTGGTACAAATGTAATTTTCAATACAAAGTGACTATAATGCCATTGGAGTTGCTCATTGGGTGTAGGGTGTAAGAAAAAGAGAGGACCCAAGAATAACTGCAAGGATTTTGACCTATACAATAGAGATAGATTTACCATTTATAAAATGGGGGAATACTTTGGGGAAAGATCAAGAGTTCAGTTTTGGTCACATTCAACTTGAGACACCTATTGGACACCCAGGTGGAGCTGCTAAGCAGATTTCCCTGCTCCGTCTCCCCACCTCCTATGATGCAAACCCTCATCATGTAAGCACCAAGGTACTGGGCTGTTGGAAAAGTCATGGCGCATGTTTGCAATGAAAAGCATAGAAAAAATACGTCATGACTTTTCCGACAACCCAATAGTTTATGCTTGTTTCGCTCTTTCCTCTTCCCTGTTACTAGGGAGCCCTGTTAAATAGCCTTACAAAATCCTTCCCTTTTTTGCCCTCCTTCCTTCTCTCCCAGAGGTGTGCCTTTATTGCATTATCCGTACAACCTCCGCACAGAATCCTGAGCTACATACGTCTCATAGGGGCTTCAGAGGAGAGGAAGACTCATTTTGCTATTTTCCTCATCTCGGCAGTAAAGAGTGTCTGGGGTCCTGCAGGGCTCGTGAACAATGCTTCAGTCCCCAACTCCTCCTAAGAGGTTCAGGGCTCCATTTCAGAACTTCTACTAATGAAATGATATTTTAGACCTCGAGCTAGGTCTTGGGTAGCTGTGGTTGTCAGAGATTGGTCAGATTTTAGAGATCATCTGGCTCCTAGGAGCATGGACTGTGGCCTTTTGGAAATTCTGACAAGCATCTCCCTTGCTCCCTACACGGCAGTGACATTTGTGGGCAGAGTGGCATGTGACATGTGGTGGCGATAAAACAGCCCTGGGTGCGACTGACAGCAACGTTTTGTGTTAGAGTGTTCTGAGTTAAGAAATAGTCTGACATTTCAATTAACACACGTCAACAGGCCAGGGTAAAATAATGAGGCGGCAGCTTTTTGGAAAATGGGAGACTTTTGCTTTATATCAAGGTGGCCAGCATCTTCCTTAGTTAATTGTAATCCAAATTCTTTTTTTTTTTTTTAAAGATTTTTATTGGGGAATTGAGGGAGGGGAACAGGCAAGTTGCTGTCCTTTTATTCTTCAGTCTAGTTGTGGAGGACGTCGCTTCACTGGCCCATGTTGGTATTATCATTGCGCTCTTCCCAGGTGAGGCAGAATGGTCGCCGGCCACCGGACAGCCGCTCACGGTGGCTCTTGACAGCTCACGCCGGCTGCCGGCTGCACACGCTGGCTGCCGGCCGCTCACGGTAGCTTATGGAAGCCCACTGCAGCCGGGGCTGCAGCCCAGCTGGTGACTCACCGCAGCCCAGCTCCAGGTCAAGCTGTTGTTCACCATCTTAGCTGTAGAGGGCGCAGTGTCACTGGCCCTTATGTGGGATCCGAACGGGGACCCTGCTGCTCAGAGCTGGCGTCCCAAGCCAGCTCTTACCAACACACCACTTGACTGGCCCAACAATCCAAACTAATCCATCCATCCATCCATCCATCCATCCATCCATCCATCCATCCATCCATCCATCCATCCAAGCTTCTGTTTATATAATGGAGCACCCTTTACTAAATTAAAGGGTAATTATTGGGTTGTCAGAAAAGTCATAACACATGTTTGCGACAGATGGCACTAGTTCATTTTTGGAAGTATTAAGAGTCATTCACATCTATGTTATTGCTGTGTCACTTGACAGCTGACAGTTCTAGCTTCATGCTATAAAAAAATTGAGCGATTTGGTTAAGTTTTGGAGATTTTTACAACAAGTTGAAGATGGAAGACCAAACTGTGCATTTTTGCCATATTTTACTGTTTTACTTCCATAAAGGGAAGAACGCGCGTCAAGCTTGTGAAAAGTTGCATAAAGTTTATGGTGACAATGCTCTACAAGAATGTCAGGGCCAATGATGGTTCACAAAATTCTGTGCTGGTGATTTTGATCTCAACGATGCTCCTTGGTCAGGGAGGCCCACCGAGGTTGATGACGACAAAATAAAGGTATTGATCGAGTCAAACCCACGTTACATGACAAGAGATTGCAGAAACATTGAACATCCATCATTCAAGTGTTCATGACCACCTAACGAAGCTGGGATACGTAAGCAAGCTCGATATTTGGGTTCTGCACGAACTCAAAGAGGCTCACTTGACTTCGTGTATAAACATCTGCAATATGCTCATTAAACGTGAGGAAAACGATCCTTTTTTGAAGCGACTGATAACTGGTGACGAGAAGTGGATTGTTTACAACAATGTGGTGCGCAAACGGTCTTGGTCCCAACGTGATGATTCGCCTCAAACAACATCGAAAGCAGACATTCATCAGAGGAAGGTTATGCTCTCAGTGTGGTGGGATTTTAAAGGTGTCGTGTTTTTCGAGCTCCTACCAAGGAACCAAACAATCAATTCGAATGTGTACTGTCGGCAATTGGACAGTTTGGACGAATCCATCATCCAGAAACGTCCAGAGCTTGTTAATTGTAAAGGAGTTGTGTTCCATTGCGACAACACGAGACCACACACAAGTTTGATCACCCGTCAAAAATGATTGGAGCTTGGATGGGATGTGTTGCCACACCCACCACACTCGCCTGACCTTGCGCTGTCAGACTTCCACTTGTTTCACTCTCTTTAAAACTCCTTGCGTGGCATAACGTTCAATTCAGATGAGGCTGTAAATCAGCACCTTGTTCAGTTTTTCACAAATAAAGACAGGTCCTTCTAAGAAAGAGGAATTATGAAGCTCCCTGAAAGATGGCAAAATGTTATTGAACAAAACGGGCCATATATCACGGATTAATCTTTGTTCTTTATATAAATAAATGACCTTTGAAAAACATAGACAAAATATGTCATGACTTTTCTGACAACCTAATAATAATTTTTTTTTAATGTGGATGTTCAATTGTTCCAGCACCAGTTGTGGAAAAGATGATCTTTGCTCCATTATATTACTTTTGCTCCCTTGTTAAAGATCAGTTGACGATATTTATGGGGGGGTCTATTTCTGGGCTTTGATCCATTCCTTTGATCTATTTGTCTATTCTTTTGCCAATACCACACTGTCTTGATTACTGTAACTTAATTATATTAAATCTTGAAATTGGGTAGTGTTGAGTTATTCTGGGTCTTTTGATTTACCATATAAAAATCAGTTTGTTGATATCTACAAAATAGCTTGCTTGTATTTTTATTGAGACTGAGTTGAAGCTATAGATGAAGAATCTATAGATGAATCTATAGGGAAGAACTGACATCTTGACAATATTGTCTTTCTATGAACATGGAATATCTCTCCATTTACTTAGTTCTTCCATGATATCTTTCACCAGACTTTGTAGATTTTTTGGTAAATTTCCTTATATAGATCTTATGCATTTGGTTAGATTTATACCAAAATATTTAACTAGTCTGTATACCTTTTATTTCCTTTTCTTGTCTTGTTGCATTAACAAGGACTTCCAGTATGATGTTGAAAGGTGAGGGGGGACATGCTTGCCTTATACCTGATTTTAGAGGGGGAGCTTTACGCTTCTCATCATTAAATATGATGTTAGCTGTAGGTTTTTTGTAGATTTTTTTTTGTCAAGTTGAAGAAGTTCCCCTACATCCAAGTTTACTGAGAATTTTTATCATGAATGGATGTTGAATTTTGTTAAATGATTTTTCTGCACTTATTGATATAATTATGTAATTTTTCTTCTTTAGTCTGTTGATGGATTACATTAATTAACTTTTGAATGTGAAACCAGCATTGTATACCTGAGGTAAATCCTACTTGTTCACGGGGTATAATTCCTTTTATAACTGTTGGATTCCATTTACTAATATTTTGTGAGGATTTTTACATCTGTGTTCAAGAGAGACATTGAGCTGTAGTTTTCTTATAATGTCTTTGTCTGGTTTTGGTATTGCAGTGATGCTGGCCTCATAGAATGAGGTAGGAAATATTCCCTCTGCTTCTATCTTCTGAAAGAAACTGTACAGAATTTGGTATAATTTCTTCCTTAAATGTTTGGTAGAATTCACCAGGGAACCCACCTAAGCCTAACGCTTTCTGTTTTGGAGGGCTATCGATTATTGATTCAATTTCTTTAATAGATATAGGCCTATTCAGATATCTTCTTATGTGAATTTTGGTAGATTGTGTCTTTCAAGAAATTGGTCCATTTCACCTATGTTATCAAATTTGTGGACACAAAGTTGTTCATAGTAGTCATTTATTGTCCTTTTAATGCCCATGGGATCTGAGGTGACATCCCCTCTTTGATTTCTGATATTACTGATTTGTGTCCTCTTTCTTTTTCTCTTAATTAGGCTGGTTAGAGAATATATGATTTTATTGATATTTTCAAAGAACTAGCTTTTGGTGTCATTGATTTTTTTTTTGTTTTAAAATTCACTGTTTTCTGCTTTAATTGTTATTGTTTATTTTCTTCTGCTTACTTTGGATTTAATTTTGCGCTTGTTTTTCTAATTTCCTAAGCAGAAGTGTATAGCTTAAACTTTAAATCTTTCTTCTTCCCTAATATATGCATTCACTGCTATAAATTTCCCTCTAAACACTGCTTTTACTGCATCCCGCAAATTTTGATTACTTGTTTTCATTTTCATTTAGCTCAAAATATTTTTAAAACGTCCCTTGAGATTTCTTCGACTCCAGTGTTATTTAGAAGTGTGTTGTTTAATCTCCAAGGATTTGGGCTTTTCTAGCTATCTGCCGCTATTGATTTGTAGTTGAATTGCATTGTAGTCTGAAAACAGACACAGTATGATTTCCATTGTTTTACATTTGCTAAGATAGGGTTCATGGCCCAGAATGTCCTCTAGCTTGGTGAATGTTCCATTGAGCTTGAGAAGAACATGTGTCTGCTATTGTTGGATAAAACAGTCTACAGATGTCCATTATATGCAGTTGATGGCTGGTGTGGTTGAATTAACTATGCCCTTGCTGATTTTTTGTCTATTTCTCATAGAGAGATATTGAAGTCTCCAGCTATAATAGTGGATTCATCCATTTCCCCTGTCAACTCTATTAGTTTTTGCTTTTTCTTTGTAAAGGCTATATTGAGGCTATTTTCAGCTGTTTCTTTCCCAGATTAATTTTAATTCTGAATCATTATGGCTGAATCTGAATATGGCTCCAATGGTAAAGGAGGATCACACTGGAAAGGGAAGGAAGGAGGTGACGGGCAGGAGGGGTGGTAAGGAGGTGTATGTCCAGGTGTAAACCCTCTGGATTCATTATTTGAATGTACATTACGTGCCCTAACACAAATTTAGCTGTACCCCTCCCTGCTGCTAACTCTCCAATTCCACTGTGTTCACTGAGACTCACTTAACAAACACAAGCTGAATTAACAAGTGACTCCTGGGTGGAGTTATTGGTGGCAAAGATAGATTAGTAAGTTTTAAAGAAAGGTGTTAACAACACATTAACACCCCCACTGAAAATTTCTCCCTGTGAAGAGGGCTAAAAGGGGGCTCAGACACGGAGAGATTTCAAACCAGCCGTCACAGCATTTTATGCCAAAGTCAAATAAATATTCACAGATTTGTAATCCCCAGGATGTCTAGAAGCCACTTCCAGGTAATGGAGAGGGTACCCTCTACAGTGGAAGCCCACACACCTGGCAGGCTTCCAACTGGAACTCTCCAGTGGAACTTCTGCAGAGTAAGAGCATAGGATCATTAATATTTATAATGAGGGCCCCCAGGGCCTGTAAGATCCTGAATCATCCAAGATAGATTAAATCATGTTGAACCAAGCTTTAGTGTTAAGTATATTTAATTGTATTCTAAGTCTTCACAGACTGATTATTTTTAATTAAACAGCCTGGTGACTATAACGTATCACTTATTTGATTTGATATAGTAGGGAACTATTCACTAGGATGTTTAATAAGTTGAAATGCCCTGTGGCTGACCGCACGGAGTGACAGGTATATGTGTGTTTACAGGCGCAGAGATTAGGCTAACATTTTGAGAGCGAGCTAAATGTTGCTGTTAATGTAGTTTAGATGTTAATGGAACATAAAAGCATAAATCTGCCATTTGCAGCTATGTGTGTGTATGCTCATATAAATAACTAACAGGGTTTTCACAATCCATCAAAAATACAGCAGGTCCTCGAATAACGCTGTTTCATGGTCATTTTGTTGTAATATTGATGAGATGCCGTAGGAACTTAACTCTTGTTTCTATCAATTAGCCTATGGTGAAATTGGTTTCATTGTATGTTCTTTTGCTTAAAGTTGCAGAAGCTATTGGGATGTTAAGTGAGGATTTACTGTACAATGATTACTAAATTGGCTTTTAAAAACATTAGGATCCCATTAGGCTAAATTCAGCAGCTGATTACAGAGCAAAATAAACCACAAGAGGACTCTAAATTCTTGTTTGTTGCTGCTGTTAAAAGGTACTGCACTTTCAACAAGGCCATGGGCCCCTGGCGAAGTGAGCACATGGTCCTTGCTGGTGAAGAGGGGCCCTATCCGGCTCTACATCTGGATAAGGATGCTTCCGGGGAGATGCCTCCTCCTCGCACCTGTTCTGGGAGTTCCATCGAGGAATATATAAAGCAGCCCAGATAGAACTCAATATTTTTCAACTTTTTTTTTATTTTTTATTATGGCCTTCCCCCCACCAAGAAGGATTTTTGGACGTTTTCTTCCCTCCAACCCCACTCCCCACCATATTCACCATGTCTTTTATTTTCTGTACGCTCATGTTTTCACATCTGGGCCTTGCTCTCCCTGTAGGGGCTGCCTCTCCCGGGTTAGCCAATTCCTAGAGATAGCAAACAACTTGCCTAGTGCGTGTCCTTTTCAGATGCAAACCAGCCAATCCTGAGCACCCACTCACAATCATCTCCTTAATTAAGCTCTCAGTTCCAGGCCAGTATCCACCTGCCCTGATGATGATCATACCCCAGGGCCAGGTAGCAGACAACCTGGGACAGCCCCTATGTGCCCCTCCCCTCCCCACAGCTGTCTGAAATTATTCAAACCTGTCAATCCTAAATCTGCTCACCTCGCCTCACCAGCTCCTCGGCAGGAAATCACAATGAAGGCTCCTGTCCATGGGTCCCCCTCTCCGTCTGCCTCCTGACCCACCCTGGTGCTTCCCTGTGTGCCCTCCCCACCCCCAGTGGTGTGCCTCTCTTCTTGGGAACTGAAATTAACAAACTATATTTTCAATGGCAATCGTCTCCTGATCTGTTGACCTCACTGTCCCTCAGATTTGCTATTGATATATATTTTAAAACACCCCATCCCATGAACTTACACTGTGTATCAGCTTATGTACTGTGGTCCCTGGGAGGGTCACGAATCATTATAATAACTAAAGTTTTGTGTTTTTTTTAATCTCTCAACAACCAATTTTCACCCCTTATTTTGCTCCCATGGAAAACTTATGAGTTAACCAATCCTCACTGTACATGAAAATAACTTGGGGAGTTTTGAGAAGTACCTACACTTGGTCCCCATCCCAGGCCAATTAAACCAGAATCTCTGGGGGCAGGACCAGGCACTGGTATTTTTTTCAACATTCTCCCTGGTGATTCTAATGTGCATCCAGGTTGAGAACCTCTGAGTTAACCCAAATCAGTTGCTGCCCCACCTGCTCCCTTCACCAAGCCTGGCGCCTGCACACTGCATTCACTTTTACAGACAAGAACCACAGGAAAAAACCCAAACGACTCAGGGCTCCATGGCACAGCCACATTTCTGAAAGGTCTATCCTGTTTCAGCCCAGGAAATTGGTATTTAAGTGTAGACATAGAACAACTGCTAGAGCCATTTGGAGTAAGTTGAATGGTGGCCCCCAAAAGATACGTCTGTACCCCTGGAACCTGTGAAGGTGACTGTGTGGGTCACATAAAAATTTGCAGATGTAATTAAGGGTCTCAAAATGCAATCGTCCTGGATTTAGGGTCAGCCCTCCAACCAATGACATTTGTCCTTATAATAGAAAGGCTGAGGGAGATGTGAGACAAAGAGACACTCAGAGGAGGAGATCATGTGAAGACAGCCACAGAGACTGGCGTGATGCATCTCCAAGCCAGGGAACACCAAAGAATGTGGGCAATCCCAGAAGCTAGGAGACAGCATGGCAGATTCACCTTCACAGGCTCCCGTGGGATCTAACCCTACCAACACCTTGATTTTGGACTTCTGGCCTCCAGAACTACAAGAGAATAATTTTTTTGTTGTTTAAAACCACAGTTGATGATATTTTGTGATGGCAGCCCTAGGACTAACTGATTTCTTAGTGATTTTTAAAGTCTCTTATAGCCTAGAGCAAAGCTTTGAGCTCAGGACCACCCTTCCCTCTTCAACAGCTTTCAAGGACTTCCTGCGTCGAGATAAGATTGACACTTACTTCTTAACCAGGAATTAAGCACCTCCTTGACCTGACTTAACCTAACTGTCCACTCCAAAGTGACAGAGGACTCACTTTCCTTGAAGGGACTCCCTACCTCCTTGCCTTTGTTCATGTGGTTCATCCCATCTAGAATGCCCTTCCCTCAGCTGTTTACAGGTAGCGATTTTACCTGTTCTTCAAGGTACAACTCAAATGCCACTTCCTTCTGCAAGCTGCCCCAGATTTCCCCCAAACCAGCGGGACACCCTCTTCTTCCCACAGGAGGATGACTTATGCAACTTCCACCTCCATTCGGCATGTGCAAGATGATAATACTGATGAAAAACAGCAGTTAGGGCTTTCATATAGCAGTAAGTACTTTACACGCATGAACTATCTTATAATAATCCTTACAAAACACCTCTACCGCTGGTATTGTTATCATCTCACAGATGATGAAACTCAACACCAAGAAGACAGGTGACTCCCCCAAGGTCACACAGCTGGTAAGAGGCAGAGCTGGGACTGGAACTTAGCCTCTTTGGCTTCAGGTTTGTAATGCTCGGAAAGAAAGGCGGGGGCCAAGTCAGGAAAGGAGTCACAGGCATGTTGAAAAGCCTGGATTTTAGTCTAAACTAACAAAGAGCCACGTAAAGGCTCTCAGGGAGGCAGAGAGGTGATCTGGGCACAGTGTGAACAAGGCTGGGCTGCAGCCATCTGGGTGAGAGAAGATGGCAGCTGGGTCCCGAGGAAGAAAGTTGCTGGGTGAGAGCAGTTTCCCAGAGTGGACTCTGCTCGCTGCCTGCATCAGAATCTACCTGGGTACTTGTAAAAAATAATTTAGATTTTCATAAGCAGCCAGGATGAAGGAACCTCAGCTTATACAGGCCTGAGGTCTGAAAAGGGCAGGGAGGCAAATCCGATAGAAGGGAGGTAACAGGCTCACAGCCTTTGGCGAAGTGCACAAGGCCACACAGCTAATAAACGTGGGAGCTGGGACTTGAATCAACTTCATCGCCCAAGGTAGTCACGACACTAATAATGACCAGAAGTCACAGATAATGGAAAGAAAGCTCAGAAAGAATCACTGTCTCAGTTGCCTGAAGAACTCCCAAAACCATGCACTGAAAAGTGGATGAAGACAATGCAGAGTGGGCGCGATGACGCACCGGCCAGGTAACCAAGAGGTAACCCAGGGTGGGGAGCAGTGGGGGAGCGCCCTGGCCTTGCCAAATCTCAGAGGGGTGGTCTTTTCTCATCCGCGGCCGCTGGCTGTAGAAGAGCCAGGCCTCAGAGGCAGCAGGCTTCATGACAAAAAAGTGGCCCTTGTCTTATCAGGGCAAATTCATAACCCAATTTTTAGAAAGCCTCTGTTCAGAGAGTGCATTTGCTGGATAGGTAAATATTCTCACTATCTAAAGTTTATGTGCACATACACACTCTCTCCCTCTGTATATATGTGTATATCTAGACATGTATTCATATGAATACACACACACACACACACACAAGACACCCCCATTCACAGTTGCCCATCTATCCATTTACTGTATGTACGTGTTGTGTATAATCGAGAAAAATGATACTTTTTTGCCTGGGAGGAGTTTCTCAACAGCTGTGAATATCCATTTTGAAAGTTTTTATTCTGTTATTTAGAACCAGTGAATCACGACATTGCAGGCTTTGAAAGCTGGGATGGGTTACAGGCCACTAAATCCAGTTCCCCCCAGTCAGCACAAATATTTCCTGGGTGCCTACTATATGCCAGACCCTGGATGTGAGATGGTACAAAGCCATGGCCCCTCCTTACGAGAGTTTACAGCTAAACTCTTTATCTTAGAGATGAGAAAACAAAGGTTTAACCAGAGAGGTTAAGTAACTTTCGAGGTCACACTAACTTGGTTTAATTCCATTAAAGATACTTCCAGTTCCAGGCATGAATCACCAACCTTAAAAAAATCAGAAAACAATTCAATATTCTTAACACCATGGGAGTAGGCAAAAATAACGGTCCTCAAAGATGTCCATATCCCAGTCCCCTGAACCTGTGGACATATTAAGTTACATGGCAAGGGGGGAAGGAATTAAGAGAGCAGATGGAATTAAGGTTGCTAACCAGCTGAATTTAAGAGAAGGAGATCAGCTTGGATTACCTGGGTGGGCCCAGTGTACCCGCTAGCTCCTTTACATGGAGAGGAGGAAGGCAGAGGAGTCAGTGTCGGAGCGATGCAGCATGAGGAGACTCAACAGGCCACAGCTGGTCTTGAAGATGGGAAGTGCCCATGAGCCAAGGAATGCGGGCAGCCTCTAGAAGCTGGAAAGGAACAGGGCCCTGCTGACACCTCAGTTTTGGCTCTGTGACACTCATTTTGAACTCTGACCTCTAGAGCTCTCCAGGAGAATCAACTGATACAGTTCTAGGCCTCTCAGCTTGTGGTAATGTGTTACAGCAGCCACAGGAAATAAATGCTCCCTCTAACTAGATCTTACAAAGCACCTCAGAGCGCTGGGGGCCTGCTGGAGTCACTCTGAAATGAGCATCACTTTTCTTTTTAGGAGCCCAGACACCTCGTTTCACTTTAAAACTTAGGATCTGTTTTCAGTCTGGCCATCTCCCTCAGCCTTTGCTCGCCCCACCCCCACCCCGGGTACATTCCAGCGTTTAATGCAGAAATAGAGATGAGCAAAGGATGCCATTTTTTATAACTTTCTTCCTCAATTCTTCCAGACACGTCTCTCTCTGCCTCTAGATCTCTGTTTCCAGTGTTTTTATTTTCAGAAACGCTCTTGGTGTTCATTCCTTGCAGCCCACTGACGAAGTGACCTTGGGGGCCAGCGCTGCTCTCCCCACGGCCCCAGCCGCCTTTCATGCCTGTCTGTGTCTGCTCGGAGACGGTCTTCTGCTTCGGGGATGAGCTTCAGATTCAAGGCCCTCCTGACACGGATGGAAAGGAGAGGGCCTTGCGGAGAAGGGCCAGGCTCCGTGTTCTGGCTCAAGGAGGAGGACTCACTCCTGCCCACTACGGTTAGAGAGCTGAGGTGGGAAAGACCCACTCGCAGGAGAAGGAAGAATGCATCTGCCATCTTAGGGAAGGGAGATGGGCAGAAAATGGCTTCTGGAGAGGGGGACTCAGAGAATGAGAGCATCGATTTTCTGACAGTGAAAAGCTGTCCCTCCTGGGAATGTTTGAGACAGGCCTTATCATCCATTATTCAATAAAATATTCACTGAAAACCTTAGTGCCGGATACTGTGCAGGGGACATGATGATGGTGGTGGTGATGGTGGTGATGATGAAAATGATGACCAAGATGGTGTGATGGGAGCGAACACCCACTGTGTGTGAGGCACAATTCAAGGTGCTTGCCATATACTCATACATTTTATATATTCACGTGGTGAGTGTGAACTAGTTGCTGAATTAATAAATTAACGAACAGAGGATGACTTGGTCCCTTTCACCCTATGCTCACCACGAGGGGCAGGGAGTGCATAAAGCGGAATGAAGAGAAGATGGGAGAAGGGAAATAGAAACAGAAACAATAATGTGATACAGTAAAACAGAACCGTGGTTAGGCATATGGGCTCTGGAGCCAGACTGCCGGGTTTGAATGCAGGCTTTGTTATCTATTAACTATATTGATTCTCTGGTCAAACGAATGAGCCTCTCTGTGCCTCAGTTGCCTCACCCATAAAGTGGGGGTGCTAGGAGTAGCATAGGGTTGTTGTGCACGTAATACACACCTGAACAGCGTCTGGCACACGTGAGATACTCAATTACCTGTGTTTCCTGTTATTATAAGGCACTCGACAGAATCCATCGAAGCCACTCAGAGGCAGATTTGGTTGCTGCAGATTCCTAATTTTGGCTTCTTCCCCAGCCCCACTTCTCAGCAGCTAATTGGGAGTCTTTACTGCCTCCATTCTTGCTGCCATCCTGGATGCCCAAATCCCCGCTTCTGATTAAACCTGATTTCCTGTTTTGCATCTTTATCTCTCCCCAGCCAAGAAAGACTTCATCCAACAGATGAGAGCTGAGTCTTCAGGAATGTGTAATTTTAGAAAGGGAGGGAGTTAATAAAAACGGAAGATGGAGCTGGTCTGGCTAGAGGGGGAAGGTGGGAGAGAGGGGTGCATTAGGCAGGAGGCAGAACTACAGTATGTAAAACCTTGACTGCAGGCACACTTTAGAAGCTCAGTGGGGAGCCACTGACGTTTACAACACTTTATAAACCTATAATTGTTATGCACATCCTAGGCGGTGCCGTTTATTCTAGTGGTGGTATTGGTACCTGTACAAACAGCAGTTGGAGTGCTCAAGCCATTAATGTCATAGCGGTGATGACCATGGTAACAGTAAGAGTAGCAGCACTGTGGGAACTGAGCCATCATCACCGTCCTCCTTACAGTTAACGTGCATTTAGTCCTTATTTTGTGCCATCTAAATACTTTATCTCATTTCATCCTCACACTAACCATATGAAGTAGCTACTATTATCCCCATTCTACAGATGAGAAAACAGAGGCAAGAAAAGAGTTCTGTGACCTGGGCAAAGCTGCACTGGAACCCAGAGCCCCAGGACCTGGATGCTTGGAAAAGACTATGTTAGGCCCAGTGAGAAGCTGCCTGGCTTACCCAGCAGGAAATAGATGTTAGGGACTGATACCTCAAGTACCTGCGAAAGATGGGCCTTCCCTGAATTTTAGGGGGCATTTATGGAGCACAGCCCCTGAGAGGTGATTGTGGGGTCCTGGCTGAGCCTTGGAAAGTGGTGTAATAACTGAGGGGAGCAGCTAGTTCAAGGTTCTCTGATGCCCCTGTGGCCCCTGTCAGAGCTGGGGTCCTGGGATGGCTACACCCTGTTCTAGTCATAACCCCGGCCAACCCTATGACTGGTACACAGGGGCAGGCAGTAGCTCCCCCTGCAGGCCTCCCACCCTCTGAGGCTGGCCATCATGCCCAGCATGTGGGCATCTGGCTGGGACCCTGAGTCCCACTGCTGTTTGCTTTGAGTCTGGTCTACTTGAAGAGCCAATGAACAGAGGGGTAACCACAGCATGGCTGAGCCAGTGGATGTAGGCCTGGCTTCCTCCCGAGGTCGCTCCAACAGGAGGCAATCGCTATGGCAAAATGTAATTACCCCAAGTGCGCTTTGGCTCTGCTGCCTGCAAAACATGTCATGCTCCCCCGTTCCACTCCCTGTGGGAGAGGCTGCCTTCCTGAGGACAGTTGGAAGTGCAGACGCCCCAGAGAGGTCCTGGGCACCCCCTGCCTTCCCCTGCAATCTGAGACGCTCTCTCCCTCTGCATGTCCCTGTTAGTGACAGCTCCCCGGAGTCCCCCACAGTCCCCCTGCAGAAGGCAGAGCTTAAAAGTCCTGTTTTGCAGGCTCCAGGGGGACTGCAATGCCATCTTTCCGTGCCTTGATTAAGAACGATCCTTGGGGCCCTGCTGTAAGAGGGGATGAGCTCCCCTGATGGTGCTGCATACACAGGAAAGGGAGGTGCTGCCTGGGGACAGCTGCTGGAGCCCTAGGGAGGTGGCAAGGGGGAGAGGGAGGCCTGCTGGGAATAGTCTGGTCTTCTAGAGCAGCGGGGGAGAGGCCCAGGCTTTGAAAGCCCAGAGGAGGAGAATGTTAAAGAGCAGGAGGCAGATTTACTCAGCCCTCTGGTGGACACTCCAATGACCGCTTGGCTCCTGGCCCCTGCAAGGCCAAGCTTATAGCTGGGGCCACCCGGGTCCCTGGTCACAAGGAGCCCTGGCCAGGAGAAGCCTCTGACCCTGTCCTTTGGTCAGCTGGCGGAGCCGCTCCCTGATTTCTGGTTGGCTCCTTACCTTTGACTGACTGTTCCAGACCCCTCACCAGTGACTCAGCTCAGTTGCCACTGGGTGAGTCCTGACTTTTCTGTCCTGCTCCCATTATCGTGGGAGGGTGAAGGGACTCAGCAGGACTCATTCTGTAGGCCCAGAACCCCATGCTTTCTAGTGCTTTCCTGGGAACCTCACAGTGCGTCTCAGATCTCCTTTGCTTCAGGCCAAGCCCCAGGATTCAGGGCGCGAGTGGATCCCACACTGCCTGTGTGCATGGGGTCTCCTCTTGTCTCACTTACTGTGTGGCTTTGGATGAGTCACCTGACCCCTCGGAGCCTCAATTCCTATGTCTGTAAAGTGTGGATAACAATAGCTCCATTTGCAAGCCTGCTGTGAGGTCTAAGAAGGTAAGGACTGTTTTTTGTTTCCTAGGGCTGTCACAACAAAGTACCACACACTTAGTGGCTTAAACAGACAAGTATTGCCTCAGGTCTAGAGGCTGGACATCTGAGATGGAAGTGTTTGTTGACAGGGGCGGTTCCTTCTGAGGGCTATGACAGAGAATTTGTCCCATGCATCTCCCCTAGCTTCTGGTGGTTTCCTTGGCACCGAGAAGCCTCACCCCGATCTCCGCCTTTCTCTTCACATGGCGTTCTCCGTGTGCATGCGAATCTGTGTCTAAATTACCCTACTCCAGTATGACCTCATCTTAACTAGCGGCATCTGCAATGACCCTATTTCCCAAATAAGGTCACATTCTGAAGTACTTGCGGGGGCGGGGGGGGGGCTAAGACTTTTGGAGGAGACACAATTCCATCTATAACATGCACGTAAAGGTACTAAGCATAGGTGGGTTTTCCAGAAACGCCAGACCCTTTTTCTTCCCCATGGAGGAGCTGGCCTCAGGGGCTGAGGGGAGGTTCCAGCACTTGGGCTGCTTTGTTGTTGGGGACAGGCCCTACTTCCTGGAAAAATGCCACCTGGCAAGTGCCGTCAGAGAACTGCCTTCATGCTCCGCTCTGGCCAGACTTTCCCATCGGGGATGCCCTGCCCCAGAGAACAAGTCCAAGTTCCACACCGAGGCTGTCCTCTGCAGGACAACTCCCCCTGCCTGTGACAGAGGAGGGACGGGGCCAAGGTCGGCAGGGAAAGGCTGGCCTGTTTTCAGTCTTCCATGTTCCTGCTTCCCTGAGGGGACCCTGACTGGGGAGGGCCTAAGAGCTGCCTTGTCCCCAGGTGACTCCTCTGGGCTGGCGGTTGGCTTTTTTCCTCTAGGTCCTATAATGATGGAAGGGAAACCTTGTCTCTGTGGCTTGGCCCGAGGAAAGCTTAGCTCATCTCTCCACCCTGGGGATTAGCATGCTTCCTGTTTGTCTAATATCATTCTGATCCTAACAGCAGCACCGTGAAAACAACAGGTACCAAACACTGACTCTGGGTGGCAGTTATTAGCCCTAAATTCTTTCTGGGCCGTCAGCTCACTCTGCACCAGGGTTGTCTCCTGGAAAGATACGGGATTGCCTGAGGGCACAGGGCTAATAAATAAGCAGGGAATTCAGGGCACCGTGGGCAAGGCCCTCTGTCTCTCTGAGCCTCCAGGTTCCTCATCTGATGGACGGACAGAGGACGTGTACCACCTCCATTTTTCAGATGAGGAAATGGTGTGTGGTCAATAAATGATGATTGGGAGGTTTCAGTCGTCGGTGGAGGTGAAAATGAAACATAACAGGAAAGGGGTAAGGTGGGAGGGGCGTCTTTCCACTCTCAAAATCTACATTCTCATTTAAAGTCTTCAGAAACATCGCTTCCTAAAGTTCCTCAGAGAACGGCTCCTTTTTATAACCCTCTCCCCAAAGTCCCTGGGTCCACGACTAGCACCACGGCTCTGCCCCGTTCTTGGATGAAGTGGTTTATCACTGTAACCTGCCCCATCCCATCCACTGACTGCGCTCTGTGGGAGCAAGAACCGGGTTCTAGTCAGCTTGCAACGCCAGGTCTTAGCTTAAGGTCTGCTACAAAGCGAACGCCTGGCTGATGTTTGTCGAATGAATAAATGAATGAATGGGTGAAAGAAGGAATGAAGGCATTTAAAGAAAACTGCACACTTCTGGGACCACGTTTCCTCCTGTTTATTAACATTGTGAGCAGACCTGAAGAACAGAGCGTGAAGCCAGGGAGTGTGGACCTGCTCTTATCCACAGGACAACCACGGTGCTGAGGCCTGTGGCTAAGGAGCTATGCGCCTGCGTGATGAACGGATGCATGAACCCTGGAGAGCTGGTCTTCTTATCTTTGGTCTTGGAGGCAGGCTGCTCCTCAGCCACAGAGGCCTCCTACTCTGTGTATAGTAATATTATGCAGCAATGACTCCTGTACAGGTGTGGCCCCAGCAGGCTTTGGAGTCAGGCAGAACCGAGTTCTCACTCTCACAAGCTGTGTGGTCTTGGCCAGTGATTCAGTCTCTGAGCCTCTTTCCTCATCTACAAAAGGGGCTATCGATAGGCTGGTTGTGAAGACTGAATTAAGTGAGACAATTATTTAAAAGTTCCCAGCACAGTCCTGGAAACGCTGCATGTGGCTAACCCATGACGGCGCCCTTTCTCCCCTGATCCTTGATGTTGCTCAGGAAGCAAATCGCTCTGCCCGCCCTTGCCTTAGTTTCTCCCACTGAGAAGTGTGCTCAATAATATCTGCTCAGCCTCCTGCCAAGGACTGTTGTAAAGAGATCAAGAAAATGAAAGTGCTTTATAAACCATAAAGGCACCCAAGGAAAGGCTGTTTTTATTTTGCAGTTAATGCCTATGGGCATTTGTTCCATTTCGATTCCTAAGAGTGTTAGAGCTTCCTGGGGTGGCTTCTTCCTGGTGAATAGCCACACCCCTCTCTCCTGAACACTATTATTTCTGACCCCATAGCCTAAGAAGTCCAGAGGCAGTACTATGCCACCACCTGCCAATTCCCCCAGTTTGGATGGAATAACACTCTCATCAAAGTAGGTAAAATCTTATCCACTGCACGGGCCATTGCCAGGTTCAGTGATGATGGTCAGGCTGTCCCTATGTCTGGGAAGCTGGAGCAAAGTATGATCAAAGAGTCCATGGACAAACATCCTCCTATGAATGGATGTCACTTTTCCCATGGGTCTATAATTCCCTAACTGTAGCATATAAATATAATTTTTGTCAAACTATATTTTAAATGCCTGTAAGTACCTCCCTACACAATGAAGCCCTATAACACATTTAAAAAAAATTTTTTTTAAGGGTCAATGCCATGGTTTACTGAACTATTCCATTAATCAGGGACATTCAAGTTGCTTCCACTTAGGAGCTATTGCAATAATAATAATGATGATGATGATGTGAGGTTCATGGATATCAACACACACAGTTTATTCCTGAGGAGTTGAAGCACTGGATCGGCTTTTGACATGTATTCCCAAATTAGTTTTCTAAAGATTGGGCCCCAAGTAATAGTACACTAAAGTGCCAATTTCACCATACCTTCACCAGCAATAAGTATTATTAACACTGCCAGAATCATAAGCCAAATAATATATTGGGAATAGAAGTATGCACTACAAAAAGCTTGAAATGTCTTTTTATTTCTTCTTGGAAATCACAGTCATCTTTGATTCTTCTTTCTTTCTTATACCCAGATTGCAATCATTTACCAAATCGTAATGTTTCTTCTTTTCTAAGTTCTCTTGTATGTTTTTTTCCTTTCCTTTAAGTTCCTCTTTAGTTCAGGCCCCTGCCATCTCCCAAATGCCCGGTTCTAATGACCTCCTCAAGGGTCTCCCTGGACTTTCTCTTGCCTCTGGGCTATCCTGCCCAATGCTTTTCTTAAAAACAAAGTTTAGGATGGTGGTGGCAGTTCCATAACAATGTGAATGTACCTAATGCCACTAATCAGTACACTTTAAAAATGGTTAAGATGGTAAATGTTATGTGTTTTTAACACAGTTTTTAAAAAAACACCTTCGATTGCTTCCTTGCTCAGAAATCTTCAATGGCTCCCTGCGTCTACCAGACACAAGTTCAAAGTGTTCAGCCTTGGCTTTGAAGGTTCTCCACAATCATAACACAACAGTAATCATAACATGCTGAGCCAATACTGGGTTAAACCCTTTACAGGCCATTACGTTGGTCAACCCTCACACTAGTCCTACGAAGTAGATACTATTATTACTCCCCTCGTTCAGATGAGGAAATCTGGGCACAAAGAGATTTTCTTCCTTTTAAAACCAACTTTCTTGGGCTGGCCGAGTGGCTCAGTTGGTTAAGAGCTCGCTCAAGAGTGCAAGCTCTGAGCAACAGTGGTTCGATGCCCGGCCCAAGCTGAGCTGCTGCTGAGCTGCCAACAGGCGGCAGGATGGCTCAGCTAAAAAAAAAAAACAAACAAAAAAACCCCCAACTTTCTTGTGGTATAATTTGCATACAATAAAAAATCCACTTTTAAGTGTAGGGTGCACTGAGTTTCGACAGACGTACAACCTGGGTGTCTAAGACCTCAGTCAAGTCCTAGTACATTTCTATCATCCCCAATTAACAGTTCACAGCTAGCAAAGGGAGTGGCTGAGAATTGAACCCAGGTCTGATGCTGGAACCAGACTCTTGGCCACGCTGTCCCCGAGATCTCCCACCACCAGCTGTACCTCCTTGGATGTGTCCCCTTGGATGCAGCCCCTTGTACCTGCATGACACCTTCCACCTGCCACCTCTGCACCTGTGTTAACACTGTTTCCCCAGGGGAATGCCTCCCTTCCCTCCCACTCCTGCTCGACCAAATCCCACCCCTCCCCAGAAGCTTGGCTTTAACCTTTTCTCCTCCAGGAAGTCTTTCTGCCCTGACCCAGCCAACCCAAGGGCAGGCTAGGCCCCCTCTCCCATGAGTGCCCATCGCCTTGTTATCTGTGTCGCTCCTTGGACGCTACTGAAATACTCAACTGATGGTGATCAAATACCATTTGCACTTTGGTGATTTAAAAAAAAAAATTGTTCTTTCCCTCTAATGGACCAGATGACTGATTCTGTGACTACAAAAACGTAGCTGGGGTCTTTGTCTATCAGCGGGTTTCCTCAAAGAGCAACCCCGCTGGAATGAAAGGGAGGTAAATTACATTTGCTGAAACATGTCCAGGCTCTGGCAGATTTTACACTGATCTACTCCTTAAGTGCAATCAGTGAAAAGGCAGCCAAGTCACATTAAACACCAGTGAACACAGCAGGTTCCTTTTCCTTCTCCGGGGAATGCCTCGAGCCAAGGTAAACAGACCCTGGCATAGAGGATTGGCTGACCTTTTCCAACGGGCAGTCTGGAAGGCAGAGGCCTTGTGTTTTGGCAGCCAATCCCAGGTAGAAATGATGAGCTGAAGGAGCAAAGAAAAAGAAGGGCACATGCAAACTAAAAAAGAAGAGCTTCTGGGCTGGCCGAGTGGCGCGTTGGTTAAGAGCTGGCTTGGGACGCCAGAGGGCCCCGGTTTGGATCCCACATATGAGGGCCGGTGACACTGCCCTCAACAGCTAAGATGCTGAACAACAGCTCAACCTGGAGCTGGGCTGCCATGAGTCGCTGGCGACGGTGTAGGCTGCAGCCCCTGCTGCAGTGGGTTGCCATGGGCTACCGTGTGTAGCCAGCAGCCAGCGTGAGCGGCCAGCAGCCGCAGTGAGCGGCCGTCCAGAAGCCGGCGACTGATCTGCCTCGCCCGGGAAGAGCGCAATGATGGTGCCAACTTGGGCCAGTGAAGCAATGTCCTCCACAACTAGACTGAAGAACAAAACGACAGCAACTTGTCTGTTCCCCTTCCCCCAATTCCCCAGCTCTGTTCCCATCCCCCAATTCCCCAATGAAAATCTTTTAAAAAAAATAAATAAAAATAAATAAAAAAGAAGAGCTTCCTAGCCCCAGAAAAATTCCTTTCTTCCTCATCCATTTGCTGAGCCTGCTTCTTGGAGGCAAGCACAGGGCTGGGCACAGTGGACCGGTGATAAACGAGATGACTTCCCTGGCCTTGAGGGGTTCCCGGTAGAGAAAGTGACCCCACCTTAGCCTTTAGCTACTGAGCATCTGCTATGTTCCAGGCACCAGGGTCTGGGGGTGAGGCGAGTAATATCTGCCCTTGAGAAAAAACTGGGGAGAGACAGACAGGGGTGCACCTTATGATAACACAATGGAATTTGTGCTGTGTTACAGTTCTTGCTTCTCAACTGTAACATGGGGATACTAACAGCACTTGAAGGCAAAATGGGGAATGGGTTGGCCTCTGGAGACAGACTTCCTGGGTTCAAACTTCAGCTCAGCTACTTATCAGCTGTGTGACTGTGGCAAGTTACTTAACCTCTTTGTGTCTTGGTTTCCTCATCAGTCAAATGGTGATAATACAAGCACCTAATAGTTAGAGTTACTTATGAGGGTTAAATTCTTAGCCCATGTGACATACTTAGAACCGTGTCTGGTACATGGAGTTCTAGAAACGTCAGTGATTATTTGCTATTCAACATTTAAGAGAGTAAAATAGATGTATAAAGTCATTTTTTTTCAGACTATCCATACAGACATTTTTTTTCCCATGAAAATAATTCCGACCATAATTTTGTGCAGTCCTGAAAACATTGCTTTCCAGAGAAAGTTACGTTGTGTGTCAAGAGAATATGAAAAAGGAAAGAAGGAAAGAAAACAGTGGTCTCATTAATTGCTCTATCGGTGTAATCCCTCCTGGGCTGGTAAGAGTGGCTGATTTATTTGCAAGGTTGGATTATTCATTTCACAAGTTCAAACCTGCTCTTTTCATTGTTCTGGCCTACCACGTGCAAAAACACACACAGAGATACACACGGACAGACATACCCAGAGTCCTCCAAAAAGCTTTCCTTTCCAGGAGCAAAAGGCAAAGGGCCAGGAGAAAGGGGCATTAAAGAAACAGCTTCCACGTGAACTAGTGGCCCCATTACTCTGACTTGGGGTTGGTACCTGTGCCCCTGTCACGCACAGCCCAGCCTGCCCAGGATACAGCAGCAGCAGCAAGGGAGGACTGGGGTCCTGAGGTGCAGAAAGGGGTTCTCCTCCTTTAGCTGGGGACAACAATGATAACATTCTCTGGTTCTCCATTTCCCTACCAGTTTCTCAATCTCGAAAAACTAGAGGGAGCCGCATGGTAGAGAAATCAGAGGGGCTGAGCCTGCTTTGCTGCCTACGCATCCCATGACCTTTGGCCATTACTTACCCCCATGATCCTCAGTTTCCTCGTCTCTAAAATGGGGATAATATAACCCACCAGCCTCTGGTTCTCATATGCTTTACAGGAGAGAATATGTATGAAGACACTTTTGTAAACCCCAGAGTATGCCTCCTGCAGCCTTCTCCACCTCAGTGGCTGCCTCCTGGACATTGTCACTGGACGTCAAAGGGCATTTCAGACATAACTCATCCCACGCTGCCTGTGGATCTGTGCATCGCCCCCAAACCAGCCCTGCCAGCGTCTTCTTCCCCATCTCAGTAAACGACCACTCCACCTTCCAGTGTTTGGGCCCAAATCGCTGGAGTCAGATTTCACTCTTCATTTTCTTACATCCGCATCTAATCCATCAGCAAATTCTGCAGCCAGCTTTTCAAAATAAGTTCAGAATCTGATCACTCCTTAATACCCTCACTGTTACTACCCCAGGCCCCCATCCTGGGATTATCACCGTCGCCTCAGGACCAGTCTCCCTGCTGCCATCCTTACCCCCACCCTCACCCGAGTCTACTCTCAACACAGCAGCCAGAGTCATCGTATCAAGGAGTAAGTTGGGTCAGGTCCCTCTTCTTCTCAAGAATCTCCAATGGCCCCCATCCCTCTGGGGTAAAGGCCGAAGTCCTTACAATGCCTGGTGGGGGGATCATTCACCTCTGGGGCTCATCCGCCATCGCCTACCTGGCTGGCTCAGCTGCACACACTCTGGCCCCTTCGCTGTTCTTTGACTTTGCAGGTACACCCCTTCCCTAACCCGCCCTCAGGCTGAGACAGGGACTCACCACTCTGCCTGGAGCCTCTCCCTGGACATAACACGGCTCCCTCCCTCTCATCCCTCAGGTGTGCATGCAAATGTCACCTTCTCAGGGGCTCTGGGGCGCCCTGTCTGAAATCACAGCTCCTGCCCTTGGTAACTCTCAGTCCCCATCTCACTTTGCTTTTCTCCACTGAGCCTTTCCCACCTGACATACTATCTACTTGACTTCTTTGCTGTTCACGGTCAGCAACCCAAAGGCACGGATGGTTGTCTGTGTCTCTTTCTCCCTCCCAGTGCCCAGGATAATATGTGGCACAGAGTATGCACTCCATAGATACACCCATGGAAGGACTTAACAGATGCTTCCTTATGAGGCAGAGGTACACTTTACATCCCGGTTTGTACTGGATTAAAAGGAAGCAACTGGACCCATCTATTCCATGCCATCTCCTCTCCATCTGGAAAGAGCTCTGGGCGAGCATTCTGGAGTCAGAACAAACAAGTTCATTCTGCTTCTAGCTGATGCCAGTCAGAGAGCTGCCAGGGGCCTGCTGGGGAAGGGGAGGGGACTGCAGAGGGAAAGGCTGGGGGCCTCACACATGGCAGAGTGTCTGGGAATGGGCAGCGAGTGTCTGCAATGCCAGAGGGTCTGGCAACTCACTCGTTCCCAGGACGAGTAGGAGCCAAGGAAACCATGAGGTGGGAACCCTCCACCCCTACATCCCTTACAGATGAAAAGGGATTCGCATAAGCATCAAAGCGAGCTCTGGAGGGGCTGGCTGGGAAGAGGAGGAGATAGCCTACGCCCGACCCTCGGCCTGGAGTGGAAGATAAACAGGAGGTGTGCACGCGATTCATATTTATCGGAAGGAGGTGAGAAGGGAGGAAGAGAGACAGGAAGGCACGAAATGCATGGTCAGTCATTTCCCAAGTCCTGGATCCAGGCCCTTCTTGTCCTCTGTCTCCCCGAGTCACTGCCCAAATCAAGGCCACCTGCCCCCACTTTGTTGCCAAAAGTAGAAACTGAAGCGAGAAGGGCCCCATCTCAGACCCCCCCGGGCTAAGGTCTTATCCCTGGACTGTCCTCTCCCCCACCGGTGGCATCCCTGGGCCAAGTGCCAAAACAACGTGTGGGGACTTGGGAGGCAGCTGCTGCTGTGCCTCAGGGACAGTGGCACAGCTGAAAGAGCAGGCCAGACAACAGGACACGTGGGCTGAGAGCCTGCTTGGCCACCTACTGGCTGAGGGTGCGACCATCATCATTTTGGTCCACTCAGTGCCCAGTCCCCCTCTTCCTCAGGCAACAGCACCCTCGGGTTTCCTCTGGAGGCCTGTCCCTCTCCCATGCTGTGCAGGCACCGTGGCCACTTCTGCCTGCTCTGGCCTGGTCATTCAGCATCACTATGGACATGTTCCCTAACTCAGAGCCAAAAAGGTGTACTTGGGGGACCGCTGAGAGAGAAGCAATTATTTCCCCCTCACTTGAAGCTGTGAAGGTATAGCTTAGAAACCCAGGGATTATCTTGCCTCCAAGAAGGGCAAGACTTGCAATGCCCCAGGAAGAGGGCAGAGCCGAGGACGGGAGGGCAGAGCCAAGGGGTGGCCAGAGGCAGGACCTGATGACATTGTCAGGGCCCCTGGACCCAGCTGTGTCTGAAGCTGGAACCCTGGATGTTTCGGTTATTGAATAAGACACTTGGCTCAATCCGGTCTGAGCAAGATTTCCTGACACTTTCCAGAAGAGTCCGCATGGGTACCCAGCTACAGCCTTGGGCAAGTTGGTTCACCTCCTTGGGTTTCAGTACCTTCCCCTCTCAACATGGGTGGGGGGATTTCATGACCTCTTAGGTCCCCTCTAGCTCTCCACTGTGGGTCTGTGCAGAGGGCTACCACCATCAGCCCATGTTTCGAATTCCCACTAATGAGGGGGAGATACATCCTGGTGTCCAGAGGGACCCAGGCCAAGTGGGCGCTGGACAGGGCCTCCTGGGTCAGGCCTGGGGTCCTGAATGGTCCCCTGTTTACTGAAGGTTAATGGGTATCACAAAGCCTTCCAGGTACCTGCTCACCAAACTTAAGTCTGTCACTCCATAGGGGGCCAATGACCCTCGATTTCTTCTGGAAGCTTAGCAGTAGAAGGCATGAGCCCAGTGGCCCTGCTCAGCCTCTGTGCATATTTGTAAGGGAAGACTTCTTTTTCTCTACAGTATCCTCAATACTATCGACATCATGCAGACAATTCTTTAGTGCTGGGGGTGTGTTCTGTGCTTTTTAGGATGTTTAGCAGCATCCTTGATCTCTAGCCATGAGATGCCAATAGCATATCTCCCCTACTTGTGACGGCCGAAAATGTTTCCAGACACTGCCACGTGTCCCTGGGGGGTGGGGCGGAGGGGACGGCAAATCACCCCTGGTCAAAATTACTGCTTTAAAGAATGTTGAGAGCCCAGAGGGCAACACTTGGTTCCTAAGCCTGAAGTGTTCATTTTACCTCTATCCTTAACTCTTCCCAGCAAAATCAATCAGTCGATCAATCGATCAATCAATCTCTTCTCTTTCTCCTTGCTTTTGAGTTCCAGGCCTGGTTCCTGTAGACTCCTGGGCTTCACCTTTAGCTGTGACCCTGACACATCACAGTGGCTCGTCACTGTTTTTGTGGTGATGGCTTCCTCTAAGAAGCAGTGACCATTTCCCAAGTGCAATGCTACCTGTGCACACGCTCACAGGACACCACATACCACCATTCTGCCTACAATGTCAGAGAGTCCTCAGGTCCCTTAGAGCTACAGCCAAGACCCTCTGGGGCTCATGGTGTTTGATCCTTTCAGACCTTCTCACAGGCTCCGCCATGTCTCTGCCTGATAGAGCAGAAAGAACACAGGATTTGGAGTGAGAAGACCTGGCTGGAGTTTGGGTTCCACTAATTAGCTATGTGACATTGGATAAGTTACCTGACCTCACTGAGCCTCAGTTCTGAAAAATTGGGAAGACCTCTTTGGTTTAGGGCTGCAAGGAAAATTAGGTATCATCAGATCTAACGATCTCCTAATGTCCCCTCTCTCCACCTTTCATGCCACCTGACATTCCCCTCCCAGATTAATCTGCCTAGAGCACAGCTGTGGGCATGCTCTCCTCTGCTCACAAGCATTGCATGACTCCCTCTTTCCTAAAGGAAAACATCCACCTTTTGTCATCCAATGCTCTCCATGGTCAGGCCCTATTTTAACTTTCTACCTATCTACACCCTAGCTAAAGCGAACTACTTCTGTGTTTAAACATTTTCCGGGGATTTTTTGCCTTTGCATCTTTACTCACGCTGTTCCCTCTCTCTGGAATGCCTTTCTCTAGCCTTACTTCTATCCATCTTTTTTAAGGTCTTGCTCAAAGGCCACTTCCTCTGGAGGCAGATACAACTTACTCCTACCCCAAGTTCCTACAGCCCTTGGCCTCACATCTTCTGCCTGAATCCCACACCTGTGGCTTCTTACCTGAAGACTTCCTTCTGCGTGGTGGCTGAGAACATGAAATCTGAGGTTGACTACCCTGAATCAAGTCCTGGGTACCACTGGCTTGCTCAGCCCCTCTCTGAGCCTTCTTTTCCTCAGCTGAAAAACAGGGCTAATAATAGTGCCGACATCCAAGAATTACTACATGCGCTAAACTCTCTGTCAGGTACTGAGCCCAGCTGTAGGATCTATATCTGTCAAGTGTTTATCACGGTGCCTGGCACAGAGGAGATGCTCAGTAAATTTCACTACTATCATCACCATCATTATCAGACCCTGGGGAGGGATCAGGAGAAAAGACTTCCACGGGGCTAAGGTGAATTGATAGCAACCAATTAAAGGAGATGAACCAATGTCGAATTCCACAGTGGCCCCTAGAGAAGGAGGAAATTAGGAATAATAACATCCAATACCTACTTCATGCTGAGTATGTGCCAGGCACTGTCCTAAGCATTTTATATGCATTAGCTCTGTAATTCTCACTACCGCCCTAGAAGGTGAAAAGCATTAGCTCTCTTTTACAGATGTGAACACTGAAACACAGAGAGGACAAATAACTCACCTGAGATCACACTGTTGCACAACTGGGATTCAATCCCAGGCCACCTGGCTCCTGAGGCCCCTACACTGTCCTAAACAATCCTGTGCCCTAACAAGGTGTGTGTGAGACCTCTCTTGAAACAGAGACCCTGGGGAGCTCTTCAAGGAGCGTCCGCGACCAGGAGAAGACAGCGTCAAAGGCCACAGGGGACTGTGAAAGGTGTCTTTATGCTGGGCTGTCTGCTGTTTAGTCTGAGCTCTGTCCACACCACCTGGGATTGCCCACCACTCTGCAGGGCCGGAAAACATCTGGAGCCCAGATGCCCCACCATTTTCTGGGCCAAGTAAACGGAGGTGCCATTTTCAAAACTTATTGCTCCTCAAAGCATTTTAAAATACTTCTTAAGAAGGAGGGAGAAGGGGGTTCGGGGGTTAAAGTTAGAAAGAACATCTCCGGGAAGAATCTCAAACAAATCCCATTTCCCCTGTATGTTTCAAAGTTTTGGAGGTTCAGGCAGTTCAAAGGCTGCTCCTGGCTCAGTGTGTATGAGGGCAAACCTAGAAGCTGGCTGGGCCCGAGGCCACTGGAGGGGGGCGGTCGGAGGCTGAGAAGGTGGATCAAGGCAGAAAACTACGCTCAGATTCTAGATGATGATGATGAGACCAGAGTCCTCTCTCCAAGAGGTGAGATGACAGAGGTTCCAAACCCCCTGTACCCCAAATATACTAGTCATATACTATATAAATACAGGGGGGAGGATGAGACTGGATTATTATCTGAGATCCAATCCTCCCTAAATTTAAGTCATTGTCTTCGTAGTGAAACTCTTCAAACGATGGAAAATTTAAAAATGTTCAGCAACTTTTCACGATGGCTGTCTTAATGTGCCTAGATTAATTCTTTTCTTTAAAACACTTACCAAACTTCTGTTCAAACCACATCCCAGCCCATTCACTCAACACACACCATGAGCACCTGCTGTACGCCTAGGTGTGGGAGGCAGGGGTACACCAGAACCATGGGCCTCCATGAGCCTGACCATGGAGGACTTCTGGCACTATATCTCCTTCCACTCCCTCTCCATCCAACAGGCACAGCTTTTGAAACTCAAATAAGATCATGTGTTCTTAAAAAAAAAATGGATGACATATTATTAGACACCAGTTTAAAAATAACTGAGTCTAGTTTCAGCTCCGGGGCAAGAATCCTGTGTTCAACCAACCCAAGTAATTGCAGGATCAGCAGAGTCGCGCATCTGGGCCGTAATATACCCCTCGGAACTGCGCTCCGAGGAAGGCCTGCGCTGAGCATCGCCAGAGTGGGTACAGCTATTCAGTTCGATGCTGGGCTCTCTGTAAGGATTTTCCTCGGGAGGCTGTTCTTCACCACACTGGGTCGTCCCTATCAAGGGCCCCAAAGAAATCCCCTCCAGTCTCAGTATGAACCATAGTATTGCTCGTCCTGGTCAACAGGTTTGTTTGGTGGCCACTGGGACAGACTGGGTTTCATTTTTATCATGCCTTCCTGGAAGCTCGGAGCCCCTTTGAACAGCTCACCATAGACTGGTAGCATTACATTTTTAAAGTCATCTCATTTCTGGCTCCTTTTTGTGTTTTCACCCTTGTTTTGCTTTTATCTCTGTCACAGAGTTCACATATAGTTTTTATCTTGCCATGCATTATGTAACCTTGAAAGCAAACTTTAATCCTTTTTGGAGCATGTTGATGCATAAAATAGAATGCAATAGAATGGGATGAAATGCAATAGAATAAAGTAGAGTAAAATAAAATAAGTTTTGACCCTGAATTAAAAAAAAAACCCAAAACAATAATTCCGGTCTACCCCTATGCCAGGATGACATACCTACAGTATTCACAATAAAACACACTGAGTACATTCTAACATCTTCTTTCTAAAGGCTCACCAAGCCTGATAGGTTAATATTCCCATCTTAATTGATACATCTGGCAGGAGCAAGTTTTAGTGGCAGTGTGTCTGCTAATCCACGCGACCTTCCCACCCCAGGAAAAAATACTTTTCATCGCCATTTTCCCACTAACAAGCATCAAGAAGAAGTCAACTTTCCATTCCTTTGTTCTTCACAATGATGTGCTTTGACATTAAACTCTGTACCATGGACACGAGCTAAAGGCAACAGCAGGAGAGAAGCCCCAGGTCCCCCTGACCTTACCGCAGCCAGAGGTGAGAAAAGGAAGTGGCCTTTTGCAATCCTTAAAGGCATGAGTACCAGCACCTTGGTTTTCAAGCACAAAGGCCTAGCCTGTTTAAACACAGGTCTATTTAAATGCCCTTCATAAGCCAGTTCAGACCACCGTGAGTCCTGTGAACACAGCTGATGCAGATTTCTCCCAAAAGCTGGACGCCCCCCAACTAGAGAACAAAGCTGCTTTTCTTTAGTTCAATTTGACAAGTACTTGTTGAGCACGTACTAGGTGAACGCCATATGAGATACAAGTAAGTAGACACAAAATGAGTAAGAAGTATGTGGGAGTATTTGTGCATGCATGCACAAATAAGCAAGTTAGCAAGCAAGCAAATCCGTGCACACAGACTTTCGGCATTCCTTCATGCATACATGTTCCCTGCCTCCAAGAAGCTTGCAGTCCAGTTCAGGGTTGCGGGGACAGACACTTGCCTATAATCCTGGCTGTCTGTATTTCATTAATTTCTTTGGAGACTCCAGAACATAGTTCAGGTGTCACCTCCTCTGGCAAGTCTGTCCTGATCCTCTCCACCATGTCTCCCTGAGGCAGGTCAGGTTTCTTATAGGTCCAGTGACAATACCGATGTTATAGTATATACCTGACACTCAAGATGTGCTTAATAAATACCCGCAGAATGAAAGAGTAAGTGAGTGAGTACGTGTGTGAGTGAATGAATGGTGTTGCTATTTTCCCCAGTAAAAGTGAAACAGAGCTATTGTTTTTGAGCAGTTGCTGTGAGTCAGGTGTGGTGTTAGGTGCTTTTCACAAAGTATTTTATTGAATTCTGACAAAAGCCTTAGGAAGTAGGAACTACTATTACCTACATTTTGCAGATGATAAAATGAGACCCTGTGAGATATGTCTGACATATTCAGGTTTCACTTCCAGGCAAAGGGGGAGCTGAGAATAAATCTAGGCCTCCTGACACCTGGAGGTGAAGATGAGGGTTTAGATGATTAGATGATTTCCAAGGTGCTCACCCTACTCTTTGGCAACTTTAGGTTCCTAGATATTTCAGAAAACTGAAGTCTCCAAATCATAATCTAGAAGGAAGGTGTGGGGTGGTAGAAACCCAGCTTGGTAGCTCCCAGCTCACATTTGACATCTCTCACTGTGCTCCAGGAAGCCTAACCAGGGAGGGCAGGAAATGGGCCAGGTAGCCTGAGTCGGCTTGAGCACAGTCTGCTGGGCCTGGACAGCTAGGGGGCCCAGCCAGCCAGCCAGCCTCTGCTCTACCTCTCACCCTGCGGGACCCCTTGCTTTGCTCTCTCTCTCTTGCTCTCTCTCTCTCTCTCTCTCTCTCTCTCTCTCTCTCTCTCTCTCTCNCTCTCTCTCTCTCTCTCTCTCTCTCTCTCTCTCTCTCTCTCTCTCTCAGCCTATTGAAGGAAGTGGTGGTTTAAAATTGCAAAATAAGCAAATCAGGGCCCCAGCTGCTGTAGGAATGTTTGCATCTTGCCCCATCCTATAGAAATGTGATCCATCATTTTAATCCCCAGCCACCAATAACCCATAACTCAGGCCCCAACACCTTGGGCTCCAGAGGCCTGGGGAGCTATAAAGATGGTCTCTGGTCAGGCCAGGTGGTCCTACCCTTAGGTATTTTCAACCTTCAGCTGGCATGGCATGCTCTGCTGTCAAATGTCACTCACAGTGGCTGGGGCACCCAGGGGAGGGCCAGGAGACAAACTGGTTCAGAGGTGAACACAGAAGCCTTGGATGCAAGGTCCAGCTTTATTACTCTGTACTTCAGTTTCGTTTTTAAAAATGAAATTAACAATAATTTCATCTGCATAGGTTTGCTGTGAAGAGGAAATAAAATACCCATGTAAAGTCCCTACACCTCATGGTCTAGTACAAAGAAGATGTAGGATTCACCCCAGTTCTCTCGCCCCTGAAGGGATGCAGTGCAGGAAGGGTCCGAGTCTGATCAGAGTTCTACTAGGATCCCTCTGGGAACTGTGTGGATAAAATGTGGAGGGGACAAGGCTGGAGACGGGGATACCAGGCAGGAGGCTGGTAGAACAGACCCTGGGCACTGGAAATGGTTTGCACTCAACCCTCGGGTCCTATCTGTCCCTGGCTGCTCTGACGGTCAGCTGAGTTATGCTCAGCTTCTTATATCCATCGTTTGGTAATCACAACGACTTAACCTAGGTCTTATTACTCCCTGTCTACAGGTGAGGAAACTGAGGCTGAGGCAGGTCAAGGTTCATCAGACTTCCATCCTGAACCTATCAGCCCACAGAGGCTGCCTCCTGGAGAGATGCTATCTCTTAAAAGGTACGGAAAGGAAGTAACATGTAGGGGGTGTTACTTAAAAGCAGCCCGAGGAAGCTGAGATGAAAAGGAGGTCCACTGGTGAGTTAATGCTGCAGCTAGACAGGTTGCATGGTAAAAGAAAATTCATGATGAGAATAAAAGGCAAGCTCAGTGTTGGGAGAGCAGAGAATGCCAGGGAGCAGGGAAGCTGTGAATGGTGAGTCGGGAAAGCTAAACCCTTTTTGGATGGGGCCCAGTGTAGGCCACAAGGACTGCTCCTTTAAAACAGCAGTTTCCAAACCTAGAATCAGATCACTACCAGAGCTAGTACAGAAATATCGCTCCTCTGGCCCCGGCCCAGGAGAATATGAATCAGTGGGAGGCGGTAGACCAGATGTCTATGTTAAACTCCACTCTACAGGCTCTCCTGTGGCCCTGGGAGGCTGGGAACCAAGCATGACACTAAAGGTTGGTAAAATATGGTAACAAGTGGAGGTTAATATTAATCTCTCTAATTCAATGAATGTTTGGCTGTCACCTCCTTACCTGTCCTTCCAGTGCCAAAGCCATCCTAACAGTCAACCTTTCTGGATTTCTCTCTAGTGCCTCACCTTCCTTGTGTGACTGACCACTCCCCTTCCCGACATCACTGGTCCAGCCACAGGTCCAAGGTCCCAACCTGTTTGCTCCAGAGCTGAGCCATTTCAGAAAACAGGCTCTGATTTCTTAATCTTTGCTCAAGTGTCCCTGCTTCCCTTGGCTTTTAATCATTCAGAACAGGCCTACTGTTCGGAGCAGCACTCCCTTAAATGTGTTGATATCTTGCTATAAATCTTCCATGCTGCTCTGTCCCAGGGGCCTGACTCGGGAGTCACATCCTCATTAGAGAAACAGTAAGCTGAGGTGGCTCCCAGCTGCAGAGGATGGCCGGGAGCCCTGCACTGGGTTTAGCTCAGAACCATGCCCAGTGAATGTGGGCTGAGCGGCTCTTCTTGAGCCTGATGCTGGAGGTCAAGTACGGAGGACTCAGCCATTCCACTCCCTGGCATATACCTAAAAGGACAACAGGCAAACCATCACCAAAAACATGTTCTAGAATGTTCATGGCAACACCATATGTGGTTGCCCCAACCAGGTAATAACCTAATGCCCATTCACAGTAGAATGGATAAATCAAAGTGGGGTTCCTTCCCCCAAAGCAATAAAATACAGCTATACAGAGCAACAAAAGAAGCCAGACAGACAAGCGTGAGTCCATTATCAGGAAGTTCACAAACATGTGAAGCTAATCTATTACCACAGGAGTCAGCACAACATTCCACAGGTGTGCTCTGTTGGTGACAATGCATGGAGCTGTCCACTTTTGATGTGTGCACTCTGTATGTATGTTAGATTTTAACCTAGAAAAAAAAATCTTACCCCAGATATGTTCATGAATGAAAAAAAGGTACAGCGCCGGCCAAGAGGCACGTTGGTTAAGAGTTGACTTGGGACGCCAGCTCTGGGCCCCAGTTCAAATCCCACATGAGGGCCAGTGACGCTGCCCTCTACAGCTAAGATGGTGAACATCAGCTCAACCTGGAGCTGGGCTGCCGTAAGTGGCCTGGAGTGTCATAAGCTGCAGTGAAGCTGCCATAAGCTACCATGAGTGCCTGACAGCTTGCGTGAGTGGCTGGCAGCCAGCGTGAGCTGCCAAGAGCCACCATGAGCGGCCGTCCAGTGGCCGGCGACCGATCTGCCTCACCTGGGAAGAGTGCAATAATCACAATACCAACATGGGCCAGTGACGCAACATCCTCCACAACTAGACTGAAGAACAAAAGGACAGCAAATTGTCTGTTCCCCTCCTCCAATTCCCCAATAAAATCTTTAAAAAAAAAAAAAGGTACAAAGTCTCCAAAAAACTGCCATGTGGAACTCCTTTGTCCTCACCTGGCTACTGGCTTGCTGTGGCCTCACCTAGGTCCCTGGGCCTCCAGGGGCCTCAGTGTTATCCTTCATCCACAGAGCAAGGGCACCAGAATGGGATGACCTCTGCTATCTGGTGGGGACTGTCTCTGATGATGGTGCTAAGGGATATCAAAAGGCCAAGGTCATACCCCAAATATCTCCAACTTCCTCCAATAACCCCATCGAGCATCCCTGGCGTCAGCTAAACCCTATGGGCCTCTCGATGCTCAATTTTGTTACGTCTTATCCCACCAGGCTGCGAGTTCCTTCACCTTTGCACACTGAGGGCCAGCCCCAAGTGTAGGGATCAGATAAACATCTGTTGAACTGGACAGCTGACATTCCCACTAAGAGCAACAGCCAATGCTCATACAATCCTTACTATGTTTGTGCCAGGACGGTTCTAAGCCCTTTCCAGGTAGTATCTCATTTAATCATCAGAGCAGCCCTTCGAGGCAGGTTCTAACTCTTAGTCCATTTTATAGTTGTAACCTGAAGAACAGCGGGGCCAAGTGAACTGCCTAAGGTCACACAGCTAGTAAATGGCAGGGCTGGTTTCAAACCAAGGGAGTCTGGCTCCAGAGTCCATGTTTTTACCCTCTCTCCAAAGCCAGCTGGGCTTTGATTTGTCCTGGCTTCTGGCAGAGTCAGGGTGTCTACTGTTCTGTGTTTGCTCTACCGTCCCTCCCCTTCGACATTTTGTAGGCGTCCATCATAGCCCCTCTTGGCCTGGAGAGGCCTTCCAGGTTTATCTGTACACATCCATGGCAGCTGCCCAAAGCCCTTCATCTTTGAAACTGCCCTGCTCTAGTCTTCTCCAGTCCGAGTCCATCTCTGCCGCAGAAATAATGAGGATAGAGAAGCTGTGTTCTGGGCATGCTCACGAGCCCCTCAGTGTTTTCTCTTTGGTCCCCAATGTCTTTCCTGGTAATGATCAGCTATTTTTACTTTAGGTTCCAAGAGATAGCAAATAATCCTAGAAACTACACTGGGCTGGGAGCCCTGGGTTCTAGTCACCCGCTGAGCTTTAGTTTCTACATCTGAAAACTGGGGAGATTATGCCTGCTCTATCGACCCTATGGGGTGGGGTTATAACCAGGGCCAAGAGGCAGGTCCGAGGGCCTCCATGTCTGGGGCCAATCTGTCATCAAAGAGAAAGCTTTAGGGTAAGAAAACCAGCACTTCAGAACTCCAGGCATTGGGGTAGGGGTGGGAGGGTGTTGAGCACCCACTATGCCATTGAGCCTCAGAGCTTTGTGAGGAAACCATTCTTAGTCTGATTTCATAGATGAGGATGCTGAGACACAGAGCACTCGCCCCACCATGGGCATCAGGATGGAGGCGCCCAGGAAGCCCCAGTGGTCCATCTTAGAGCCTGACCTGGTGGATCGCAGAGGGAGACGCTGCTGTTATGTCTCCTTCCCAGAGAATCCAGGACCATGTGCAATATGTCCCATTTGGGAAAGCTACACAGTAGGGAGAAAACTTGCACCAGCCTCCAAGTATTGCTACTCTAAGGGTTAAATAGATGAAACATCTCAAGGGCTCGGTGCAGACCTTAGCACACAGTACGGGCTCAATATCTACTCGGTATTGTTTTTATTACAACTACTTCCTCTCTTCTCCACTCCCTTTCTCTTCCTTTGACCTGCAGCAGGAACCTCGACTTCCACTCCCAATCCTAAGATTCCAGGGAAGTGAAAAGCAACACCTTTTGTGGAAGAAGATCAGTTTCACCCATAGAATCCCTCCAAACCTCCCAAATCTTGTGATCCTTATCTTCTCTTATCCCTAATACTTCTTAGTTGTATGACTTTGCACTGGTTACTTAACTTCTCTGTGTCTTAGTTTCCTCATCTGTAAAATGGGGGTAATGATCTTTTATACAGTTCTTGTGACAATCCATTGAGTTAATATATATAAATGCTTAGACTAACACGACTCCAAGTGCCTCATAAGGGCTTGCTATTATAATGTATGCTAAAAACACTATGTACTTATAGCCCCATCTATTTGTGCATCCAGCCATTCAACAATTGATTATTTATTAAATGCCTCCTTTGTGTCTGGCATGCTCGGTACTTCACATCTGTTCTCTTTGACAGCAACCATTTCCAACAACTGTTCTAAGGTGCTGGGACTCCAATGGGAAGAAGCCGCCCACATCGCACCCTCCTTCCCCTCCCCATCACTCCCCTGTTAACCAAGATCTCATTTCGCCCAGGTGGCCAGTGAGGCACTGGGCTAACCCCAGCTTTCCAGATGGCTTGGCGCTTTCTCCCCCGAGTCTCTGTCCTGGGTGGGTTTCTTCTTCTCTGGCCACCATCCCAAGTAGCAGGGGCGCCTCTCCCAGCTGAGGCTCAGTCAGCCAGAGCCAAGCACGGGGAGGGGTGCCACCAGAGCAGGGTCGTTAATCTTGCCTTTAATTAGCAGACGCGCTAAGTGACGAGGCCCAGGGGCGACCCTGCAGATGGCAGCCTGCTCAGCTCCAAGTGATAAATTAGGAGCGTCCAGTTCTGCGAAGGGCCGTGTCCGAGCTGGTTCCGGTGACGGCACGTATCACAGCTGCTGGTTGGGCATCACAGTTCCAGGAATTGGCATGGCCAGCCCAGGCCCTCCTGAGGGCCCAGGGCCAAGGCTCCTGACCAAAGGACCCTGGGCTAGAGTGGAGGGGTCAAGGGTAGGAATCTCAGCTTTTTGGGGGACTCCAGGCAGGCTTATCCCAACCGGGTTCTTTGGGAAGAAGGAACTAAACACTTATTGAGCCCCTACCATAAGTACTTTTCTAAGAAATAACAAAAATAGTGACTATTGGGTTGAACCTTATGAAGTTGCCATTTTTACAGGTCAGAAATGTTGAATGTTGGCAATCTCATAAGGTTCAAACTATAATCATCTAATAAACGCTTCCCATGTGCCAGGAACTGTTCTCAGATGAACTGGTTATATCTTCACAACCAGCCTCTGGGGTGGGTACTACTTGCTGGTGGGGGGAACCTCCTCTTGAGTCCCGGGGAGCTTGAGCTTGTTCAAGGTCATATACATAGCAAAGGGCAAAGCCAGCACTGGAACCCACTCTACACGGCACTGGTGGGAGGCTGCTGCGAGCGTGGGGGAGAAGCTGAGCGTGCACAGCTCAGCCCCTTCCTCCCTCTTTCCTTGTCTGTTTCTGGGGGCCAGCTGCCAACAGGGAACACATGCTGCTTACGGGATCCCTACGCGAAACTTTACAGGGGCAGCCTGTGTCTGCAGGGGAGACCCCTGGCTGCCCAGAGCTGTCTAGGCTGGGGTAAGGACGCCCACTGTGGCCCCAGTGGAAAGCCACCTCCTTCTACCCAGCCTTTCCCACATCAGAAAGGAGATATTGTTATCCTTGTCTGCCTGCCTTTTGGGTCTCTTTGTCCAGGAATCCCAAACTTAGGGGGTATGAGAAGTGAGGTGTTATTTATCGAACCCCTAAAAATCCTTACACGAATCATCCTTATTGTACAGATGAGGAAACAGAGGCCCAGAAAGGTTACGTGACCTAGATGACATTCTCTGAGGTCCCACGGCCCTGCTCACATCTGCGGGACCACATTTTTAGTCATGTCATCATCAGGGCCTAATGGCTTCCAGCCTCAACTGTCCGAGGGTGACAGAAATGACAACATTCAGATCACAGAGTGACGGCAAGGGTTAAATGTTATAAATCTCAGGGTTGAGGCACCTAGAGCACTGTCTGGGCAGAGTACACACTCAATTATTGTTAAATATCAGAGGGAGAGTAACAGGAAGGACACCCACTCCCCTCCCTACCCCTACATCCTGATGTATTTTTTTTCATAGCTCTTATCTACATTAGAAGGCAGAGTATTCGTGGATTTATTTACTTATTATTCCCCACCACCACCCACATGTAAGCTCTGAGAAGCAGGACACTCATTATGTCCTTCATTTATATACACCCCTTGCCTAAAACAGTGCCTCACACCCAGTAGGTACTCAGTAAATACTTGCTGAATAACCTGATAAAATATCACACGCTGCTCCCATCCCTTCCCCGAGCATGAAGCACCACTCAGCGCACAATCAATCCACAGCCCAGAAGCGGCTCATCTTTATGGATTGTCTTTTCCCACCCAGCCTTGTCCACGGCAGATCTTTGAAGAGGCGCTGTCTGTTTTCAAGGTCGCGCTCAAAGGCCTTCTTTCCCAGCCTGCAGCCCCCAGCAGCACGTGGCTCACACTGCAACCCTGGCTGACTGCAATTCCCGTGGCGCTGGTGGTCCCCCTGCCAGAAGCCAGAGCCCCCTTCAACTCTACCCACTGAAGAGGTCGTGGTCGGACCAGCTCCCCTCTCCCCCAGGTTAAGGGAGGAAGGTGTGCCTGTCTCCCACCAGGCCTACAGAAGTGAAACATGAACGCCCCACGCTGGCTGGCTCCAGCTCCACCTCCACGCTGCCAGGGAGCGCCTGGTCTTCAGAGTTCCCCTTTTTTGCTTGATTAATACCACTCCAGTTCCCTGCTACCCAGCCTTCAGAGGGGCACGTTTCGCTTTTAATTCAGCTGACCTCAACTCCTGCAGGCAGGGCTCATCTGCGGGGGGGAGGACCGCGGCCAAGGATGGGTTTGGCATGTCCTGGTTGTGAAAAGCAGGGACGAGTTTTAAGCAAAGCCCAAGAACCTTTGAAGTCGAGACAAAGACAGGGGTCTCTGCAGGCGCCTCCTTTGCTTCTTCCCGCGCAGGGGTGGGGGGCACTTCCGGTCCCTTCAGGCAGACCACATCTGGAGGGATCCCTGGTGGCCACATCTGGAACCCTCTGAAGCCAGCACGCCTCTGCTTTTTGTTTGTAGTAGGCAGCAGGCAGCAAAGAGGCTCCAGAAAGGGAAAAGGGGAGAGGAAACTTCTTCATAAACAAAAGGAGGGCTACCCTTTGATGTAAAACAAAGCATGTTCTCCTGGTCCTCCCCCTACAGTCCCTGTCTCAGATAGAGAAAAGCAGGAGAAAAATGAGTGTCGTTTCAAAAAACTGGATGTCCTGGAGCCCGGAGTGGATCACAATACAGGCTGGAGCTTGATGTGTAATTGTGTGCATGCGATTGTGTGCATATGTGTGCATGCATGTGTGTGTATGTGTGTGTGTGTGTATCTGGGGCTGGGGAATACTGCAGCATCCTAAGCAGGTCTCGAGTGAGCTTCTGCTTAGTCAATAGATGGGATTCGACTCAGTGAATAATTATTGTGTGCCCCAGCTGGCCCTGAAGACAAGAGGGTGGGTGACAAGGAGGCGCAGGCTGCCAGGAACCTGTAGGCTGTCTGTAACACGCCAGGCCAGACTGGGCTTGCTGCGGGCATAGCACACCCAGCGGGAGCACTAACCAGAGGCGGGTGTGATTGCTGGGCTTTGGACCAGCACATCACAAAGGCCTGCTTTCATGGGGCCCCAGCTAAGCCGAGGCTGGGAGACTCACTGTCCGTGCCAATGGCTTTCCTACCCTACCTGGCTGTTCCCTGCACCCCAACCCTGCAGACTGTGAGCTCTGACCGAGATGATGGCACCAAAGCATGTTAGCATTTGATAGCTCATCAAACCAACAATGTGGACAGTTCCCATTTACTGAGTGTCTACCGGGTGCTGTCGGGCACTGTTCTAAGCACTTCTCTTGAATAAACTAATTTTTATCTCCCTCAACAACCCTATGAGATAGACGCTATGGATACACAATCCTTCTTCCCAAGCGCTTAGGGCCAGATGTGTTTCAGAATTAAGAAGTTTTTGAGTTTCAGAAAGATGATATGGCGCATATGTAACCAATCTCCTTAACGCATCTGCAGCCACTCGCAGGGATAGTTTAGTCTCACTTGGAGAAACAAAACTATAGACAGCCTTGTGTCCTCTGGGCTAGGTTGAGCTGCCACATGAATTTGTGGTAAGTGTATGAAAAAAACCCTCTAGTTGCCAGAGCTTTTTGAGTTTGGGGATCACAGACAATTGAGTAAGAGCCCTGTTTTGCAGAGAAAAGGGACCCGTGGCGATATGAAGCTGGTGAGCATAGAAGCAGCTTTATACCCAGGCCGCATATTGCAATATCTCCCTAATATAGTATATGTGGACACTTCTAAAGTTACCTTCCCAGATGCAAAGGACTGCGGGTTCTGCTCCCAGCACGCCTCCCCAGACCTACTGCTATTCACACACTCCTGTTTGCACCCTAGGAGCCAACCACACAGGTTTCTGAACACATCAGGCCCTTTCACTCCTTAGGGCATTTACAAATACTGTTCCTAATGACTTGAGTGCCCCTAACTTCTCTCACTGTTTGGTGAACTCCTATTCATCCTTCAAAAGCCACTCAAATGCTCCTTCCCTGATGAGGCACGTGCTGATTCCAATCGACCCAGAGTGAACTGCTGTATCCTTCTGGGCCCAGCTCAGAGTTGCACGGGTCCTTGTTAACTTTCCAGGAATGCTTTCCGGTGAGCACGAACCAGATACCAGGGGACCCCGCCTACTCTTGGGATCTGGTAACCACCCCCAATTCCACACCCCTCGGAAGTCCAAAGGCCCCTCCAGTTGTCCGAGGATCCCCAGGGGTGGGGTCTCATCTCCTCCAGGCTCTCTCCTGTGAGCTGTCCTGTTCACACAGTAACCAGCCCCCTCCTTGATGTCCAGCACAAATCCATTCCACAAAGCAGAGGTGGGAGGCGTGACCGTCGCTGGACATTTGCATTTGGGGTGGAACCAAGAAGACATTTACACTGTAGGAATACAACCCACCTCAAACTGAATGTTCTTAAATGTCTCCTGTTCTTAAGTGTCCTATTCTAAGATGTGCCCCGTGTCCCAAGCCTCCCACCGCGTCACTGGTCCTTGCCCCTCCCTTCCCTTCTCCCCTCCACTCCACCCTCTTAGGAGAAGATCTGACTCCTGTTTCGTCCTTGCAGAGGAAATGACCAGCTTTTCCCTCGCTGAGGACCTTCCATCCCATCCCCTGAGCCTCAGGCTCCCACCTTCTGCCACAAGCAGCTCATTAAGACTTTCCCCCAAAGCAGGTAGCATCCTCCCTGGGGTGCTCTGAAGGCGGCAGCTAAAATTATAAAAAGGTTCGGTTTATTACAGTTGATTACCTGTCTAGCTTCCCCACACTGGTCTGTTTTGCCCAGCTCAGTGTGCTCGGCGTCTAGCACAAAGCCGGATGCATACCGTTTCCCCGAAAATAAGGCCTCGCCGGAAAAGAGGCCGTAGCGTGATTTTAGGTACCACAATATGGCACCTTGGCATACTGACTATTTTAAGCTGAAGGAGTTTGTGGAAAAAGCACCCTTCTCCCTGAAACAGGTCATAAAACCCTCATGTGAGGGGCGTATGCCCTCCATATCCTGGAGGAATCATGCTAGGGCTTCTCCTCTGGCTAGGCCTTATTTTCGGGGAAACTCGGTAGAGGGATTTTGACAATTGATGGGGAGGCATGTGGAATGAATGAATGATGAAGACTAGCCCTGAGAGGAAATACAAAATGCAGAGATTTATTTTCTGTAAGAGCACACAAGACATAAATGCAGGAGGGAAGGGGGGGTGGTAAAGAGAGAGAGTTTTCTGGTAGTGGGGGTCATGGACATCAGGCCTGGGAATATATAAGGTATGGAGAGGTGAGACAAGCCAGGCCCGTGAGATCAGGTGGGCAAGCCAGGTGCCAGAGGCTTGTGCCAAGTAGAACAGCCCAGTGATCAAGAGACACCGGCGGTGAGCTTGAGCCCAGGGCAGGGGTGACTTCTTCCTCCCTGTACGTAGATGAGGACAGAGTGTCACACTGAAATCGCTCCTCCTGCACCCTCTTCCCATAAGCAGGATGCCTACACTTTTCAGAATTGACAAGACTGTGTTGGTTTTTCCATTTAAGAGCCACGTGCTCACTTGCATCCAGTAAGCCATTATTGAGTACGTACTATGTGCCAGCCTCCGAGTGCAGGGTGCTGGGGACAAAACGGTATTAAGAGGCTCGCAGCTGCGAAGAGGAAGAGAGATGTAAACAGAGAGTGGAGCCTGCCGGCTGTGAGCTCGTGCTCTGGAGTTAGACCACCTATAAGATTCTGGCTCCACCATCTAAACATGTGACTTTGGGAAAGTCATTTTACCTCTATGTCTTGGGTCCTTCATCCCTAGAACGTGGGCAGTAATGGTGCCTACCTCACTGGGTAGTTGTAAGTTTAAACGGGTTAATATGTATCAAGTCTTCAGAACACTGTATGGTTGGCAGGATATAATGCATGAGTTTGATATACGACTACTACTGATGATAATAGTAATTAAGACTACACCATGACAAATGCTATGGCAGCCCTAGCCATGGGCCCCAATGCCTTAATGATCTAGTCCCTCTCTGACCTCAACTCTGAACACCGCCCCACCCCTCATGCCACTCACTAGACCAGGGTTTCTCAGCCTGAGCATGATTGACACTTGGCATTAGACATCACCTTTGATGTGTGTGGTCGGGGAGGACTGTCCTGGCCACCTGTGGGATGCTCACCAGCATCCTTGGCTCTCCCCACACTAGATACCAGTAGCATCACCGACACCCCCGCCCAGCTGTGCATCTAAAAATGTTTCCAGATATTGCCAAACGTCCCCTAGGCGGGTAAAATGGCCCCTGGTTGAGAGTAGCTCCTCTAGACAAACTGGTCTCCTTGCTGTTCCTCAAATAAATAAGCCTACTCAGGCTCTAGGGTCTCAGCATCTGCTGTTCCCTCTACCTGGAATGCTCTTCCCCGGATAACCAGATGGCTCAGTCCCTCTGCTCAAAAGTCACCACCTCCTCAGAAAGGCCTTCTCTGACCATGGCAACATGCAGTGCGCGTGCACACACACAAACACCCCACATACATGTTTCATGGCTCCCAAGCTCCTTTCACCCTCCACCCTGCAGCTAACCTACATCTGGCCAGAGTTAGAGCTGGCCTGACTCGAAGGCTGTGGACCAATGCAAGGCAAGACGCAGAGTCAGGCTGCAGCTGCGCCCTAGAGGCTGCGCTGCTCCCTCCCTGGGCGGACCCAGATGGGCTGTGATCATCTGTATTTCCTCCTTGCTTTCAGGTGAAATGAGAGAGGCCCAGAGAGGGGACAGATCTTCCCACAGTGGTCGTGCAGGGACCAGAACGCCCATTTTTTCAGATCCCAGGCAGGAATGGCATTCTCTAGAAGCAAAACCTGAAAGGGGCTGGCTGGTTGAGGTCCCTTAACACAGCATTAGGGAAAGCTCTTTATCTACAAAATGAAGGTAGAAGCCCCTTGTGGGGTTGTTGAAGAAATTAAATGAGAATGTTTACAAAGCACCCAGCACACGCCTGGTGCAAATTGGGAGCATATGCTGTTATGGCTGCTGTTATCATTATTATTGCAAACACTTGTCTCATACCGAGTTCATGTGCCTTAGGTACAGGCTTTGGAGTCTATCTTAGTTCAAGTCCCAGATCTGCTGCTGACGGGCTGTGTGGGCAAGTTACTTAACCCCTCTGTGTCCCAGTTATCTCATGCATAAAATGGGGGTAACCATAGAATCTACTTCACGGGGCGCTTATAAGGATGAAATGAGATCATGTGTGCAAAGTGCTTAGCAGGGTGGCCAGGTACACAGCCAGTGCCCGTTAAAGGTTACTATCACCACCACCCTCATCATTGTCATCATCACCATCCCTATCATCCTCATCACCACCATCTCCATCACTACCATCATCGCCATTACCATCATCCATCACTACCATCATTATCATCAAGACCGTCATCTTCATCACTACCATCATCACCATCATCATTATCGTCATGACCATCACCATCATTTTCATCATTATCATAATCATCACCATCATCACTATCATCATCATGACCGTCCCTATCATTCCCATCACCACCATCACCTTCATCGCCCCCATCCCTACCAGTATCATCACCTCCTTCATCATTATCATCACCACCATCACCATTCTCATCATTCCAAACTTTCCATGCAGTCTGGCACAATGCCAGGCCCACAGAAGGCCTCCACAAATCTGCTTGCTGACTGACTTCCAAATCCACACCCCTTGCTTCCTGGGGAAGCTTTCGTTTCTTCCAAAATAATTGCTTGGAGGATTTTTCAACTCATAAAAACTGTTCTGAATACAAGAGAAGTCACAGGCAGGCTGAAAATGACCTCAAGATAGTTTTATTCATGGAATATTAAACTGATATTAAAATCTCACTTCTTTTAAAGGCATTCATGAAAATCAGACTTTAATTTTTCTGCAAATAAAAGGTCAGTGCACAATTTAAAAAGATTCCCAAGGTCCGCAAAGCCCCAGCCTGTCTCCCGCTAAAGGGATTTCTAAACTGAAGCTGATTTTAAGTCTCAAGTTTCTCTCTGGGGACCCCAGAGGGAAACCACCAGTCAGGGAGGACTTGGACTCTTCTCCCCGTTCAAACTATCTTCTCCTGGAGACACCCTCTTCTTTGCCCCACCCCATGATGCACAATCAGATGGAACCATCCAGAGAAACCCTGCTTCTGGTCTTCTGGTCGGCTCTCCTTATTTATTCATTAGCAGACTTTTAAGTCTAGCCATCTTTGGGATCATGCCAAGAGGGAACACTTGATAATGCCGAGAGCTCCACAGTCAAGACTGGCAGCTCCACGCGAGGTTTATCTTCTTCCTCTGGAGGCTTCAGGCTTGCTGTGAATCTCTGAGATTTTGGTTTCTGGCTCCAGGTTTCTGTGTCCTTCACCTCCCCAGCTTCCCTGCCCTCAAAACTGTCTTTCTTTTTCAGGGTAAATCTGCAAGAAGAGAAGTCTCAAGTAGAAAGTTGGCTTTTCAAAAACCACAAGAGTCAAAGACTCGACAAACAAGGGGCAGGGGTATATCAGTTTCCTAGGGCTGCCGTAACAAACGCCTACAAACTGGGTGGCTTCAAATGACAGAACTCTATTCTCGCCTAGTGTGGAGGCCGGAAGTCTGAAATCACGGTGTCCGTTGGTTCCTTCTGAGGCACGGAGGGGAGCATCTGTCCCAGGCCTCTCCCAGCTTCTGGAGGGTGTCAGCATCCTCGGTGTTGCTTGGCTTGTAGCTGCATCACACCAATCTCTGCCTCCATCTTCACAGGGGCTTCTTTTATCCGTGTCTGTTCTATGCCCTCTTGTTTTTTTTAAAGATTTTTATTGGGGAATTTGGGGGATGGGAACAGTGCTGGGGAATCGGGGGAAGGGGAAGAGACAAGTTGCTGTCGTTTTGTTCTTCAGTCTAGTTGTGGAGGACGTTGCTTCACTGGCCCAAGTTCTATCATTGCCCTCTTCCCAGGAGAGGCAGATCAGTCGCCGGCTTCTGGCCGGCCGCTCACTGCGGCTGCTGGCTGCTCACGCTGGCTGCTGGCTACACATGGTAGCCCATGGCAACCCACTGTCACAGGGGCTGCAGCATAC
>NW_017731421.1:2620662-2649184 GCF_001890085.2 Hipposideros armiger
AGTTCTTAACCATCGCGCCACTGGGCTGGCCCTATGCCCTCTTTTCTTATAGGACACCAGTCATATTGGATTAGAGGCCCACCCTGGTCCGATATGACCTTATCGTAACTAACCACTTCTGTAAAGCCCCTATTTCCAAATACGGTCACATTCTGAGGTTCTGGGTAGACATGAATTTGGGGGGGTGGGGGGGACACTATTCAACCCAGTACAAGGGCAAGAATTTGAAGAACTTATTTAGTACCTTCCCCCATGGGGATCCTCTCTGAGTACCTCACACAGCCTCCAGCCCCCCAGAGTAAGATGAAAATGGGAAACACTGAGTTAGCAAGAGAAGCAATGCTGTGGTTCTTCTGTGGGAGAACTTGGGGTTTTCAAACCATTTTCCCCATCAGCATGTCACTATAACCTCATAACAACCATGGCGGGAGAGTGGCCTTCCTCATCTTCCAATGAAAAAACAGCTCAGAGAGGGTAGGCCACGTGCCCAAGGTCACACAGCTGCTAAGTGGAGAGCGGGGCCTAGAACCCAGGCCTTCTCTCCCAAGTTCCAGGCTCTTTCTGTCTCCCCATTTTATCATCAGGAAAGAACAGGGCTGGTGATTTTGTAACAGAAAACAGGTGACTTGGAAGTCTGTTGGGGGCTTGGGAAGAAATTGCCTTTTAAGAAAGTAAGAAGGCGTAAAGAAAGGAGTGCCCCAGAACCGAGTAGCAGAGCCCTGGCAGTGTAGAAGAAGACAGTCTGTTTTCCCTTAAAAAGAAAATATCAAGAGGAACCAGAGGTTGCTTGGTCCCCTTTCCTGTTGTTCCCGTAGATAAGCTCTCCTCGGAATGCTGTCCCAGGTTCCTTAGGCTAATTCCTTTCTTAACCCCCAGTGCAGCTTTAAAATCTGATGAGAGATGAAAGCGAGGGGCTGATATATGTCTGGAGGGAGGGAGAGACGGACGTGCTGAGCCAGCCTGCAGGGGGCACTCTGGAGGGCCCGGCCATAAAGGGCCATGTGCGTGCCAGCCAGCAAGCCCTGGTTTCCCTGGGGAGAAAGCACGGGTATAATCCTGTTCATTTAATAAATGGCTAGTCAGTGTGAGTTTGATAATTGATCTCTTTGTCCCCACCTGCCTTGGGGTTGCTGTCCCTGCTATTTCCTCTGCCCAGAGTATTCTTCCCAGGTAGGTACATGCGCATTTCACGTGCTTCAAGACACTGCTTAAAATCACCTGATCTCTGAGACCATCTCAGACCAGCCTTCTTAAAACAGCACCCCAGCACCCCCTAATTCCCTCCTTGCATTTTCCGCCAACATCTTAGGTATTATAGTTTTGAGTTTTGCGTATGGTCTATCCCTCTAGACTGGAAGGCCCATGACAGCAGGGGCGTTTCTGGTGGTGTTCTCTGTGGAACCCCTAGTGGCTGCCATGTTACCTGGCCCTCAATAAATATTTGTGAAATAAATCAATACGTGAGTGAATTAATTTACTGCAGGATTCAGCGTGGCGATGTGAGGCTCAGGATTCAGGTTCTCTAGAATTGAATCTAACGCCTCACTGCCTAGCATGTGACCTTGGGCAAGTTAATGCTTCCGGGCCTCAGTTTCCTCGTCTGCAAAATGGGGATAATAACAATGCCTACCCCATGGGAGGAAGATCAACTGAGATGAATCTGAAGTGCCTGCTACACTCTGCTACACTGCCAACCCTCCCCGTATATATCAGCCATTATTATTATTATTATTATTATATTTGTAATATTATTTGGGGCAGAAGACTGCAAAGGTATGCTGGGGAGAACAAGATGAGAGAGACATACTTCGTGTCCTCAGAGGCCTTAGCGTTTCAAGGCCACCACCAAGCTACCAGCATTACACTGCCTGACATATAGTAGCCCTGCAGAAGGTAGCAGATGAATAAAGAGAAAACACCTCATTCCCCAGGGCCCTGACAGAGGATGGTTCTGTGTTCCAAGGTCTCATCCATGGGAGGCAGCAGGTAACTTGGCGGTGAGAGTTTTGGTGTGTGTAGGGATGTCCAGATGGAGTGGGCTGCCTGCTGTTTTCCCTCCAGGGCCCTCCTGGCCACAGATGCTCCCTGGGACATCTGGGGCTCAGATTCTGGCTCTGCCTCCAGCTGACTGCGTGTCTCTGGAACGAATCATTTGACTACTCAGGGTCTCAGTTTCCCCATCAGTAACATGAGGGGAGAGAGTGAAGCCACGTTCTGGCTATGACACTCCGGGTCCTTGGTGGTCTCCACTGGTCTGACCATGCCATGATTGCACCTGGAAAACTCCCAGAACGAGGCCTATCCCACCAGATTCCATCCTGACCCATAAAAAAAGTACTCATGGGGCTGCTGTTCTGGTCCAATCCTCCTGCCAACTGCCCAGAGTGTAGACCTTGGTCTTGGAATTGACTGGGCTCCAGCCCCAGCTCTGCCCCTTCTCGCTGAGTGACCTTACAAAAGTCACTTGACTTCTCTGACCCTATTCTCCTTACCTGTGAAATCACAATAAAACCCCTTTATCCCACAGGGAGTTGTGGCAGGAAAATAACGGCCCGCATAAAATACAACAGTACCTGGCATCCAGGAGGGCTCAGTACACATTCCTTCCCGTCTCATCCAACCCGAGAGGAAGGGGGAGATTGGCAGCCTCAGCAATGATGAGGGGAGGAAGAAGAGAAGGAAGATAGCAGCAGTGAACAGTTGCCGAGTTTTTGCATCCTACCTTGTGCAAAATTAAATGTATCACCCATTTCAAGTGTCACAACATTATTATTCCCATTTTCCAGAAGAAGAAACTGAGGCTCAGCAAGGTCAAGCAAGCTGCCTGAGGTCACACAGCCACTAATGGACAGAGCAGGAATTCAAACCAGCTTCTTTCTGTTGCCAAAGCCTTCATTCTTACTGTCATGTACCAGCTGCCTCTCACGGACTGAACATTTGAGCCCTTGTTCTCTTAGCCCACTGGGCCAAGAAGAAGGTACAGAAGGAGGGACAGGGCAAGAGGCTGGGCACACAAGAGGCAGCTGAGGCCATGCCTCCAGGGCCGTGATGACACTGCTTTTCATCTGGCCGAAGAAGGCCGTGTTATCACTGTGTGCCCGGACGGACTCTGGCCCTGGGCTGGAAGCTGAGATGGATCTGAGCTCGCAGAATCATTTCTGCTCTAACAAGATTGAATGCTGTGAATCTGTACCCAGAGACCCCATCTATTAGTTGATTAAAAGCTATAGATCAGCCTGCCTGGGACCCGCCAGCACCATAATGAATAAGAAGTGTCAGGAAATCTTTCGGCATAACCAATGTCTTTGGAATTGCCATGGTGACAGTTAATAGAACTTCTTTGGAGTCTATCTTTTGGCAAGTCGGCTCTGCTGCCAGTGGTAAAATTTGGACGAGCCTTTGAAGCAGTCTGTATTTAAATGAGCCATGAATGCCATATCTCAGAGTTCCACACCCTCGGATTAAAAACAACCACTGCCATCAAAAGCGAGCTTGTCAAACAATTATTCCAGGCTCACATGAGCAGCTGTGAACAACACGAACGGCTGCCTATAGAGACGCAGGAAGACGATTTTAACAGCCACATGCATGATTGCTGGAGCCAAACTGCCCATGTTCAAATCCAGGTTCTACCACCTCCTAGCTGTGTGTCCTTGGGCCAGATACATAACCTCTCTGTGCTTCTGTTTCTTTATCTATAAAATGAGAGTAAAACTTAATAGCTATTGCAGGGAGGTGCTGTCAAGATCAAACATGTTAATATGGATGCCTTGGGCTGGCCAAGTGGCACGTTGGTTAAGAGCTGGCTTGGGACGCCAGAGGGCCCCGGTTCGATCCCACATATGAGGGCCAGTGACACTGCCCTCTACAGCTAAGATGCTGAACAACAGCTTGACCTGGAACTGGGCTGCCGTGAGTCGCCGGCTACAGGGTAGGCTGCAGCCCCTGCTGCAGTGCGTTGCCATGGGCTACCGTGTGTGGCCAGTAGCCAGCGTGAGCAGTCAGCAGCCGCTGTGAGCGGCCGTCCAGAAGCCGGCGACTGATCTGCCTCGCCTGAGAAGAGCACAATGATGGTGCCAACTTGGGCCAGTGAAGCAACGTCCTCCACAACTAGACTGAAGAACAAAAGGACAGCAATTTGTTCCCCTTCCCCCAATTCCCCAGCACTGTTCCCATTCCCCAATTCCCCAATAAAAATCTTTAAAAAAAAAAAAAAGAACTCGGCACTTTAGACGGACTCATGTCATCATCTCAACCACTTAGGTGGTAAGATTTTTCAGAGAGGTTAGGAGGCTTGCCTAAAACCATATGGCTAAGACACAGATTCATCTCCCAGCCGTGTGGCACTGTGCTCCAGCTTTGGAATTAAACAGATAGGGGTTCAAATCCCTCACCAGCTTTTTTTTTTTGGGGGGGGGAGACCCTCACTAGATGTGTGACCTCAGGATAAATACGACCCACCTACAAATAAGGTGACATACCAAGAGCTGAATAATTAGCAGCCATTTGTTATTATTTACTGTAATTTACAGTAACCTGGATTAACAGATATAAATATTAGAGGAAAAGGGGGAGTAAAAGAAAGGAGTGAAAATGTGTCCCTCCCCACCCAACATGTGGGCCGTGGGGTCTACATGCCTTTGGAACCTAGAATTTAGAGAGTGGGAGCCCCTGCCTCCTTCTGTCCCTGGATGGACACCAGCCTCATGAGGGTCTGTCTTCCCACTCCAGCTGGGCTATGTACTGCCCGCTGCAACAGGGCCTGCCCCTAAGAATGGGGACACACACACACACACACACATCATCATCATCATCATCATCATCGAGAGAGAGAGAGATGCACGGCCGAACTGTTCACCAAGACACGCAGGCTGCACTCAGCCTGTCTCCGTTGAGCTCCTTGAACATCTGAGCTCCTTCTGCTGCCTCTAAGGAAAGCTCTGCACCAGACTTGATCTCAGAAACCCTGGATGAATCCACGTTTGCCCTCAAGAGGCTGGCTTCCTAGTTAGGAACAAGGCCAGCTCCATGGGCGTGTGACCCGTGCAGTCGCACAGTACCTTGTATTTGGTTTCATGCTCTCCCGTCACCATCTTGAATTTCCTACTTAACAAGGGGCCCTGCCTTCTCATTTCTCACCAGGCCCTGTGAATCATGTGGACTGTCCTGCTTGGGGCCTATTTAAGTGTGGATCGATCCTCTGGGTATCCCAAGATCAGGTCTGCACTAGCAGGAACCAAAGCTGAACCCCCACTGGTCAGGTGGACTTGACCTACTGTGTGCCAGGACAGGGCTAAGTGCTGGGGTATGTATAATGAGTAAGACAAGGGTTCTACCTTAAAGAGCTCTGCATTCCTGATTTCCCTTGAACAAGTTCCCTTCTTCCTGTGCCTACACTTCCCCCACTTGGCAAAGCGTGCGACTATCCTCCCCCCAATCTCTCCAGCTGGAAACTCAGGAGTCCTCACACTTCCCTCCCCTTTACCCCTACGTGCAGAACCGGAGTAAGTCCTGTGGGTTTTACCTTCAAAACTTAGCTCCAATCTGTGCGTTTCTCTCTATTCCCCCTGGTACCCCTCTTCCAGGCCACCATCCACTCTCATCTGGGGACTCCAACCACCAACCCCTCTCATCTGGGGGTCCCAACAGCCCCTTAACTGGGCTCCCCACTTCCATCCTTGCCTGTCCCATTCCTTCTCTCTCACCGTAGGAATTACAATGTAAATAAGATCATATCACTGCCTTGTTTAAAGCCCTCCAATTACAGTAAAACCTTGGATTGCGAGGAACGTGGTTTGTGAGCGTTCCGCAAGACGAGCAAACATTTCTAATACATTTTAACGTGGTAAATGAGCGCGATGTCTTGCAATACGAGTAGTTCGTTTCTGGAACGAATTATGCTTGCAAACCAAGTTATTACTGTACTTCCTACTGCCTTTAGGATGAAATCTCACCTCTTAACCTTGGCCTCAAGCCCCAGGATGTGGTCTCCTATTTTCGCCTCATGCTGCTCTCTCCCTTGCTCAAGACTCTCATGATCACCTGGCCTCCTTTCAGTTCTCTGAGTACAGCAAGCTCTTTCCCACCCCAGAGTCTTTGCACATGCTGTTCCCTAAACCTGCATCACGCTCCCCCTGCTGCTCCACAGCTGGTTGTCTCTTCCTTCAGTTCTAAACAGAAATGTCACAGCCGCAGAAAAGCCTTCCCGGACCACTCTGTCCAAACGTGTTTCAGCCCTGCTCCATTACCCCTATCACCTCTTGTGTTTTGTTTTTCATCCTTCACTTATCGCAATTGGTGGTTTTTTCACTGATACGCTCTGAATTTTTAAGAATCTTCCCTCCATGACCCACCCCTGGATTTTGTAAGCTCCATGGAGGCAGAGGCCTTTTCGCCTGTCTGAGTCACTCTTTACCCCAGTACCAAACACAGTGTCTGGTACATTGTTGGTGCTCAATACTTGTTTGCTGAGTGAATGAATGAATGAATGCATGAATGAACAAATGAACAAATGAACGAACGCATGAATGGAAAGCAGGGAGGCAGGAACAAGCACATGTGTCTGGCTATCTGGGAGGGGCGCTGGGTGGGTGGGGGGAGAGCAGTGAGGGATACAGCTGGGAAAGCAGCAGGGGTCAGACCCTGAAGGCCTTGTCAGCCTTGCTAAGAGGCCTCGGCTTCGAGGGCCGTGGGAAACCTATGGAGAATTTAAAGCAAGACATGAGCTGTTTTGGCTAGTGTGTTGTTGGCGGTTGTATGGAGGATGAATGAGAAGGAGACAGGTGAAGAAGTTATTTATGAACTCCAGGGAGCACACCCATCCATTTCACGCAGCCCATTGGAGGGCTCAGTAGGACATAGGACGTGGGAGGGTGGTGGGGTGTGACAGACAATCCTGCCTTCCACGTGCTCAGACACGCTCTAAACGGGCTCACCTTCGGAATCTCAGCATCCTGCTGGCAAAGGAATGAGGTTCCCACCTCGCGTTTTGCAAGGAAGAGACAGTGAAAAGAGATCACAGAGCACCAGTCTCATCTCAGATTAAGCTGTGAGCCAGAGAAGGAAAATTCATCCTCTATGGTGCCATGTTTTCTCTCTTTAATGTCACTTCTTTCAACCCTATCAAAGCAAAACGTGCTGTACATGGCAGTTGCATAATATCTCGGGGCTGCTATATATGGAGTTTATCGCCCTATGATGATGGGCACCATTTCTGATGGCGAATTCCTTCACCTGAGCATGTTTAGAGTTATTTCACATGCTCTCTCTTTTCTTTTAAATTATACATATCTTAACCCAGATGGAGAATTCGAATTTTCTTCTGCCCTGCTATGGAAAGAGAAGTGGGGGAAAAAAAAGAAGAAAGAAAAAGGAGGGAGGAAGGAAGGGAGGGGAGGGAAGGAAGGAATCAGTAAGAATAAGATAGACCAGAGACAAGTAACCCTCAAGAAATACTTCAAATCATTTCCCACCCGTCCCCATGGGCTGTTCATGACTCGCAATTCCAGCAAATTAGTCATTTGGACAGCAAAGATTTACTATTAAGGAAAGAAAAACACTGACATCTATTGAGGACCTAATGCATACCAGGCACTGTGCTAAACCCATAATCTCAGTTAAGCCTCACGTCTTTCCTTCAGAAGTGAGCATCTTATCACTCTTATTTTCAAATGCAAAAGCAGAGGCCTGAAAAATTCAATGATGCAGGTAAGGGTACGCAGACAGCATCCGACTACTGATGCTATCATGCTGGCGCGGTGCTTGGAGGGATTCCAAAGAAGCGGAAGGCGAGGCCCCTCCCTCCAGAAGCCCAGTGCCCCCTGGGCCAGGGAGGAAGATTTAGGCAGTGAAATGAGAAGTGGAAGTGAGGTTCCCTGCAGCTTTACAGTTTCTACATTTTGGGATGTCCATTTGTTACTTGTCCCATGTGCCATTTGGAGATACGATGCTGACGTGGGCAATTTAGATTTCAAGAGTGCTGCTTCATCCGAGCATACCCGGCCTATCCGTTCCATGAAACAGATCCACCACAGGAGGGAGAAAAATCCAACTGCAGAGGCGCTGCCTGTGGTGCTGCCTGGAGCCTAGCACACTGGGTGGAAGCGCTCTGGAGTCTAGCCTGCCCACTTGGAATTTTACAAGGGGAGAACCTAAGGGCCCAGACACATGATTGCCTCACCCGGCTCCAGTCAAGCCTTCCTTTACGCTTCCTCGCTCCTCTTACTTCTCAGTACTGGGCTTCCTCATGCTTCTCTAGATACTGCTTGGGTTCATTCATTCATTCATTCATTCACTCATTCATTCAAGAAACTGCCTTCCTTTCTTTCTGGGCGCCATGTACAGCGGCAGGAGTCAGCATTAGAGCTCAGACTCTGAATGGCGCCCCCTGAGGGCAGAGCATGCAACTGGTAGTCAAAGATGCAGGCGCCACCCAATCCTCCGTGTGGAACTTAGGAAAATCAATCAATCAATCACAGGGCTGCCACTTACGGAGTTCCCACAGTACTAATTACACCCCTTAATTCCTTTACTCCTCAGTAAACGGTCCCCATTTTTTCAGGTGAATAAACTGAAGCTAAGAGGATCAGTATTTTGTGCAAGCCACACAACTTAGGGGATGGAGCCTGGTTTGGGAGATGGATTTCCTACTCAGGTCAGTCTGATTCTCCTTCTATCCCAGCCTCCTTCTTATCTCTAAAATGGGGATTGGAGAATTTATTTTTACAGGATTGCTCTGACGTGCATTTAAAACAGTTATGGAGAAGTCCTCAGTCCATGCTTAGCCATCAGTGCCTTTGTAATTATTTGGATGGAAGAGACAACGTCCTGAGCTTGCGTTGAGCCAAGGGACCCCTGGGACCTGACCTGGTCAACATTGCTGCCCCCACCCCCCGTGTGGGTCAGAGGTCAAGGCTCAAGTTCTCTCTTGGCCTCCGTAAGCAAGTTCAAAATCATGTTTTTATCTTGCAGGAGGTCTTAACAAAGGGCTGTGCCTCGCGTCTCTGATATCCCTCTGTCTTAGCAGAGGAGACCCAGGGCGGGCTCTGTTATTCATGGGGACAAAACCATTACATGGGTTGACCTGTGACCTCTGCCATGAGCCTTTCTCCCTGGTAATTGTGACAGTTTTTTAAAACACAGGTAAGCGCTGCAGCTATTTGAATTTCAAATGTGGCAGAACTGCTTGAAACCGCCTGGTGTGCAAACAAGGGTATATTTCACTCTCGCTCCCTCTACCCCCATCACCGGTTTGGGGTGCAGGTTTAAAGGATACCTGGATTCTCAGGTAACCACCAACATGAAAAACCAGGCAGGGCTTAGGGAAGGGGAGAGGAGGTTTTAAAGTCAATCTAAGGACTTCCGCCTCCTTTTCTTAGCCAGGGAGCAGACGCCTGGACCGTACATTCTGTTCCCTCATAGTGTCCTGGAATAGACTGCTCCCAAAAACCGAGTGCTAACTGACGGAGCTATGGGATCCTGAGTGGATGACCACCTTTCAAATAATTAAAATATGCTTTTAAAAACCCTACTCTTTTAAAAATTATAAAGCTCTAATTTGGAAGGCACTTTCCAAAGTCTTACATCGTCAAATCTTCCCAACAGCCCCCTGGAGCAGAAGTTATTATCCACACTTTTAAAAGAGGAAGCTGAGGCTCAGAGAGGTTAAGAAACTTGCCCAGGGCCACAGAGCTTGCCAGCAAGACAGATGGGATCTGGGCACAGATCTTCAGAATTTGAGTCTAGCCTCTTCCTGCCATCCCACGTCTACTGGACATTCCATTTGACAGAAGGCAATTCTTTTCCCTGGGATTGACAGCGGTCACTCTGGAGACAGACACCCAGCCCCAGGAAGGACCCAGGAGGTGCTCTGACCTCCTCGCAGTCATCTGGGGTTTGCCTCTCAGCCCACATGGTGGGGGACAAAGGGGAGGCATGATCCTGGTCTTTGGGGTGTCTCATTTACTCTGTCCTGCTCTAGTACACATTGGATTTCCCACCTCTAGGATTTATAAAACCTGACCAAAGGTGTGCCGATTTCCCCTCTCATGGATGGTGCCGGGCCCTCCCCAGTCTCCACGCTGCCTCTCCTCCCACAAGCCACCATGAATAAACACGCCCTTCAAGTACAGCCAGTGTGCTTGCTATGGAGCATGGTAGCTTCAGAACAAGTCCCCGGGCTCACCTTTCTACCCAGACTCACCCCAGCACCTCCTCTCTAGGAACCCCGAGCTGAAAACTCACCGAGGAGGAGCCCCCCACCCCAAGGCTCTGATTCGTCTTTATTCACATAGCACTTAGCACGGCATTTACTATGCCTTCGTTGAAGCAGTGTTTCCTTCCTCGAACACGTGTCCATCTGTGGCAGGCAGAATAACAGCCCCCAAAAGACGGGGCCGCAACCTGTGAAGATGTTCCCCTACCTGACAAAAGGGATTTTGCAAATGTGAGTAAATTAAGGACCTTGAGATGGGGAGATTATCCTAGATTATGGGGGAAAGGGGGCAATGTACAATAATCACAAGGGTAATAAGAAGGAGGCAGGAGGGTCAGGCAGAGAAAAAGATGGAATGATAGAAGCAGAGGTCAGAGAGAGAGAGATTTGAAGATACTATGCTATTGCTCTTAAAGATGGAGGAAGAGGCCAGAAGCCAAGGAACGCAGATGATCTCGAGAAACTGGAAAAGGTAAGGAAGTAGATTCACCCCCAGGGCCTGCAGAAGTCGTGCAGCTGTACCAACACCTTGATTTTAGGGCTTTCTGACCTGCAGAACTGTAAAATAATACATTACGTTATTTTAAGCCACTAAATTTGTCATAATTCTCCATGAGAATCTTTGTCTCAGAGTTGGCTTCCTGGGAACCTAATCCCCACCACGGTCTTTGCTCAATGGCCACTTCCCCAACCCCAGCAGCTCTCTGCCTCCCCTGTTCTTGCTTTTTCTCCGCAGAACTTACCACCATCCAACAGAGTCTGCATTACACTGATTGAATGATTTTCTGCCTCCCCAACTAGAATAGAAGCTCCACGAAGACTTTGTTTTGTTCACGGTTGTATCCTTTTCTAGGTGCTGAGGCCACGACAATGAACAAAACATAGTAGGGGTTGAATAAACAGTTGCTGAGTAAATGAATGAATAAACGAACGAGGAAGGAGTGAGTGGTTCATCCTCTCGGTCACATTGTCTCCCTAGTGGACTCCTCCTCTAGTTTCTGGCTTCCTGACCACTGTTTTCTCCCTGATGGGTGGTCTGGGACATCCCAGTCCCTCTGCCCCTGCCGGCTGCCTGGTCATCCCAAGTTCCTCCTTTGTTCTTGAAAAGCCTAAGAGAACAAGCCATGCCATTTTGTTTTCTCCAACTGTTTCAGACCAAATGCATCCCACTCGTGTGTGTGTGTGTGTGTGTGAATAGAAATTTGGCTGCCCTGGGAAACATGTATACCAGATTGAGGCGAGAAGAGTCCAGGATGGCAAGCAGATCAAGTGCCCTACACCCTCCCCTATGCTCTTCCCTTAAGAGTCCTCCCAGGCCTCCAGGAAGCACCGTTATCTCACAGGACATGCATGCTTTAATCTTTTCATGAGTCCCTTATCACCTATCCTGGAACCATTACTAACTGGGAAGAAAAGAAAGGAAGGAAAAACAGGGGCAAGCAAAAAGAAACCCACAGTCCTCTTTATTTACTACTTCATTTCCTAAAATTTTGGAGCCCCGTGAAGAAAAGCAAGCGGATATTAGGATAGTTGGCAAAATCAATAATATTAAATAAGTCTTCAAAGTCAATCCTTCATAGTTAGAAACACACAATTAAACAACCACCCAAAATATGTTTGGCTTCCAATGGGAAAAAAGGAAATGAAAACTAGAGTGTTCTTTACTTTTCAAACACAAATTAGGCTATATCCCAGAAAGAAGCAAAATAATTAGAGCTAATATGCTACTCAATTCTAACAGGACCCGAATTACTTTAGAAATTTCTCGCTTAATTGGAAAAAAGGATCCAAAATGAAAACATTCACTCACCCATTCATTTATTCATCTACCAATTTAGCTAATGTTTACTGAACACCAGCCATGCACCCCATGCTGGACCCTGGAAATGCAGAGATAGGACCCCCCACTGTCTTCAAGAGTAAGAAAAGTATGTAGACCAAAGGTGTTCTAAAAACAAAATTGATTCCTGGGCCCCCAGCCCAGACCTACTGAAATCAGAACTGGGGGTGAAATCGGAATTCTGCATTTTAAGTAAACAACACAGGTGAATCCCAAGCACGTACGAACCTTAAAGGCTGAGCACCACTGGCCCATCATCCCCACAGGAGCCGAGGCTGGTTCTGTCTCCTCCTCCAGGACCCAGCTCAGTAGCAACAGCAAGCACATTATTATCTAGTCGGCGGACTTCAGAATGAACCCTTACCTCAACACTGCCTAGCTGTGTGATTTGGGCAAGTCACTTCCAATTTGGAGTCCCATCCCTCTCATCTGTGAAACTAGAGAAATCTTATGAACTTAGAAAAGTCATTGTGAGAATTTAAAGATTATGGTGGCATGCCCTGAGCTCAGGGTCCAGCGTGGTGTAAGCATTCATGCAATGCTGCTGTCACCTTCGATGTTTTCCTATTGTCGGGGCCTCTCCCTTTCCACTCGCTTCCACGGCCTCTTTTTCTCCATCTCCATCCTTTCCCAGTCTCACCTCTTTCCTTCATCGAGGAATAATCATCACATAAATCGTGGGTTCCCGGCACTGTCTTAGGCAGTTGGGAAGTTCAAGTGTGATCATTTCAGATGTGGTTCCAGGCCCAGAGGAGAATACGATCTCATGGGGAAGAGTTTATAAAAACATGAACATACAAAATAATCAAGGCTGGTCTAACTTCTATGAGTGAAAAAGAGAAGGTGCAGAGATAGAGAATAAGGCAGGGATCCTAACTAGGACGCATGGCAGGAAGGCCTTTCTGAAGAGGCAACACTGACCCAGGGACTGAAGCATTAGGAGGGCTTGGAGATTAGAGCCTTCCAGGCAGAGGGAATAACACGGGTGAATGCGATGGAAAGCAGGCGTGACCTTGGGGTGTTTGGGGAACTGCAAGAGGTCAGTGTGGCCAAATGAGGGAGGCAAAGGCATGATCCTGGAAGAGGAAGCTGAGGTCAGATGATATCGAGACTTACAAGCTGGGTGATTCGCAGAATATTTAACAGGCTCCACAGCATCAGACTGGATGCTGACCACAGTGCTGAAGCCGGGGCCTCGAGACCCCAAATGTGCCAGGTGTTAACCCTTCACTGCTGGATTATGAGAAGCTGTTGGGGGTGGGGTGGGTGGAGGGACTCCCAGGTAATGAGCCAGACAATATTTCTAATAACCAGTATAGCCTCACCAACGAATACCAGCTAAATATCAGCCCATCAAATAAGTCCTATGAAGGCATTTAGATTTTATTCTAAGCACAACAGGAAGCCACTGATGGGTAAAGCAACAGGGGATTAATGCCAGTAGGATGACATTTCAAAAAGCCCACTCTGATTGCAGTGTGCGGATGAACGGCAGGGGCCAGAGTGGGGGGAGGTCTCTTTGCTGGTCTAGGAGAGATGGGAGACCAGGGAGGGGCCCGCAGAGGAGGAGAGGCGGGGCCAGTTGGTGGTCTCGGCCCCACCCATGTGGTACCCAAGATGCACTGGAGTCCGCCCTACTGATGGGCTCCCGGGCATCCACAAGGCTCACCAGAGGGAACCTGTAGCCTGTCCATCCCAGCCAGCAACCGGACAGGCAGATAGAGGTGAGATTTCTGACCTGCCGATGCCTCCCTGGGAGTAAGAGGCCCAAGTTGAGAAATGAGAGGCTAATTGGTCTGAACGCTTCGTTCCACATTCTGAACATACCCAGAGCTAAAGTTCAGACCCAGCCTGTGTCACACCAAGACAGCCAACCTTATTATTAAGCCAGGCATGTCTGGCTAAGGTTAAATCCTGGAAGAAGAAAAAACACAGCCCTTTGAAGTGCTGTTATCTATAAATTACAGCACCATTAAAGACGTGCAATTATTAGCACTTCATGTGTGTGGATGACTGTCTTTATGTTGAAGCAACAAACAATTTGTTCTTCAAGAGACAAGTGTTAGCCACACTTCCATAGCTGTTAACAACCACGCAAATAAAATAAAATGGGTGATGCCTTATGTTTGCAAAACACATTGCCATTTGCTAATTGCCTAATATTAGCATAAGCAGGAGAGCTTTCTTCAGCTAAACAGATATTAAATAAGAATTTTTGTGAAAAAGGGTGCAATCATTTGGCATTCAAAGTTATTTCACCTGGAGCAACTGCCCTCCAAGAGGCAAGCAGCTATACTTCCTGATATTAGAATTTATTTTTCCATCAAGACAATCCCCATAAAGGATCTGGTGCTAATGTGTCATTGTGTCTGATATTTGGGGGCACTACACTGAATGGCTGCAAGAGCCCCCGGGGAGTGGGGGGGGGTGTCGGGGCGATGATAGCAGTGTATTGGTTAAAAAGAGAAAGAGAGAGAGAAGTTCTGAGAGGGTGGATGCCTTTCATCTGTTGGAAGATGTGTTTCCCTGAAAGCACTGATATTTGCATTTCCTGAGGACAAAGCACTGAGCATGTAAAGTACATTCTAATGTTGCTCAAGGCTGCAGCAGGAAAAAGGCAGGCTCCATTTGCTTAATCATACACAGCTTCATTTGCATTAAACACTCTACCCCCACCTAAAGGAACCCACCACAAGGTTCTGCATAGGTGATATTAAGACAACTTTTAAATGGCAGTCTTGTTTCTGTGACCTGGAAAGACCCAAATGGGTGACTTTCCATCCTCAGTAGAATGGCTTACAGTGAGTCCTCTCCACGTTTGCCAAAGCATGAAAAGGCGGTGCAGTGTGAGACCCCCATACACACCCAATCCCTTTCATGTTTCCAGAAAATAATATCACACAGAGTGTTCACAGCGGATGTAACCCAGAGCAGACTCAGAGATACAAGAGTGGCTCAGTGCTGTGGGGCCTGGCTGTGCCACATCAGAGCTGAACCAGGCCCAGCTTACGACTCTCCGTCACCTCCGAATGGCCTCCCCATTAGAGAATAACTTCAGGAGAGGCCACGTGCGGCCAGAGGAAATAGGTAAAATGCACCCAGCCCCTGTGGTTGTGACTGAGCAGCTCTCACCAAGGTCCAGGATGTTGGGGTAGTACTGGGATGACAGCAAGAAAACGCAAACAAGCCCCATCCCCACCATAGGAGGTGGAATGGTGACCCTCAAAAGACATGTCCACATCCTAATTCCCAGAACCTGTGGGAGTGCGACCTCATTTGGGACAGGCATCTTTGCAGCTGTCATTCCATTAAGGATCTTGAGATGAGAAACCATCCTGATTATCCAGATGGGCCCTAAGGTGTCCTTGTAAGAGAAAAGCAGAGGGAGACTGGAGCTTGGCAGCAGAGGAGGAGGTACTGTAACCATGGAGGCAGAAATTGGAGCGACACAGCTACAAGTGAAAGCATGCCGGCAGCCACCAGAAGCTGGAAGAGGCAAACAACTGATTTTCCCCTGGAACCTCAAACGAGTGCTGCCCTGCTGACACCTCGATTTTGAACTCGGGCCTCCAAAACTTCAAGAGAACAAATTTCTGTTGTTTTAAGCTACCCAGTGTGTAGCAATGTGTTACAGCAACCACAGGAACCTAATCTACATAATTAGAGGGCATTACCCAAAGGAGCTTAGCATCATCTGCAGCCCAAGCTTTCTCAAGAAGGATCCCTGGACTCTAGGAGCTCAGAGATGGCTTTCAACCCCTGAAATCAAATATGAAATTCTGTGTGACCGGGCACTCATTTTTCAGGGGAAAGTGCCCACAGCTTTCATCAGACTCTCAAATGCGACCAGGACTCCAAAGGGTATCAAACAGCACAGACCTCCAGGAAGGCCCAGAGCCTTCCAGGGTCACACAGCTCATGATTCATTCACTCACGTACTCTAGCAATCATTCCGCAAAGACTTATTAAGCACCTATTATGTGCCAGGTGCCAGGCTGTGTGCTAAATTAGCAGAGATAGTAGACTTCCCACTACACGCTGGGAAAATACAGAGAGAGGAGTTTGACACCTGGATTTTCTGCCCAGTAGGTCCAAATTCCTTTAAGTCTTGAATGCTTACTCCATCTGGAAGAGTGTGACTGACTCCCAATGCTCTGAGTTAGTCATAACCTTAAATATATTGCCACATGAAGCCGTCTTACCCTTAGAATGCTCCAGAAATTCCAATATGGCGACCGTATTCCTGACTACCTGTCTCACCCAGAAGTGGCCCCAAGTCCTTGTTTAGATCATGTGGCCACATGAGTGGCGTATTAAACACAACGCTAGAGCTAACTGCAGGCCACACTCAGATTCCCCAAGCTCAGCTCGCCACCCCCTCACAACCACGGGCTTCGGGTAGGCCTCTGTTAGGGTTTGTCACTTCGTTCTCAAAAGGACTGTGGTTACTCGTCGAGAAGCTGCTTGAGGGCAGAGGTTAAGTGTCATTTCTGAATTCTCTTCTCCTAGCACCACATCTGGCACATTGGAGAGTATTCAGCAGGTTTTTCCTGGATGAAGAAATGAGCCAGTGAACTGTCCCCTGTTCCCATTCCTTCTACCTCCACTTAGGACGAATCAGAAAAACTCCACGTGGGCAGATGTGGGGAAACGAGTGGCCTGGCAAGTTGGCTGCATTTCTGAGAAGGATGCCCTAGAAAACCAGAGAAAAAATGTAAAAGAGTCTTTCTCTACCTGCACTGTCCAATGTGGCACCCACTAGCCACAGGTAGCTAAACTTCACTAAAAGTTTTAAATGTTAAAAATTCAATGTCTCGGTCACACTAACCATGTTTCAAGTACTTAATAGCCACATGTGGCCAATGGCTGTCATGTTGGACAGTGCAGTTACAGAACTTTCCATCAGGGTAGGGACTTCTATTGGACGGCTATGCTCTTTGGTGCTGTAATTCCGCTTCAGGAATTACAGCCTGGGAAATAATAAAGGAAGAACAAAGTATCCTATACAGACGGCATCATTTAAAACAAGGGAAAGAGGCCGGCCGAGTGGCTCAGTTAGTTAAGAGTGCGCGCTCTGGGCAACAGGGTTGCTGGTTCGATTCCCACATGGGCCAGTGAGCTGCGCCTGAGCTGAGCTGCTGCTGAGCTGCCAGCAGGTGCAGGATGGCTCAGCTGGTGAGAACACGTGCTCCTAACAACAAGGTTTCCAGTTCGACTCCTGCATGGGATGGTGGGCTACGCCCACCCACGACTAAGATTGAACATGACACCTTGAGCTGAGCGGCCATGAGCTGCCAATGGGTGGCTGGATGGTGACTGGACTTGGAGCTGAGCTAGCTGCACCCTCCACAGCTAAGATTGAAGGACAACAACTTGGCTGGTCCCCTTCCCCAATAAAATCTATTAAATAAATAAATAAATAAATAAATAAATAAATAAATAAATAATAAAACAACGGAAAGCTGGAAACATCGCAAATGCCACCCAGGAGACTGGCTAAGCAAACTACCAGACCATGAAGGAAAAAATGATGACTCATCCCATTTGCATTTATTCACTCATTCCACAAACATTATTGAGCATCTACTGTGTGCCAGGCCGTGTGTGGAGTATAGGAGATAGACGTCAAACATGGCAGAGAAGGCCTCCATCCTTGTGGTCCTTTTATTCCAGAGCAGGAAGCAGATGATAGACACATTGATCAATGAATAAAGAAGATTACTTCAAAATGGGTGAAGTCTTACCAAAGAGATAAAACGCTTGAAGCCACAGAGAGGAACTGGAGCACAGTGCCACTCACAAAGGGTTCTCATGTGTGCTGCTCCCCTAACCCTGTGAAGACTCGGTGGCTTCTCTCAGAGCACGTGGATTCAAGTCAGGGTCTGGAATATGGGCACACGACATCAAGCGTAAGCAGCAGGAAGAATGGCCGGTGTGCACCAATGAAATTTCCATAAAAACGTGTGTGTACAGAGCAGCAAGTGGGAGGGAGGAATTCAGAGGCGCCTATGTTTAATTAACATTTGGCAAGTATGGTTTGGGTTTATCTGCTTCTGTAATGCTGTTGAAGTTCATGGTTTCAAAGAAGACACTTTGGCTAAGTATAACACTTCATCCAAAATTAGGGCCACGCGGATGTGTTCCTGGGGGGTAAGGGGGACAACGGATGGCGCTGGTCACATTCAAGAGCCAACTTGCCACCTCCTCGGCTCCCTCATCTGGGCAGAATTGTTTCCTCTTCCATGTTCCCAGTGGCCTTTATTCCTAACACAGACATGCTTCTTGGACACTGAGTTACAGTGAGCATCTCTTTCCAGGTCTGCTTTAGCTATCTGGATGGAACCTCTGAGCCTGATGGAAGCTGGTGTATCAATACTCAGCCGCCTTGGCCTGCAGGTAGGGTAATTCTGAGATATCCCTACTCTGCCTGCCAGTTTCCCTAGTAGGAATAAGCGCCAGTCACCCACCGTGGTAGCTGGCTTACTAACACACCCTTTACTGGTGGTCCTTCTGCCTCTGGGGGAAACCTAACCCAAGAATACCAGGTTAGATGAGAAACCTACCCTATAAGGCTGTTGTGATGATTCAGAGACGGACATCACACACCCAGAGTGACACACAGTAGGTACTCAGCAAATTGGGCTTCCCTTCGGTGGGGGCTGCTCCTCCCTCAGTTTTTCTAACTGTTCTCATTGAGCCTCGGCAAAGCCTCCCTGGGCTGCCTAGGTCATGCTCATCTATTCCCCTAATAGCTGTCTGGGTGATTATAGTTTCTAATTATAACTCAACTTCAGGATTGGATCTACTTCCAACAAACTTCCATGGATCTTCTTGTCTTGAGTGTGATAACACTGCTCTGCCATGAAGAAGAGGCAGGCTAATGGGTGTGCTTGTTAATGAGTGGGTGGTGAACAGGAAGCTCTTCACAACATAATTTCATTAAGAATGATCACCTAGAGCATGGATCTAAAACTGCAGAGTGCATCACAACCGCTGAGGGAATGTATTAGAAATGCATATTCCCAAATCCCTCCTGTACAGACTCTGATACAGAAAATCTGGATGGAGCTCAGGAATTTGCATTTTAGCAACTCCCCCCCAAGAGATTCTAATACCCTGGGCCCCCCAGTACACACTTGGGGAAACACGGTCCTTTTGTTCTTTACTTGCACAGGTGTTCACTGGCCCAGTGCCTGGAGCAGAGTAAACTCCATCCATTCGTCCACTCAGCGTCTCTTACTGGACACCTCTTCTGCCCCAGCCATGAAACTAGCACTGGGGCCTCTATAATATTCGCCAAATGGGAACGGCGTCCGTATCTGTCACTTTCAGCACTTCGGGAACCAGCTTTAAACACACAGTAGGTCCTCAATGAAGAAGGAAGGCCGGGGCTTTCCTAGAGTAAAGGACGGAGGTTGATTCCTCCGCAGGAGCTGAGGGACTGCCTCACTGAGAACTCAACAGTTCTATGGCGACTCAGAAAGATTTAAAAAGTATACCAGAGGGTCTTTCACACAAAATCAGCTCATAACCCACCACTTCCCTCCTGCTGTATTCTTCTCTCACAAGCAAAAAAAAAAAAAGGCTTTCCTTCTCTCCCAACCCCCATCAGTTTTCTCAGAAGGACCTTCGACCTCTCGGGCTTTCCATACCACCTGGCTACACAAGGGAGGGATAGCGGGTGGAGCTAGGTTAATCCCATCTCCATGTGTCTGGCTACGTGGACCTGACTTACATACTTGTTGCCCAAGAAGAAAAAAAAAGGCATACTGTACAGTTCTTTGGGTTGACTTTTTAAAGTACCTACTTTGTGCCAGATGAACTCCTCTAGGAGTGCTGCGGTGACTAAGCCACGCCTGCTTGTGGAACAGACTGAGTGTTTCCTGTGTGCGTTGCCACCCACTGGTCAGTGAGTAACAAGAACAGAAATCACACTGAGTGAGTCATTTTTTTCAGCACAAAACCACGGCCCCCACCCAGGTCTAACAGGCTTCACCTTCCGCTCTTCCAGGTCATGTAGACCCTGATTCATTGACTAGAAATATCCAGAGGGAGCACAAGCTACTTATGTGTTCACATGTTTATGGTGAGTGTTTCTGGGAATGGAGAGCCAGGAAGCTTTTTCATTTATTTTATAGTTAGTTAACATGATGTTAAAACCATACACAGTGGTATGTTCTAAAAAAATCATAAGTCTCAACTAAGAAGAGTCTACTCTAATAATAAAATGTGGTTCAATATTACGAAAATAATATAGCTCAAGCACACTGATTCATCCAAGGAGATAAATAAATGATTTTCCCTGTAGATGACAACAGGTATTTCACAGTCTTCTTTAGTATGTGAAGAACTAAGAGTACAGGACTTTTTTTTACTGTTATGCAGAATGTCCCTGTAAGTAATAACCAATACCATGCTTAATGGTGAAACATTTGAGCTATTCCCACTAAATTCAGGCACACAAAAAAGGGACCCATCACCATTACTTAACATTATTCTGGAAATTGTAGCCAAAATATTCAGGAAAGGACGGATGGATGAAGGGGTAGATGAAACAAAGACAAATATTAGAAAGAAGAGGCCCAAATCATGATTATATATATGCAGGTTTGGTGACTGTCAACCTAGAAAGTCAAAAGTGTGGGGAAAATGGGAACTCTTAAACACTGATCATTAGAGTAAAAGTTATACAGAACTTTCAAGTGCAATATTGAAACAACAAACATAAAAAGCAAAAGCCTTTTCCATACCTTTTAACCCAGTAATTGCCCATCTAGAAATTTGTCTTTAGGAAATAACATGAGCTGCATGGGCAATGTCATGTTCAAGGATGTTCATACTGGACTTTGGGGGGAACCACCTCATAGATTATATAAATGCCTAGCCACCGCGCTATACATGTGAAACTAATATAAAATAATACTGAATGTCAACTATAATTGTGTGTGTGTGTTTGTGTGTGTGTGTGTGTGTGTGTGTGTATTAGTCACAGGGTATAAAGTAATGCATAGAGAATATAGTCAATGGTATTGTAATAGCTATATACAATGTCAGATGGGCAGTAGACTCGGGGAGATTATCACTTTGTGAGGGGTGTAAATGTCTAATCATTATGTTGTTTTGTACACCTGAAACTAATAATAATAATAAAAGAAATATGATAAGAATTTGGAAAAGGGGTAGTTACAAAATAGTCACAAGGATGCAAAGTACAGCATAGGGAATATAGTCAATAATATTGTAATAACTATGTATGGTGCCAGGTGGGTACTAGACTTATCGGGGGAATCATTGCCTAAATTATATAAATGCCTAACCACTATGCTGCATGCCTAAAACTAATATAAAATAATATTTAATGTCAACTGTAACTGAAAAATAAAAAAATTTTAATTAAAAAAAACACACACACACAAAAAAACAAAACAGGATGTTCAACATTATGCTCTTTATAAAACTACAAAAGGAAAAACAACCTAAATGTCCAGCAAAAGGGGACTGGGTATATAAATTATGATTTCCCTAGGAGATGGATGGAATATAAAACAGCACTTTAAAATTATAATTTAAGTAACACTTATTTCAAGAAAGAGAGCATGATATACCACTAAATGAAAAAGGAACGATACAAACAGTATGCTTGTATAATCTGATTTTGTAAATTATAGGTAAAAGCACAGCAAACAGACTAGAAAGACTCCCCCACAAATATAAAAGCTATTATCTTGGTGGTTTTGTTGACCTTTTCTTCATGCTTATTAGGAAGTAATTAGAAAAAAAACGTGCTATTAAAAATTCAGTTACACAGGGCCGGCCAAGTGGCGCAATGGTTAAGAACTGGCTTGGGACACCAGAGGGCCCCGGTTCGGATCCCACATATGAGGGCCAGTGACACTGCCCTCCACAGCTAAGATGCTGAACAACAATGTCCAGAAGTGGGCGACTGATCTGCCTCACCTGGGAAGAGCGCAATGATGGTGCCAACTTGGGCCAATGAAGCAACGTCTTCCACAACTAGACTGAAGAACAAAAGGACAGCAACTTGTCTGTTCCCCTTCCCCCAATTCCCCAGCACTGTTCCCATCACCCGAATTCCCCAATAAAAATCTTAAAAAAAAAAAATTCAGTTACACAGTGCTTACCAGTGGTAAGTACTGCCTGCCATACTTGATAAAGCATGCCTGTATCTCAAAAGGTCACACTTGCAATGGGTACCCAATACCAGACACAACAAAGCCTCTCTACAAACCAGTGACAGGCTAACAGCATTTCCTGCTTTATGGCTGACTCAGACTGTGGTTACCTGCGAGGTAAAACCAGGTCTATGCAATCATACAACAGACTGTCTTGTGCACTGAGCCCTGGAGAAAACCTAACCCAATGGCCAAATCTCTCAGCCACCCCATTCACCCAATGGCAGCTCTTGGAGTTCCAAGAAATCCAATGTTTCCGCGAAGCTGACCTTGCAATTCAAGTCTGGCAGGTGAGGGCAAATGCCAGAACTTCGGAGAGCCCAGCCCGCAGGGTGAGGAACTGTTTGGCCCAGGTGAGCAGATGAGACAGCTATGATTCACTGACACCACTTCCCTACTTCCCAGTGAAGAGGGCAGACCAGGCAAGAAAATGAAATTTAACAACTGGCATGGCTGAGAATTGTAGTCGACCAGTTGTCAACACAGAGGCAGGGCCGTTCTCATCTTAAGCCCAGAGGAAGGAGACATAGAGGGCTTTTGAGCCTGAAGGGAGGGCAGAGGAGGGTGCAGCCAAGGGTCAGCTGGGTGGCTGGCCCCACCCCCTCCCACAGGCACCGTTCTGTTTGGGACAGGCTGACTCCCTTCAGAAGCAGAGCATAGCAGGAGGTTGTGGGTGCCAGCCAGCTGGCACTGAAAGAAGACCAGCACTTTCCGTGCTTTAAGCCAGAGAAATGACCCCCCACTTCCTTCACTTCATATCTGGCAACAAGTCCTCCTTTCAGGGTTGTCCTCCTCTCCCTCCTCCGCTTTCCCCTGGACCTCCCTTCCCTCCCACCCTAGATGCGTGCACGGGCTGCTTGGTGGAGCAATATGGCAGCTACGTGACTTTGAACAAGTTTCATCGTGTCTCTCAGCCTCTGTTTCCCTTCCCTTGAAAAGAGGTCTAACAACAGCATCCGCCTCACAGGGCTGCCGTGGGGATTAAATGGGAGGAGTGTTGGTGGCTTATCACAGCACCTGGCACCTAGCAAGTGCTCAATAATGTTATTGACGTTATTATGTTAAGCTGATGTCGCCTCTTCACCGTGGGTGATATGTTAGTTTGGATTCCCCCAAAAGCAGAGCCTGAGACAAGGATTTGGGAAGCACCATGAGGGAGTGGGAAGAAAACACAAGGATGCTTTAATGAGAGGGTTACACTATGGGCAATTGGGGCCCGGTCTGGCTGGGGACCCTCTGAGAGACTGTGGAACACACCCCAGAACTGTCCCACCACGAGGGTGAAACTGCCAGGTGTTTATCCATTAATTTCCATCCTTCTCTGATGGTCGGTAACTTCTGGGGTGTTAACTCCCAACACATCAGCCTGCCTGGGTGTAGCCTGAACACAACCCAGCAGCAGAGGACACAGGACAGACATGCATGGGGTGGGAGGGGCGGGGGGGGGCAGGTAGGACACAGATGGGGCACTGATAGTATCTGTTACTGTGGGCGAGGGGTGTTAGATAATTTGATTCCTAGATGCCAACTATGCTAAAATCTTTGAACCATTTCAGGGCTTAGCCCGGTAAGTTGGTCTTCCTTATTTCATTCACATATTTGTTCATTTCTTCCATCCTTAATCCAGCCATTCACAAAGCATCTATTGAGCACCTACTGAGTTCTGGCAGGCGGAGATGAGCTCCAGGCCCCGTTGCTCCCTGGGGTCAAGGCAGTGCGGGCCCTCCCTCTCCACAACGGCTACCTTTCTTTGCAGTCTGACTGACCCTCAGCAAGGCTAGTGTGTGTCAATGAGCTAATCCAGAAAATCAACCTGGTCAAGACGTGCAAGAGACCCAAGCGGGGGGGGGGGAGCTGCAAGGAACAATGTCTGGATGTTGCCTGGGTGACCAAGGAAGGAGGGGGAGGAGAGTGGGATTGGGTGCGCAGGAAGAGAAGTCAGCAGCGCTCTAGATCCTAGCCCTGGAGTTGCCCCTGACACAGCAGGCTGGGAGTCCACTCCAGGCCTCTAGCTGGAACCAGTCCACACATGGATCTGCAGGCCACGTCCTGTCAGGGATGGGGAGGCTGCCCGATGGGCTCTGCACTGACTCACAGCAGGCTCACAGTCACCACTTCAGGCTTGGAGTCACCCCTGCCTTTCCGTGTCCCCCATCCATTTACCTTCATCCTGCCCAGACACAATGGGGCCAGCGGGCCACTACTTGGCCCCAGCTGTGTCCTTAATCAGTCTAAACTGCTCCAAGAAGAGGGACGTGGCACCGCTGTGAAGTGCTGATGGCACAAAATTGGAGAGAATAGTAAATAAAAAGGGAACACCCAGGAGAAAAGCTGAAAAGGAGATGCCAGCATTTATGCAACTAGGCCAGAGCTCTGTGAATCCCCCTCGTGGGGGGTTGGAGCGGGATGGGCGGGGAAGCCCGTGTTGGAAATGCAAATGTTTTCTGCAGCCGCAGAACAGATCCGCAGAAGGCTGAATGCTAGGCATCTAGTCAGGCGGTGATGGATGGTCAAACCCAAGCAAGTGGAGGGCCCCTCCCTTGTCTAGAACCTGAGAACTTGAACGGTTACAAGGAAAAGAAGGCCGGGTGGGAGGGTTAACACCCTCTCAGCATCACTGTGTGCCTGGCCCGGCACGAGCTACAGAGAACGCCGGCTGGGTGGACTTGGAAGGATGCTCTCAAGGAGCTCAGACTGCTGGGGGCACAGACATGGCAATGAGGGAATCCTGGGAGTGTGGTCTGATAAAAATCTAGACAGCAGATGGTGGGTGTGGGCACCTCCATGAAAAGAGGGGTCTGTTCCACCTGGGTGGTTCAGAAAGTCTTTATAGAATAAGCAATCCTTTTTGTTTGTTTGATTAACATAAAATTCACATAACCTAAAATTAACCATTTAAAATTGAACAATTCCGTGGTGCTTAGTACATTCAGAATGTTTTACAACCACCACCTCTATGTAGTCCCAAACCATTTTCATCACCCGAGAAGGAAGTTTTAGACCCATGAAGCAGCCCCCCATCCCCCCCTTCCTCTAGCCCTGGCAGCCACCAATCTGCTTTCTGTCTCTATGGATTTACCTTTTCTGGATATTTCATATAAATGAAATCATACACTATGTGACCTTTTGTGTCTGGCTTCTTTCACTTAGTGTAATGTTTCTGAGGTTCATCCATGTGGTAGCAGGTGTCGGTCCTTCATGTGTTTTTATGGCTGAGTAACAGAAGAGGTGATTCTTGAGCTGATCATGAAAAATGAGTAGGTGTGTGCAAGCCAGGGAGACAACGGGGAACGGCCTTCCTGGTGGAGGAGGGGATACGGATAAAGGCACGGAGGCATGAAACAGCAGGGTCTCCCCAGAGGTGAGGATGGCAGTGAAAGACGAGGCTTAGAAGGTAGAAAGTGCCTAGCAGGCTAGGGGGACTTTACGTTTAGGTAACGGGAGCCATGGAAAGCAAACCTGGGGTGACATGGCTAGATCTACACTGCACCAGAAAAGATGTTCTGGGCTCAGTGAGGACCACTGAAGGGGGGAGACCAGTTAGGAAGCTACTGGGAGGTGAAGAGGCCAGGACTAAGGCAGGAGCCATGGGGACATGCTGCAGGCAGTTACACAGGCAGACCTCACAGGCGTGGCCCAGCCACCTTGGATGTGAGGGTGACAGATAGGCAGGCATCTCAGATGAGTTCTAAGAGGAGGTGCCTTGAGGGGTGAAGTGAGGGGATGAGATATCTGCTGTGGGTGAGTTAAGCCCAGATGGACCCCTCCAGCAGCAATTGGGGCGTTCTTAGGCCTGGATCAGGAGAGATGTCTGGGCTGAAGGGAAGGGTTTATAAATCTTGCTTCATTTATTCCTTACAGCAGCCTGCACTACAGAATGGGTGTGTTCCCCATTCTACTTATGGGAAAACGGGGACTCAGAGAGACTGAGCTATAAACCCAAGGCCACAGAGCTAGCAAGTGTCGGAGCTGGGCTTCAAACCCCGCATTTGGATGATTCCCAAGTCCCTGAGCTTTCCCTTAAGCCAAGTGGCCTTTCAAATTCTTCCCTGGCAGCTCCTACTACTCTCCTCACACTCGAAATCCACACAGCCCTTCCCTGTAAGAAGGAATATGAGCCCGAACATACCACAGAGCAGCAATTCTGCCATCTTGATGTTCAACTGTGATGGGCAGAGTGTGGTGAACGGAGAGAGATGGGGGAGGACACACTGTTTTCCAAGTAAACACTTAAAATTCCCCAGGATGTACTGGAGATGCTGCTGAACCTGAAGTAGACCCCAGCGTGGTGAGGACGAAGCAGCCTCCGATAAGGTAACCAGGGAGACGTCTCCGGGGTGGAGAGCCAGAACCGTGCATATTTTTTTTTACACCACTCAAGTGCCCACTCTGGCCTCTCAAGGTAATGGCATTAGCTGATCCCTCCCATGTCACGTGGCCCGGCTTATGATGCCACGGTGGGGAGGAAGATGCAAGTTAACAATTTCGTGAACAAATTTGGGGCTTTGGGGAGCTTCTTAACTGGCAAGAATAAACCAGCCCCAGAGGCACACACAACCCAGGGGCGAGACAAACTACCTAAAAAAAAAAAAAAACCAACGTGGGGACATGATTAGGTGTCATTCAAAGCAAGAGAGGGGACGGAGGAACCATTATCTTAATGAAGCAAAAACAGCATCTTCTTGGAATGTTTCTTTAAATGAGTCCAGCTTGCAATCTCAAGGCCAAATAGCCCAGGCTGCTGAGGGCCAGGCTTGGCTACCAGGCTGTCACTGAACTTATGTCTGAACCATTCAATATGATTCAGCCACCTTTTAAAACAGAAACACCTGATGTTTGGGGGGGGTCATGAAGCATCACTGGCTACAAATCTGGACCTCTGCGCAGTGGTCCCCCATGGTTCTCTGAGCCAGTGCCTCTTCTGCCCTGCCCCCACCCTACCCCACTGCTCTCAGGAGTCTCTCCCTGCACAGTAGCCTCATGCAGTGTTCTGTCCCTTCCGCATGCGGCAAATATGGCGCCTCTCTCTGCTCTCGCTGGGCTCATCAGGTGGCTAGAGAACATGTGCCTGTCAGCTCTTCAGGTTCAAGTGCCTTTTCTTGGCATGGAAATATCCTGTTGTGCAGCTGGATGATGTGTGGGGAAGCACTTTGCAAACTGGTATCCAGCACATTGTAGTTCTCGTTGCTACAATTACAATACTTTTGGTGTCTCTGGGAAATCATATTTTGTGACACAAGAAAAACAAGAAGGCAGAATTCTCACTTATTAAAAAAAATTTCTTATTATGTCTGCATAGTGTAAATTAGTTATTTTATTCTACACAGAGTCCATTTTTCCTCTTCCAAGTAAGGCACACTTATTTTGGGGGCGTATGCTTTTCCCCTGCCACCATCCAGATTCAAATTTGGGACAGTGACAAGAGTTGCCAATCAGTGTATTCTGTTTCCTTAAACAGAGTGATTGGGTCAGAGAGGCACAGATGACTTACGGTAGGTGAATTATCAATTTTATCGATACCATTACGGAAGAAATACCCTTTTCCCATGGCAATTGCTATCTGTAAGGTTCACGTAAGGGGGCCGCCATGTGAGATATGAAGGCTAAAGAAGATATGAAAAGAGAGAAGGACTCAGTCCTGAAGATATAGCACTTATGCTGCTGCAATCAGCCATACCTGAAGCCTATACACAGTTAGACTATTCTGTTATAGGAGCCAGTCTGAGTTGGGTTTCTGCTCTTACAAGCAAAAGGATCCTGACTCCTATAATCTACTACAGTACTTTCCACCAAGGAGGTGTGAGAAACTATCTCCTCGTCCCATCTATCAGCAAATCTTGCTGGATCTGTCTTCAAAACATATCCCAAAATCTTACCACTTCTCATTACCTACACTGCTACCATCAAGGTCCCAGCCACCAGTATCTATCACCTAAACTACTGTGCAAGTCTCCAATTCAGTTTCACGGTTTCCCTTCTTATCCCTCGTCAGCCTATTTTCACTTAGCAGGCAGGCGGAAAGAGCCTGTAAAAATCTAACTCAGGCCTCGTCACTTTTCTGCTCAGAAGCATTCAGAAAAGGAAAGAGGGGACAGCAGGCCTTGCATAAAGCGGTCACGGGGTGAAAATAAGAGAGCAACACCTGCCTGAGCCTGGACACCAAACGCTTGGATAAAATCCAACATTCGATAAAGTCCAAAGGCCTCCTACCGCCTGCAGGGCTTGGTCACGGCGTGTGAGGCCCCGCAGATCTGAGGCCACCGAGATCCGGCCAGC
>NW_017731421.1:2649662-2687583 GCF_001890085.2 Hipposideros armiger
CCTGAGTCAGCATGGAACAGGCTGTGAATGACCTTGGGCAATCAGCAGCCTCTTTGGTCCATGAATTTCCCGGTGTATGAAGGAAGAGACTGGATGAGATCTATGGTTTTCAATGTACAGTTTGCCTTCAGGCTGAGTGGAGCTGGGGGCACGCTGGGACTGCTTTCTTACTTCCACAGAACAGCTCAACTTTTAGTTTTCTATACAGGGGTTCCACAGAAGAAACAAGTGCGTCCTGCTCTTGGGAAGCAGTTTACATGATATTCTGGATGACTTCAGTGCTAAGCGCCCGCGCCCCTCCCGACCCCACAACCTCTCAAAGTCAAGTCATTTCAGCACTCTTTCCATTTTCTCTTAGCAGAAGAGCTTGGTAGGCTTTTTTCTCATTGCCTTAAATTCTAAGAAAGTCTTAGTGGAATCTCTTTCTCTTCATTAAAGAAACACAGAGGGGTGACTGTCTCTGGTACCAATTTATTATCTGGTCAGTACCTGCTGACACCCTCTGCCGTGGCAGGTCCCAGCAGAGAGTTCCTTAGGCTTTGGGTGTTTAAAGGAAATCCCTTCCCTCCTCCTCACCTGGCAACGAATCTCTCCTTTTTCTTTTACTGCATGCAATTTAGAGAAACTCGCCAATTTCTCTAAAACTATGGAGATGTTAGGTTTAAACAGGAAGAGAAAATCGATCCATGTATGAGGCTAATTAAAAAGCATCTCAGTAGAATGTACTTCTTTCCTATTCTTGCATCTTCTCTTGGAGGAAAAAGTTCCCTCCATAGACTCAGCATATTGAGAGAGGTACACCGGAAAAAAAACACCAAAAAACAGTTCAGAATAAACCTTAGACAATAGCCGTCAGGGAGCTTCCCCCAGGAAAGGGGTTTTGAGGCCTTTGTTTTATTTCACAACAGCTTAGAAAGTTGACGGAAGAGACGAGAAAAACTGGGAACCAAGGCTCAGGTAATCTGAACAGTCCTGATTCACGCAGCCCCCCGGGAGAATACCTACATTTAGGGGCAGGAGACAAAATGGAAGGCAGGAGAGAGAGGAGAGGGGTGGGGGAGGGGAGTGACTTCTACATACTTAGTGACAATGCCTAGGTAAGTCTTTTATTCCCCGGGGTACAGAGTTGCTTCTAATGGTGAGAGAACCTGCCCACTCCCACAATGAAGACAATGATGGAGCCGTGATTCCAACTCAGGAGAAGGTCGGCGTTCTCTCCAGCACACGGCACTGCCTCCCAGGAGACCTAGTAACATGTCAGGGGAGCCAAGAATATGGGAGGCTTAGGAGGGATGGTGTGGTCCTGTATCAAGTGAGACAGAAAAGTCAAGAAGCACACCACCTGAAAACCCACCACTGGATTAGCAAACTGGGGTCCCTGCAAGAGCAGTTTCAGCGAAGTGATGGGGACCCTTGTCTTGGGTTTGATCCTCCTGCGGGGAAAATGATTCAGGGCCATCTTTCCAACATGCAAACCTGAACCCATCTCCCTTGCTGAAAACCCTTCCCTGGTTCCCCATGGCCAACCTCCCAATTTGGTCTACTAGGTCTTCTGTGACTCCCCCACCCTCATCTCCCTCCTCACTCCTTAAACATCATACTTTATTAATACTCCTCTGCTGGGCTCTCTCAGCCTACAGTGCAGTGTCTTGCCTTTGCTGGTGCTGTTCCCTCTGCGAGGAATGCCCTTGCCTCAACTCTTCGCCTGACTCCTTATTCCTTCATTAATACGCTTGTTCTTGCAGCATGTGTGCACAAAAGCATTCTCTGAGGCCTCAAGGCAGGGTTAGCACGTCTGGGCTGAAAATAACGGTAAGGGTGATAATGGACAAAAACATTTATTGAGCAGCCCCTCTGCGCTAGACTCTGGTCTAAGTATTCCTGGTGCAGTAACTCATTCAATCCTCCTAACTATCCTATGTGGTAAGGTGCCATTATTTCATTGGTGAGAAGCCAAGGCACAGAGGGGGTTAAGTAGCTAAGGGTAACAGAATAGGTGGGGTGGTGATGAAAAGTGTTATGAACTGAATGTGTGTGTACCCTCAAAGTTCCTATGGTGAAGCCCTAACCCCAATGTGACTATATTTGGAGACAGGGCATTTAAGGAGGAAATTATGGTTATGTGGGATCATAAGGATGGGGCCCTGATCTGATAGGATTAGTGTCCTTATAAGATAAGGGACCAGAGCATTCCCCCGCCCCCACCTGTCCCTCTCTACCCACCATATGTGAGGACACAGTGAGAAGGCAACCATCTGAAAGCCAGGAAGATAGATCTCACCAGAAACCAAATCGACCGGAACCTTGATCTTGGACTCCTGGCCTTCAGAACTGTGAGAAAATAAATGTCTGTTGTTTAAGCCACCCAGTCTGGTATTTTGTGATGGCAGCCCAAGCTGAATGATACAGGGAGCAACAGAAAAAGAGTGCTCCAGGCCGTTCTCTCGAGGAGGTAAGCATTTCAGCTGAGACCTAAGTGGGGTGATCACAGGAATATCTGGGGAAGAACAATAAGGCAGAGGAAAGAGAACGTGCAAAGGTCCTGTGACAGGAATCAATCTCACGTACTGGAGACACAGACGATTACTGGGCAAAGGGAGACGGGTGCTACAGGGTCTGGAGATGCAGGCAGGGGCCAGGCCATGCAGGGCCTCTTAGGCCACGACAAAGGATCTGGATTTTATTTTAAGTGTCTCACTGGCCTATAAGAGGAGACCAAGCAGGTCAGTGCCTGGAGGAGTGGGATGGGAGAGGGCAAGGTCACAGAACAAACATCTCTCCCTCCCTCACAGGCCACTGCACAAGCCAAGCAGGCCATGCCCCACACTACTCCGTGGGGAGGAGGGGGCGGGGTTCATGGGGGGCTCTGCTGTGAATGTGGGCTCTAGGGCTGGGCAGCCCAGTGACCCTGCTCACCCAGCCCTCAAATCTATCTCTGAGAGCAAGCATTCTAACAGGGCTTTTGTTTTTTTAATTAAATTCCAGAGACCTGTTCCCTCTAATGGCATTAAATTATCCGGCCCTCTGCTACCTGGGAACAGAGGAGCAGGTAAACACCCTAAATTCGGGGAAGTGGAGTGTCAAGAGAGGTTCTGGGCATTTCCTCCTGTAGGCATCCTCCTTCTGCAAATCCAACCACTGCTGCCCAGAGACACAGGCAGAGAGAGAAACAAAACAGTCTAGATGGGCTGCGCAGATTTATCCACAGTTCCGCTCAATGTACAGATGCCTGAGAGTGACTGAGATGGGAGACAGGAACCTGTGGTTTTCACGGGCTCAGCTGTGAACATCAAAAGCCCTAGATGTGATTCTGCGTGTCAAAGATAATTGTGAATGCAGAACCACTTTCTACCCGAACGCCTGGGTGAGGTGCAGCTCCACTGTATAGAGATCAGAGGCTAGAAGAGGTTTTCAGCTCTTCAGTGTCCATTGGGCCCCTGCTCTGCACCAGGCTGCGGTTAGTGCTGGGTTCATAAGAGGATAAAGTCTCATTTTTAAAGGAAACAGAGAAGAGCACCATGGGGGCGGAGGCACTCGAGATGCCTCTTGAAGGAAAGGCAAATCCAACAAATTCCTCAAATACTTGACTATGGAAGACAGTGAGTCCCAAAGATGATCAAGTCTCAGCATTCTGCCTCCAAGGGGCTCACGCTCTGCCAAGGAAGCAAAACCAGATGCAAGTTGCCAGAATGGCAGGCAGTACCTACTATAACAGAATGATGCTCAATGCCACCGATTAAAAAAAGATGAAAGAGTACGTCTGTCTGAGAAACACAGGAGAAGCTATCCACAGGAGGGGACATTTGAAATGCCTTTGAAGGACTAATTCAAATAACACTTAAGAGTGGGTGGGGTAGGGAGAATAAATGAAGCCCAAAAGATGTCCACATCCCAATCCCTGGAACCTGTGCATATGTCACCTTACAGGACAAAGGGGCTTTGCGGGTGTGATTATATTAAGGATCTTGAGATGGGGAGATAATCCTGGATTATCTGGGTGAGTTCAATGTACTCACAACAGTCCTTACAAGAGGGAGGCAAGGGGGGTCAGAGTCAGGGGAAAAGACAGGAGGATGCAAGCAGGGACCCCAGGGATGTGGTGTGAGAAAAACTAGATGGGCCGCTGTTGGCTTTGAAGATGCAGGACGGGGCATGAGCCAAGGAACGCAGGAACCTCCAAACGCTGGAAAAGGCAAGAAACAGATCCTCTCCTAGAGTCTCCAGACCTGCCAAAACCTGGATTTTTATCCCAGTGAGACCAATTTCAGACTTCTAACCACCGAAACTGTAAGATAATAAATTTGTGGGTTTTTTAAGCCACTGATTTGTTATAGCAGCACTAGGAAGCTAATATGGTGGGGAAGGGCCTTCTGAGCTCGGGGAACATCATCGCAGAGGCACAGAGGCCAAAAAGGTACAGTGGGGTTTAGAAAACCAAGAGGGGGACTTGGCCATAGGGTACATGCTTGGGACTGGCTGGAGGTGACACTGAAAAGTAGTTGGGGCCAGGGAGTTCTAGGCTGTTGACGCCATGCCTGAACTTGGCAATGTGCTCTGTAGGCACTAGGGAACATGTGTACTAGGAGATTCTTAAGGGAGGTACAGGAGTGGGGTGATCAGATCTACATTTGAGGAAGAAAACTCTAAGGGCAGCAGTGAAAACAGTGTGAAGGAAAAAGGAGAAGAAAGGACATAAGAAACCCCAACACCCACAACTTGGGAGTCATGGCCCATGACAAGCAGAAATCGTGCTCCTGACAGGCTGTGGAGGTCACTCTGTAGTCCTACAGCGTGTCCACCCAGCACCAGTCCCCATCCTCCCAGTCATGAGTGGGAGGACAAAGAGGTTTCACCTAAGTGGCCAGCTCTTGGGCCACCTATAAGATTCTGGTCATACTCAGGCTCTATGGCAGCGGCTCTCAACCTTCCTAAAGCTGTGACCCCTTAATACAGTTCCTCATGTTGTGGTGACCCCCAACCATAAAATTATTTTCATTGCTACTCTATAACTGTAATTTTGTTACTGTTATGCATTGTAATGTAAAAATATCTTCTTGTTTTCCGATGGTCTTAGGCGACCCCTGTGAAAGGGTCGTTCAACCCCCAAAGGGGTCGTGATCTACAGGTTGAGAACCGCTGCTCTATGGGGAAAAGTGCTGCGATGGATTAGTCATGTCTGCTCTGGGACCAGCGGTGGGGATGGTGGCATGGGTGGAGCTGCCCTGTGGGAGGCCAGGGGAGGAATGTGGCAGTTCCCTTGGTGGTGGTGGTGGGAGTTGAGTGTGGAGATGGTGAGGAGGTGCTGAGATGGGGTGAAGGTGGGATGTTGGGAGACAGTACAGAAAGAAGAAAAAATGGGGGGAGGCACTTGGGAGGTGTCAGCCCAGCTCGGGCCAGGATGTGACCCTTTCTCATGGTTCCCTTACACCTGCAATCAAGTCCATAATAATCCTTGGAGTAAGGTGGGCTCCCACAAGAGAGGAAAGGGAGCGAGTTCTGCACTCCGTTATTGAGGGAGGTACTTGCAAATGAAGAAGCAAGTGTGGACACTTGAAAAAAATCATGGGGAAGCCACTGGACTCTCACAGGAGACAGGACTATGGACGGGGTGCCCTGAGTGGACAGCTGGGTTACACAAAATGGGATTCTGGGAAAGACTGTAAAGCAGGCTTACTGCTTTTTTGTTTGTTTTTTTAAGTTGGAGGACTGCTCTAAATCAACCCTACTGATCTCTAGCTCAATATATGAGCCTTCAAGAAGTTCAGAGTCTTGCCCAAGGTCATACGAGGGAATCGCACAGCAGGGCTGAACCCTGCTGCCAGCTCGCCATCAGGCCAACTCCCTTCTCGGCGGTCCAGTTTCTAGGCTACAGCATGCTGCTCGCTGTTCTCAGAACATTCACAGCCCTGTCATCTGTGGAATACCTACCATTGGTGGATGAGACGTGTCCCCATCAATTACAAACACTGAGAAAAGACCATGGTGGCTAGGGTAGGTGGGCTAGGTAGGGGCCAGGAGGCAGGGCTGGGATGACTTCCAACAGCCAGAACTTGTTTCCTCTGTCCTGACAATCCCTGAAAGGAGGAGCTGAGGAATTTTCTAAAACTGTCCCTACTAATGGAGCTGTGTCATTCCACACATATATAGGAAAACTGGGGTTTTCAGAGTTCCTGGACATATTAACTGGATAGGGAGGCCTTGGAATTAGACACAGGCTCTGCAGACTGTATCAGAAGGGACATGGGTCTCAACTTGTCAGGGGATGCAGTGAGGGCCCAATCAATATCTTAGCACATGATGGACACTCAATAAGTAACTGCCACTGCTACTGATGGAAGCTGAGCTATGCATGGGCACTGACAAAGTTCCCACATATTATCCCTATGAGCCCTGTAGGAGAGGCATCTCCATCTTATAGCTAAAGACACTGAGGCTCAGAGAGGCTGAATAATTCGCCTAAGGTCATACAGTAGGTTGAATGGTGGGACCTGTGAATGTGTCCTCATTTGGAAAAAGAGTCTTTGAAGATGTAATTAGGATCTTGAGATGAGATCATTCTAGATTATCTTGGTGGGCACCAAATCCAATGACAAGTGACCTAAAAGAGACAGAAGCAGAGAAGATGTGAGAGGAGGCGGCCATGTGAAGACAGAGGCAGAGGTTGGAGGCATGTGGCCATCAGCCCAGGAACGCCAGGAGCCACCAGAAGCCTGGAGAGGCAGGAAGGGTTCTCCCACAGAGCTTTCAGGGCTGCCGACGAGACCTTCCCTTTGGATGTCTAGCTTCTGGGACTGTGAGAAAATATATTTCTATTGTGTTAAGGCATCAAATTTGTAGTAATTTGTTAACAGCAGCCATAGGACGCTAATGCAGGTCAAAAGGCCAGTGAGTGGCAGAGGTGGGTCTGGGTGACGCTGAAGGCCATGCTTTTAACCATGACTGATCCGTGCTTGGATGAATGAAAGAGTGACTTACTGAGGAAACCTTATTACAGCAGAATATCAATACTGTTTCGGTGTCGGGATGGGGAAGAGGGAGATGCAGGCAGGAAAAATACATTTGCCAATTTCTTTGTCTTCAGGTATCAAATCTGACACTCTTAATTCTGCCTGTTCATTCATCATTAGGGTTCCTGTGCTGAATAGAAAGGGGAAAAGGAGACAGCAGGCCTTGTACAAACAGGCTGTGGAGTGAAAATAAGACAGAAACCCTGCCTGAGCCTGGCAACCAAATGCTTGTCAGTTCAAATGTGAGTGGGTTACTCCTGGAAAGAGAAAGAGGGAGTCATGCAGGGAGGTGATAGGTTTCTTAAACATACCTAACTATTCATCAGAGTGGACCATCTGTTCTTCAAAAGGTCAAGGGCCTCAGGCATTCACTTTCTCTTCTGCTATCTCCTTCCCTTCCTCTCTCTTTCCCTAAGCCTAAGGGGTAGGTGCAGTGCCTTCAGGGTAGAGAAAGGGCCAACCAGCTGGCTTTCCAGAGCCTACTAACAGGTTCTCCACTTGCAGGTGCTCCCTAGAACAGAGGAAGAAAGCGGACATTCAATACCTCTTCATCTAGGTGTCAGTTCTTGAGGTCATACTTCAAAACTGCAAAAGAAAGGAAGGGAAGATGGTGGGACTTTCTTCCTACTACAACAAGCAACTTTCCCCAGATTCTGGGCTTGCTCATGACATGTGGGCCAAGTATCTGTCCAGGCTGCATTTACCTATGGCGGTTCCTGACCACAGACTTTTCCAATTTGTGCCTGGGCCTGCCTGAATTATTTCAGACTCTGGAACGTTTTCCAAACTCCCATTACCGGCTGGCTGTGAAACAGAGCGTACAATGCCAGTCATTTTTTTTTTCTTTCCAATTCCATAGTCATCTGACATCAAAACAGATTTCAATATCAAACTGTCAAGAGTTGGGGCTCACACATCTCTCGGCTGGCCCCTGAAGGACAAGTGGCAGCTTGGCTTGATGCAAAGGACCTTGAACTTGGGGGGTCACACAGGCTGGAGTTCAAATCCTAGCTCTGCCATTTGCTGATGGCACAGCCTCGGTAAATGTTCTAACCTCTGATTCTCAGTTTGTGTGTTCATCCAGCACTCTACCCGGCACTGATTCTCTCTGCTGAAGGAGGCAGACCATACACAAACAAAGAAGAAAAATATCAGATGATAAGTGCTACTCACAAGAATTAAAATGGGCAGTGTCAGAGACAGAGAAAGCGGCTGAATTGCAGCTTTTGATGGAGGGGCTATGGAAAGTTTCTCAGAGGAGCTGACATTGAAAATAAGACCTGAGTTAACAAGAAGCAGCCAGCCACGCAAAACGCAACAGGAGCAACTCAAAGAGGAGAGAACTGCTATTGCAAAGGCCCAAAGGCTGAGCCACATTTGGAAATTCAGACAGAAGCCGGTGGCTGGAGTGTAGTGTGCGTGGGGTAAGATGATGAAAGATGCTGCCAGAGAAAAGCAGGGACCAGATCATGGAGGGGCTCTAAACCAGGAACGCACGATAATCAAATGAGGTGCAGGAAAAAAAATATTAGAATGTCTAGTAGAAGGACATCAAACTCATTCATTTCACTAGATAATTGCTTGTAGTACAGGTCCTTAATTTCTAAATGCACATGCATAGGATGAGGGTGCATGCTCAATTTTTTTGGTGGAGGTGCATAATAAAAAAAGTTTAGATATCGCTAATGTAGGGCTTTGTAAAAAAAAAGAGTGAGGAGTTGGATGGAGGAGTCTTTGAAGAGCTTTGAGTGGGAGAATGTCAGGCACTGGGTGATGTTTTGAAAGCATCACTCCCTATAGAATGGAGTTAACTTCCTCATCCAGATGACCCACATAGTGTGTTTGAAGCCCCCACCAAGATAATAAACTTGAAACACTGTTTTTATTGCTTAGAAAAATGCTATCTGTAGAGCTGAAAATGTATCAGAACTATTAAACAACTACCAAATCATCACCATTACTCAAATCAGTCTAATGAAAACCATTCGTGCTCATTTGAGTTCAAAAATTCTATTGGCTTCTGAATTTCACATTACCTACCATCCTTTCCTCTTACCAACACACACTCTCTCCACATTGCCCCTGGCCTTTCTCTGCTAGCCATGCCTTCTTTCTTCTTGTATGACCCTGGTCACCACGCTAAGAAAATCATCTGTTTATTTCTCCTTTTGGAAATTCATAATGTACATTGTGTATTAAAGGCCCTGAGAAGTCCTGCAGTATTTTGTGTGTTTTTTTTTAAGTCTGTTTGTCTAACCTAGTGGCTTTCAACCTGGCGACACATTAGAACCAGCTGGAGAGCTTTATAAACTATTTATGCCTGAGTCTTGTCCCTAAAGACAGGCTCAGGACTGTAGCCTGGACAGTAGTTGTCAAAGCCTCCCAGGGTGACTGCCATGTGCAGACACAGCTGGGCGTCACTCTAATTCAACACTTTCCAGTTTACCTGCCGGAAAGAGGAACACCCTAATTAAGCAAGAGAACCAGGTCTGCACCAGGCTCCGAATCTGACTGGGCAGTCAGGGTGGAATGTGTCTTCAGTAGCCTGTGTGTCACCTGGTTCATCTCTCTGAGCTTCATTTTCTCATTTGCAGAACAGCACAAGGGTCTCCGAGGCCTGCTCATACCTCCTACGTCTCCATGTTCCTCGGTTAATGCAATTTCATGAACAGCATCGCTACTTGAAGGACACCAAGCACAAACAGCTCCCCTTCACTGCTTCTTTCAACCTGGCAGGACTGGTGTGTCCTGCTTGGGTGAACAATATCCAACAGGAAGCGTATGGACTCAGACGTCGGAGCCAAGCTCAGACCAGGAGCTCGGCGGCCTAGAGTGCATTACTTGCCAAACCTCTACTTCCTCATCTGCACAATGGGGAGAACTGCATTACGCACAGTCGCAGGAATAAAATGGGGGGGGGCTGCCTGTATACAGAGTGTTAGCAGAGTGCCTGGCATCCATTAAGAGCTCAAGAAATGTCTGCTGTTGAAGATAGCCATCATGTAGAGTAAAAGAGGGCCACCCTAGAAATACTGTCAATTGTAATAAGGCTCACAATTTCCCAGTGACACTGAAGCTGCTCATCTCTCGAGACAAGTCAGGAATACTGGGGCCCCAGCATCCTTGAACTAGGAACAAACACTCCCAGCATGAAGCGAGTCATGCTGTACGTCCCCCAGCGCTGCAGACCACAGCGCTCCCAGTCCCCAGAACTGATGCATGGCTAGAGGGAGCTTGGAAGTTCATAAAGCAAGCCATCCACTCGTTGGTGCCATTACAACTCACCCCACTGGTCAGTCCAGGGCTGAGGGGTGTGGTGAGAGGAAGCCTAAACCTGTAAAGCTTCCTGGGGCCCTCAAGCCAATGGGCCACTGAAATCAGAGATAGTGGCTCAGAGGGCTCGCAGTCCTACGGATGGGAAAATGGAGGGCTTGAGAGGTAAAGAGGCTCACAAAGGAATCGCAGGCTATGGAGGAAAGCAAGCAAGGAAGGGATGCCGACATTTACTGAGCCCCTACGGAAAAGCCCGCATTCATTCGGGCAATGTTTAAGGACTGCCAGGCACTGTACTAAGGGCCTGGCATCTATTACGGCATGAAATTCATGCAATGCCCCCAGGAGGTAGGTATTAATGTCCACCCAGAGGAGAAAACTAAAGCTCACACAGGCGAAATGTCTGGTCTGAGGAAGGCCTGGCTCTGACAGGTCTTCTTCTCGGTGCCAGCTCCTCCTCCACCAGGGCAGGGAACGTTGGTCCCTCGACTCCCTTACCGTCTCGCAATAGCAGCCTTGCCCAAGAGACCTGTCTGCCATGGGGGAATGGCGGTCTCTAGCTACACTATTCAACAAGGGAGACACTGGCCACACTTACGGCTGACCACTTGACATGAGGTTTATACAGCCCAAGTGCTAAATTTCTCATTTTATTTCATTTCAGTCAACCTGTATTTCCTTCACCACAAGTGGCTAGTGATGTTGTACTGGACAGCGCAGCTCTATACACTTTCCGTGGGTCACTTCATCACTACTCAGGGCTTCATCTTCCTTCTACGCCTCAATAACTCCCAACTTCCATCTCCAGTTTGATACGTCCAACTGTTCGATTAACATCTCTTTATATCAAAAGCACCTTAAATTCAGCTAGTCTAGAATGAAATCCATGATGTGCTTTCTCAAACCCCACGCTCCATTCCAGTGTTAGGTCCCGGCACCTCCATTCCCCCAGCGGCTCGGTCGCCCTTCCTTGCCCTTCCCTTTCTGCTCACCTACCAGCAGCAAATCCTTCACCATGTCCTGTGAACATTCCATCATCAAAATCTGTCCAATTCAGCTCCAGCGCCAGCGTGTGGTCCAGACCACCATGGCCCTTCCCCTTCAACAGCCTCCTAACCGGCTCCTCGTTTTCAGTCCGGTGCTCTATCTGTCCCTCCATAAAGCAGTCAGAGTGATCTTAACAAAATGCAAACCCAGGCGAGTTCTTTCCTTCCCCAAACCCTCCAATGGTGTCCTCTGCTACCAGAACCAAGCCCAGCATCCCTGCGTGCGGGGCTCCGCTCCCATTCGGCCACTCTCCCCCTGTTCTCACGCTCACTAACGTGACCCACTCACAGCCGTCCACGCGTGTCACACAACCATCTGGTCCAGCACCTTTCACTTTTTCCCCTTCCCACAGCCCACTCCCACCCGCTTCTTTAGCCTAGCTGACTAGATATATTGGGTCATCGGGAAAGTCATGACGCATTTTTGTGTTGAAAAACATAGAAAAATACATCAAGACTTTCCTGGCGACCCAATACACACTGCAGATCTTGAGGCACACTGGGTTCAGCTAAGTGGCTCTAAGTCAGAGTCTCTCATTTAATTGCATTCAAGGCAGTGGCTGGGCCTGGAGTCACCTTGAAATCTTCCTCACTCCTGTGGGTAGTTGATGCTGGGACCTCACCTGGGGCCAGGGCCAATTTCATGGACATGTACCTTATACAAGTGCTCAGGGCCCCACACTGAGAAGGGCCCTGTGCTTGGTTTAGTGCTCTGTTGTCACCACCTCTATATTTTTAGTAATTGTTTAACATCAGGCCCTATAGTTTTATTTTGCACTGAAGCCTGCAAATTCCGTAGCTGGTCCTGGCTGAGGCTGTTGACCTCAACACCTACGCGTGGCCTTTCTATGTGGCCTGGGCTTTCTCACAGCATGGCACCTGGGTTCCAGGTTTGAGAGTTTCAAGACAGAGAGCCATAGCCTACCTGGCTTTTAACTCCTTTAGAGAGCCATTCTAATGTCTCTTGCTTGGGGAAGCCTGCCAGACCCCCCCAGGTCCTGGCCATGTGCCCTTAGGGCATTATGTTCCATCCTAGCAGCCCTGCACTTTTGAGGGGCCACAAAGTGGAGGAGGGCAGGAGCCTGGGGGTTTGCTCACCACTGTACCTCTGGTGCCCAGCATTGCACTCAGCACATAGTACATCCTCAACTAACACTTGCTTAATAGATGAATGAGTGAAAAGTCACAGAGCCCATAGTAAGTCACAGAGCTTGCATGTGAACCCCCAAACTGTCTGACTCTGAGGCTCATGGTCTTTCCCTGAGGCAGGGAAGCAGTGGGTGGGCCCAAAGATCTGAAGCCGGAGTGACTGGGTTCCAATGCCAGCTTTGCCCCTTAGGAGCTGTGTGACCTTGGGCAAGCTATTTAACCTTCAGTGCCTCACTCTTCTCATCTGCAAAACAGAAATCACAGGTTTGATGTAAGATAAAGTAAAATACATGTGTTTGACACTAACTGAGCAGTAAACGTTAGCTATTCCCCCATCTCCCTAAATCCAGCCCAGCTCTACTCCCTACTGTCTTCTGATGAGTCCTGTCACAAATAGACAAGGAGCTCCCCAACCAAGCGGAGTGTTTTTTTGTTTTTGTTTTTGTTTTTTTTTTTTTTTTTAGCTGAGCCATCCCGCCACCTGTTGGCAGCTCACGGCTACTCAGCTCGGGCTGACTCGAACCGCTGTTGCTCAGAGCTCAAACTCTTGAGCGAGCTCTTAACCAACTGAGCCACTCAGCCGGCCCTTCAAGCGGAGTGTTTAAACCATTTCCTGACAATCTTTAAATTTGCAAATTAGAAATGTCAACACACGCCTTGAATGAGCTAGATAAGGATGAGACAGCAGCCCACAGGACTCTGGGTTTTAATAAAAGAAAAATAACCAACAATATCAATTTTTTAAAAAAACACCTGATGTACAATTTCCAAATTACCACTCTTTGCATTTCTCTCCTTTAGGTACATTGCAGTGAAATTACCTTTCTCAGAAAATCTCGGCCACACAGAGCACACTTGTCTCCTCACAAAGCCGCACACATTTTTAGCATCCGCTTGGGGTTTTATTGTGGAGAATACAATACACAGCAAGAGACACTTTATCATATTTGGGCTTGCCCCTCATTTTTCCAGCTGACAGTTTTATTTATTTCGTTGCAAAGACTAATTCCATGGAGGAGGGAGGGGGGAGGTAGAGGGGGGACATTCCAGGGCTTTGCAATCCAGCCTTCCTGCACCCATCCTCCATCTTTTCACACCATTTCTTGGGAGGAAAAGCCCACACCACATCCCTGAGCAACCTGGAGCAGCAATCCCGCGAGTGTTTCCGGGAGAGGGTCCCATGGTACAGCTGAAAATACAAAGGATCTCCGCACACCACTTCCCCTCACTGGAAGGTTTTACACTGGTTCTCTCCTGGAGGTGCTTGGGAGGCCCAGCAGGTCCCATTCGTGTCCACGATTCTTCACTCCTGCCTTTACTCACGCCACCCGCCATGTGACTTTGCAGTTCCTTCCACTAAAGCAGCGGTTCTCAACCTTCCTAATGCCGCGACCCCTGAATACAGTTCCTCATGTTGTGGCGACCCCCAACCATAAAATTATTTTCGTTGCTACTCTATACCTGTAATTTTGCTACTGTTATGAATCATAATGTAAATATCTTTTTGTTTTCCGATGATCTCAGGCGACCCCCGTGAAAGGGTCTCGTTCGACACCCAAAGGGGTTGCAACACACAGGTTGAGAACCGCTGCAAAGGGTCAGCCCAGTATTTCTCTATCCCTCGACCGTGGGGTTTGACCATGCAATTGCTTTCACCCACAGAACAAGGCAGAAGGGATATACGGTATGGGCTCAGTCTGTAAGCCGTAAGAGGCTTAGCATGTCCGCGCCCTCGCACCTCTCGCCACCCAGAAGAAGCGTGTCCCCTGAGCATCTCTCAGCGGGCCCCATAGCAGTGTACACATGGGGCAGATCTGAGCGCAAACCTCAGCAAGGAGCCATGCCCTGCTGGATCTGTATTTTAAAAAGCACAGCAGCCCAGTGAAGCCTAGAATATTTCAGCTGCCTCACCTGACCCACAGATACGTAAGCAATTGCAAGTAGTTGTTGTTTTAAGCCACTGAGTTTCAGGGTGATTTGTTACACAGCAATAATTAATCAGTATGGGAGCGAAGGAAGAGCATCCACTCTATGCTAAGCCAAGTGTTTTATACACATCATCACATTTAAGCCTTCTACGTCCCTTGCACGGCAGGTTATCATTGTATGCCCCTTTTACAGATGGGCAAAATGAGGCTCAAAGAGTGACTTGCCCAAGGGTATACAGGAGCAAGCGCTGTCCTAAATGCTTTACATGTATTAACTCCTTTAATCCTCATGACAGTCCTAGGATGCAGACAACGTTATTCTAAAGATGTGGAGACGGGAATGGAAAGGTTAAATGACTTGCCCAAGGTCGAGCAGTCAGGGAGTGGTACCGTCAGGGCTCAGCCGCCAGGCCTGTGTGACTCCAGAGCCCAAGCTTCGGGGGAATGGAGTGAGGGTCTAGTTTGGAGGAGGGTGGCTCAGAACTCTTAGAGCAGGGGTCGGCAAACTGCGGCTCGCGAGCCACATGCGGCTCTTTGGGTATGTACATGTGGCTCTGACGTAAAATCGAAAATGAAAAGAAAACTATCATAGTTCCATTTATAAAATTTTTAAAGGATATTATTTACATAATGGTGATTTGTTTTATGGCTCTCGAATAATTTGTAAATTGTTGTGAGGGACAGGATTGGCTCTTCAGTCTCAAAAGTTTACCGACCCCTGTCCTAGAGGAATACAGTAGGAATGCAGGCTGGGAGAGTCTGGACTTTACAAATCAGTGAGTTTCAGCCAGGGATGGGACTGATAGAAATCAAGAGAGTCACCTATAGCTTTTTCAAAGCAGCACTTGGAGACTCATGCTCATATTCAGCCTGTTTGTTTAGTGTCTGTCTTCCCTCACTAGACTGTAGGCTCCATATAAGGACAGGGATTTCTGCCTGTTTGGGTCATTAGCATAGCCCCAGTGCCTAGAACAGTGCCTGGCAAAGAACAGGTGCTCCCTAAGTGGCACTGAATGAAAGGATGCTCCGTGACCATGACAGCGGATTGGCTGGGACCACCTTGGCACCCTGAGCTGACTTGAGGCTGCTGAGGCTGCTGGGCTTAACAGCAATGAGACTCCGAGGCCAGGGATTGTGGGACTAAGCAGGAAACCCAGGATATCTTTAAGGAGCAGCCCGGTAAGTAACTAGCTCCGTTTGTGAAGTGCTGCTGGCGCCAGGCACCATCAAACACTGTGTGTGTAGGAAGTCACAGTCCTTGCAATACCCCCTGGGAGCAGGTACTACTACAGTCCCACGGTCAATCCACTTCACAGGTAAGAAGCTGATACCCAGAGAAGTTAAGTAACTTGTCACCAGCTAACAAGTAGCAAAGCCAGAATTAGAACCCAGGGGTATGTGTGACTCTGCTCCACTTCACTGCTACCCTATGCTGCCCCTCGTACTAACCAGAGCGGGGGAAAGAGGAGACTTTCCAAGGTCATCCAAACTGTGCCCTCCTTTACAGAGGGGGAAACTGAGGGCAGAGAATGGAGGCATCACTCCCTAGTCAGGGACAAAGCAGAGACCCGCACCTGGATCTCTCACTGCCCAGCTCTTTCATGGGACATGCAGACAATGGGGCCCTAGGTGGGCGGGGACACAGCCAGCCAACACCACCAACCCCGGGAGGGGAGCACTTCCTTGGCCAGCGTCCATGTCAGGCCGGCGTCCATGTCAGGCCTTGAGTCTGTTTACAGCACAGGACCCCAGGGGCTGGTTTCCCTTTATAGCAACAGCTGGCCGGTAAGGCGCCCGCCATGTCTCTGGCCCCAATTTGAGGATTTCCAAGTGTCTGTCTTTTTGAAGTTCTTGCGAAGTCACTCGACAGGACAGCCCAGGTGGCCGTAGCAGCGCAGACCCCTTGCATGCTCCTATCGCTCAGATGGTGGCCACCTCAGAAAGGATGAGAGTGTGCATCAACTTAAAGAAAACCACAAGTCAATAAAAATAGGTACCCTTGTGACCACTTAATGACTACTTACTAGTCACACCGTACAATGGCTCTGATAGGCTGCCATTATCATTATCCCCATTTAACAGATTGTAGAAACTGAAATAAAGAGCCAAGATCACGCAGCTTAAGCGGTAATCAGCACTGACATTGCGCCGGGTACTGTACCAAATGCATTTTGCATGTGTTAAATCATTATAACTCCATGTATAGGTCCTACTATCATCCCCATTGTACAAAGAAGGAAACGGATGCTCAGAGAGGTTAAGCACCTTGCCCAAGGCAGCAGAGTAAGTAGAGATCCAGGTAGCCTGATTCCTAATCATATTGTCCCTGGTATCACAGATGCAACAAAAATCACCGTTTAGTGTTCACATAGCTGAGAAACACTGGTCCACTGTGGTCGCTCTGGCAAGTCCACCCCCTCAGGGTCTTCCTGAGATGTGTTCTGTCCCAGCCCACTCATGGCTGGCCCTTTTGGGGACCCCCCACCCCAACACCAATGTAGCCCCTCCGAGCAGGACAGCCCACCATACAGGCCCAGTCTGTTCCAGGGTGTTCTGGTGGGGAGGTCAGGGCTGCTTCTCTGAATCTTAAGGGGTCAGAGTCGGGGTTCCTTGGTATCTACTTAGGAGGTTTCTCATGTTTACTTATTTATTTATAGCCACCAGAAGTCTCTATTCAAAGTCTCCCTCAGAATCCCAATAAATAGAATAGGTACTGCTCTGATGTCAGGGGCCTCTGAACCTACCCACCCCAAGTAAGATCCTGGGGGGATCTGTGCAACCTACTTTGAAAACCATCGCTCTGGGCCACTCCGTCACTTTACACATGAGAAAATTAAAGCCCAGAGAGGAGAAGTGATTTGGCCAAGGACACAGAGCAAATAAGTAACTGAGATGGGCCCAGGCCCAGGGCAGCCTGCTGGCCAGGTGGGGAAGGCTTGGACGTGGTGGTGGTGGGCGTGGGGGGGCGAGAAGAGAGGGTAACAACCTAGGGGCTGGTGCTTCACTGCCTGGGCCCAGGTAGCAGCCCCTTTGCTTCTGGTGGTATAACCTGAGAAGGGTTATTCCTAGGGCCTCATTTTCCTCAGCTCTAAAATAAAATCAACATTAACACTGCACAGGGTTGTGGGTGGGGAATAAATGAGATAGAGCAGTTCCCAGGGCACATACATACGTGGTCAACAATGTCAGCTTTATTATGGCCTCTGAGTCGCAGCCTGAGGCCTCTGTAGATAGAGCCCATGTGTATTCATCAGTTACTTTAGGGTCTCTCTCTCTCTCTCTCTGTCTCACGCACGCACACACACGCCCTGTGGGTCAGTCTACTCACCCTCCGGGGATCAGATCACAACCTCAAATGGATCCTTTGGGAGCTGTGATCCTAAGCGTTTTGTGGGCCAAGAAGCTTAGCTCTGGGTCTGGAGGCATCGTCAGTGTCCTGAAAGACGCCTGCTGCCTTCCCCACCTGGTAGAAGACTTGGCTGCAGTGTGGCCCTCTGTCTGAGACTCTGAAGTCCCAGACGTATGCACTTGTTCACTTTGCAAGGCCCCACCTCACCCTCCTCCTCTGGACCCCACGCGCCCCTGCTGCAGTGTGCTGGTATCCCTTAGCCTCTGGCCCTGTACCCCTTCTGTTAAAAAACTCTATTCTTCTCATGAGCCTTCAACCATCCCTCACACACCATGTACCTGAATGCATAGAGGTATCGGGCAGTATGAAAAAGAGAAAAGACAACATGGAAACTTGTATGTGAATATTTACAGCAACATTATTCACAGTAGCAGAAAAGTGGAAACAATCAAATGCTCATGAAGGACTGAATGGATAAGAAAATGTGGTCTATCCCTACAGTGGAATAGGATTCAGCCATTAAAAAGAACGTTCTCATACACGACGGATGAGCCTTGAAAACGCAATGCCAAGTGAAAGAAGCTAGATACGGACGGTGACATACAGTAGGATGCCACTTATAGGAAATAAATATCCAGAACAGGAAAATCCACAGAGACAGAAAGTAGGCAGCGGTTGCCAGAGCCTGGGGGTGGGGGGTAAAGGGGGAGATGAAGAATGACTGCTCATGAGTATTGGGGTTGTTTCTGAAGTTATGAAAATGTCCTAGAATTAGACAGTGACGGTTGCACAGCTTTTTGAGTATACTAAAAACAACTGAATTGGACACTTAGAAGATGAAAAAGAAATTAAAAGAAAAAGGGTGAGGCCAAATAAATAAATAAATAAATAAATTATTGCTGTTTGTATCTTGAAACAAAACAAGAAAAAGGTATATAGTTGTGCCCATGATATATACAGCTTCTGTTGTTACGTTACCATTAGGAGGACGTGAGTCTATTCATTCAACTAAAAACAGAAAACATTTATTAAAGATCTACTATATGCCCAGCCCTGGGCCAAGACACTGTGCAGGCTGACTGAGAGGTTTGGCCAATCAAGTGGTGGTGTCCTCCACCAGCTCAGGGTCCAGTGGGGGAGACACTTCACACAGGTGGCATGGTTGTGACGTGAGTGCTGTCAGAGAGAGGCAAGCAATGTGCTATGAGAGATGAGAGGAGGGAGGCGGAGCTTTTTCCTATGGAGATCAGGGAACGCTTCATGGAAGAGGCTGCATCCGAGCTAGCCCTCAAAAGTAGCAATTGGACATAGCAAACATGAAGGATAGCATTCTAGGTGGGGCAAATAACATGAGCAGAGCCACTGGTGGGAAAGTAGAGGAATGCATGGGCAAAGGTAAGCCATTGGACTGGGCTGGAGGGTGTTGGGTGGTGAAAGGGATGATGGGAAGTGACGCTGTGCAGGGCATGAAAACGGCTGCAGACATGAACAGCTAACATTCATGGGTGCGTACTATGGACCAGGAATGTCCCATTCACTGTACATGGATGGGCTCATGTCATCATCGTACCAACCCTTGCAGAAAGACTATGCAACTATTCCCCATTTTATACATAAGAAAATTGAGGCACAGAAGGGGTAAGGAACTTGCTCCAAATTATGCTAATGGAAAGCTGCAGAGCCAGCTGTCCAACCCAGAGCTGATGGGTCAGTGCAGTCTCCTGAGCTCTGTCACTGAGTAAACAGCTGAAAACAACTAGAATCCCAGGGTTGACACCATTCACAGAGACTACTCTGTGACTGGTATCCACTAGAGGTGTGCAGTGCACAACCTGGCCAACTGTATGCCATGGCCCACATGGAGGTGCCTCATAGAGCTGGGGAAGCAAACCAACATGTTGCCTACATCACTCCCAGACCTGCTCACCCAAGCTGAGGGCTGCGGCAAAATATCAGGGCCCTCGGTTCACAGCAATCCTGAGTTTGCATCCTGGGTCTGCCACCTCATACTGATGTGAGGTGGGGGGAGTGGGTGAGTGGGGGTTTCCTGAACCTTATTAGACCTTACTATCCTCAACTACAAAATGAACCATAATCACAGTGCCTTCCCTGTGAGGTGGCTAGGAGGTTTACACGAGCTCAGACACATGAACAGTGCCTCATACACAGCCGGCAATGGGGACACAGTGATAAATAAGGCTTGCAGTGGGGAGAGGGATCCCTGATCTAGGCCGCCCCAGTCAGCGAAGGGGCTGTGCCATCCATCAGCACCGCCCGTGGCAGTGAAAAAGCACCTGCTTCTAATGAGCCTCACAGCACCATTAATCAGTGCTCCCCAAACCAGTAGAAGAACTGGGTATGCATTATTCCTAGAAGCCAAAAGAAGTCCTAGGAGAACCAAAGCCAGCAAAATGTTCGCAGAAGCCTTCATCTTTCGGAGTGCTAGAAGAGATGCTGGAGCTGCTTTCAAAGGCAACCTTAAGCAGATCTGTCTCTATGATGCAATTTGAAGAGACAGGATGTGGGGACAAGGAGAGCTCTTGAGAGGCAATGGGGAGGTGGCATAGCCACTGCTCTGCGTGTAGCAGGGACTATGTCTTCAGGGGGGCAATTCCCCAAACTGCAATCTCACTGGGCCCTCTTCCCCCTGATCAAGATAATATTTCACTGCGGAAATAAGTTCTTTCTAGCAGATGGGCTGTGGATCATTAGAATAAAATCTGGTTGCCATCAATGTTGTTTCTGCACAAATTCCATCTTGGGAGGAGGCCGGGAAAGGAGACTGTCATGGGCATCCGTAGAGTTCCAAGTAAAGGCGCAGCCCTTCGGAGAGGTCCCTTCCTTGCCTGGTGTGTCCTCTGCCCTCTGGGCTCTGTGACAGCAAAGGACTCTCTGAACATCTAGTGTGTGCCCTCAGAGAGCTGTATTTTTACAAAAAAAACAAGAATGTTCTGTATCGATAGAGGGTTTTATCAAGGATAAGGAGGATAACATTTAAGTGTCAACTGTTGGTGAACTTTCTGCAGACATGATCTCATTTTATTTTTCCTAGAGCCCTAGGTGGTATTATTAGGTATCTGTAGACCCACTTGAGGGATGAGAAAACCAAGGCTCACTGGAGAAGGGCAGGCACACCCTGGGCAGAGGTAGCTGGTTGGGAGGTGGTACGACCCATCCCCCAAATTTTCTTACGGATTCTGGAAATAGACAGGGCCTGGTTCAACAACCCACTGCATTTCTGGCCTGTGTCAAGCCAGGTACAAGAAGGTTGCTTTGTTTGTTTTTAATTGGGTAACTGTGTTTTTTCCAGGACCCATCCGCTCCTAGTCAAGTCATTGTCCTTCAGTCTAGTTGTGGAGGGCACAGCTCAGCTCCAAGTCCAGTCTCTGTTTTCAATCTAGTTGCGGGCGGCACAGCCCACCATCCCATGTGGGAATCCAACGGGCAACCTTGTTGTTCAGAGCACGCGCTCTAACCAGCTGAGCCATCCGGCCATCCAAGAAGGTTTTCCTGCAAAAGTCTAGATCTGTCAATAATGGGCTATGGGTGATACGCACATCTCTTTACCCTGGCTGGACCTTGATTTGCTCATCCATCAAATGGAAGTTAATGAGACCCATCTCACAGGCAGTCAAGGAGGACTGCCTTACATATGCGATCTATAGACCATGCCTGGGACATTACAGGAGCCATGTTAAAAGGCATCCACGCAAGCAGACGTATGACTTAGGTCTAAGGCCCATGGGAGCCCTCTCAGTAACACAGAGCAAATGGGGAAGGCGGAGGAACACGGATACGTGTCTAAGGTGTATTATGGCCAGGGACCACCCCCTTCCCACCTCCCAACAGCACAGCTTGGGTAGGAGACAAACATGGGGTATGTGACCCAACCGAGATAGTTACTATCCTGAAAACTGTTGGCCCCATAGGTTTCCAATGCACTGGGCCAGCCACAGAGATGCAAACCCAGGAAGAGGAGGAACTTAGGGGTTTAGGGGTTAGCACTATGGGGGCAAGGATGTCATTAGCTCAGAATTCTGTCTGCAAGGCCTAGTGTGGAGTAAGGTGGAACTGGGAGTAGGGGTTCGCAGGCCTCACCACTCCCGCCAGTCAGAATCCTGGGGTGAAGGTAGCAGCTTAGGGTGCTGGTCAGGACTTGATAGAGGTAATAAAGCTCCGTGTAGGGAGGAAGGGAAGCTGCAGTTTGGTTGAGTCACTGTGGTAAGCAAATTGCAGGGCTGAATGGCCGTCAAGAAGTCCCAGGAAGCCATTCAGAGGCCAGTGGGTGTGGCTGAACCACCGATTCCCAATCAGGTGAAGGAAAGAGAGGAGGCACCACATCCCAAGGGCTTTCCATTACCTCACTTTATCCTCAAAACCACCCTGGGAGGCAGGTTTTAAGAGGACCACTTTATAGAAGAGAAAACAGAGGCTCAGAGAAGATAAAACCCAGCCTACTAGGTAATAAAGCTGGGCCCTGAATCCAGGTTTACCTTTCTCCCTGCCACGCCTTACCCCAGCGGGAGGCAGTGTAGTTAGCAGTTAAGTGCATGGGCTCAGTGTCAGGCTGCCCCGGGTTTACACCCCAACTCTGCCATTTCAAGATTTAAACCCCCTGAGTCTCGCTTTTCCCATTTATAAAATAGGATGGGACTAGTAATAACAGTACATTCCTCCTGGGGTTGTGAAGACTCAATAATGTATGTCAAGCAGTTAGCACATAGTAAGGATGCAGCTAATAACGCTGGCGGTGTTACAATTACCTTTTTGCTTCCTTCTCAATCAAGATTGGCTTAGACTCAAGATAGGGCAGAGCCAATGGGCAGGGAGGCTTCCACGGCCCGCTCTGGGGGTAGAGGGGGCAGAAGATGGGGGAGCAAGGCAGGAGGAGGCAGCAAGGAATCTGTAAGCAGCTGCCACCTATCATGTAAAGAGAAGGGGTTATGGCTTAAAATGCTATGCACACTGGATTTACAACAGCAAAGAGGTTCCTTTTATTCCTTATTATTTTATTTATTATGCTATTCCTTTATATATAAAGCAGTGATTCTCAGATTCTCAGATTTCATAGATGAGGAATTTCTCCCCAAAGTAGAGACCAATATTAGGGACCAATTTTGTGTTGTATCAAATGACAGAGGCAACCACTAATTATCATCATGATCATTTTGGATTTTTTTTAAAGGGCATTTAAACATCAGCTTAAGATCAAGTGCCAGCCTTTAAACTGTATATACTTTGCCTCTTGGGGACACTCACCACTCTGCTCTTATTTCTGTCTCATTCTGCCACCGACTGTCGAGACCTTGGGCAGGGACCAGTGTGCTGGCCAGTGATCAGGCGTTCCTGGTATTAAATATCCCCCATCCCGCCACTGGGGAATGCTGGTGACTGGAGAGGTGTCTATTTCCTATAATTACTGAGTGTTAATGTAATCACCGAAGAGGAGAGCCAGCTGGAAAGGATGGAGTCTGACATCCCGCAAAGACAGACAGCTAAATAAGTCATACGGCCTGCAGACAGCCTGGCTGCTGGGTTATGTAATCACCTCCCCCGTGGCTCCCTCTCCGCTGGTCTAGTTCTCCGTTTGGCCTTTTTGTGCTTTTACTTTTGCTTTCTGAGGCTCAGCCTCTACAATAGGCAGAGAAAAGAGTGAGCATGAAAGAGTACCCATTTGGGAACATGGTGCAGACAGCCACCTCATTTGTCTCCAGGCTCAGAACCAAACCCCAGGTTTCCATGGGAGCTGGGATGCGGCCATGAGAGAAGTCCTGTGCTGCGTGGCCCTGCATGTGAATGTGACATGGTCTGTGGCCTGGCACACGCAGGCAGGAGGCAGGGGACGGGCCTTCCCAGATGGCGGGTGGCTCCTCGACAAACGCAGTTAATGCAGTTTAATTTGACCAGGGCCTTCTGAAACAGGGCTGCTGAGGGAGGCAGGACGTAATCAATTCTCTGCCAATCCCTTTTCCTCCGGGTACCGGATCTACATGTAAGAGCTGGCAAAGGGAGATGAGATTGAGCATATCCCAGCAGTAAACTGAGCAAAGGCCACTCCATCAGGTCACCCGAATGCAGGGGGTGTGAGTCCCTCTCCGTGCTCTGCCTTTTCCTACGTAACAGCAATAACATGGCCACTTAGCAGGAACCACACATCATGTTTGCAAGCTTCATCTCACTGAATTCTCACATACCCTAGGAAACACATCCAATCCCCATTCCCATTTCACAGAAGGGGAGTCTCGGGCTCAGAAAGATTCAGTTCAGGGCAAGAGCCACACACATGGAAACGGACACCTCTGACCATGTCAGCTCAGCAAACCAACAGGGACAGAGGGAATGAATGATTCCTTCCGCATTTCAGAAATCCACCTGTATCAAAGGGTTATCTGGAGTACTTGTTCAAAACACAGATTCCTGGGCCCCGACCCAGATCTACTCAATCAGAGATTCCAGCAGAGAGGCCTGGCAACCTGTCTGGTTAGTGATTGCCCCAGGCGATGTTATCATGGGTACAATGGAGTGTTTATTACATACACACGCTGGTATTATCAAGTAAGTTCAGAGAGCATTTAGAGCGTCGCTGGACACACAGTGTTAGTTGCTATAATATCAGTGGTATGATTAGCAGCATTTTCAGGACGGGTGATTCTTCCCACGCTTACAAAGAGCGCGTGTCCAGAGCACAGTGGAGATGGGGGAGTCAGGTCTGCTGTTTCCTCTGGGGCTCCCAGCCATCTGAACGGGTGCCCCTCCCAGCCCAGAATATGAATCCAGCGTTCAAAGACAGAGGCAGAGCCAGGTCCTAGAGGGGGTGGGTGTCCGGGTGGGGAGCTGTGCCTCTCCTGGGGAAGCTTCGCGGGTCCTGTTTCCACACTGCTCCTTCCTTCATGGTCTTAACCACCATCATGTCAACATGTCACTTAAGCATCGTCAGAAAGGAGTCACGTTCAGAGAATGTGCTCAAGCCAGCGGCACCTTGGCACCCCTCCTCCTCAGCCAGCTGTGCCTCTTTTTGAAGACAACTGGTTTCCAAATGTATTCCCTTCAACATACGAGTCACCTACTTCATCTGGTGCTCAACCAAAGAAACGGCGATCTGCTCCAACATTGGCAGGAAAGCTGGCTGTGGTGTACCTGTTTTGAGAATGTTATGTCTGTACATTACACTTTATAGACAACGTAAGGGATTTTTCCAGAGTAACATCGGCTCTCACTTAACGCACTCATGTTAAGACTTCCTCCCCACCCCGCTGTCACCCTTGCTCCTACCTCATGGAAGACGAGACCCACCGTAGCTCATCTAGCATCATATAGAACTCACTCCAGGTCTGGTCTCCGGAGTCCAGCATGCTTAGTGTTTTACTGATTGTACTGATTCTTGGGAGGCTCTGAGAGGCCAAACTGTGCTTTGCACATTGCACAGAGCTCCACAGAAATCCCTGTTAACACTTTGTATGCGGGCATTTTCCCGCCAAATCGCGTCGTAACAAAGAGGTCTCTATATCTGAGTTAACTCCCCCGCTTTGGTATCACATTGTTTGTGGGAAACGAGTAAACTCGTCATAGCGCTTTAACTCAGGTATAGAGACCTCTTTGTTACGACGCGATTTGGCGGGAAAATGCCCGCTTACAAAGTGGTATAAAAAGCGCTATGACGAGTTTACTCGTTTCCCACAAACAATGTGTTAAATGTCCTGGGCTGTGTGAGTTTAGACCCTCTGGGTAAAATGTAAACAGTCAACTAACTCCCCCTCCACCCCTCCTCAGCCCATTCAGTAGTCTCCTAAATTGCATGCACTGGATTTTGAAGTGAGATTGAGCAGCGTGAGAACTGCACGCCTAGGCCACACCCTGGAATGCAAGAACCAGAAGTGGGAAATCGAGAGACATTGTAAATGCCCTGGAGCGCGTGCAAATGCTACACAAGGGATGTGGCAATGTGAAGTGCAGCCTCCTGGAGTGGCCCAGGCAATCAGCGTGCTTGCTCTTCTCCTGATGGCCTCTGCACGTGGCCCAAGGAGGAACCCACCCTGAAAACGTACCTCCAGCCTCCTCTTTCAGTGGGAAGATGCCTGCCTGTCTGGCCAATGAGCTTGGAGACTTTAAATTTTTCTCTGGGAATCAACTTGTGCAGTTGAGCATCTACATGATCTAATCTCTGTGGGGACAGGCCCACGGCCATGCTTAAATTGCTCTGAAAAATGACTATCACAGTGAGGATAGGTGTGCATAAACACCGGCTTCTGCAAACAAACTTGGGCTTTGCCCGCACGGGGCTACCCCAAGTAGTCTGGCATCTGTCACTGCTCAATGAGGCAGGTTTTCTTCTCCCAGTGGGGGCCCACCGCAGCCCCAACCCAACGCCAGGGTAGGCAGTTCACACCAGGTGGTCAGGCTGTGTCATGGAAAGGCCTGCAACTCATATAAAAGCTAAGAAAGCAGCAGATTAGAGCAAAGGAAGGAAAGACCTGCCAAATCTTCCTGCTGCTCATTCTCAGAGCATCCTTGGCTTTTCTCTTATCGCATTTGCCACAACTGTGATTAAGTAATTATTTATATCTAGAAAGAGATGAAAACAGTGAGCCTAGAAAAAGACCCACATATACAGGTCAACTTAGTATAGAATAGAGGTGGTATGACACAGCAGTGCGGACAAGATGGACCGAACAAACCATGGTACGGGAACAAATGGCTTTCCTTAGGGAGGAAATTAAATTAGATCCCTACACACAAAAATAAGTTCCAAATCTGAAAGCACCCACATGTGAAGCTAAAACACAAACCTCAAAATTATAAAAAGGAAACACAGGAGAGTGTCTCTATAATCTTAGGTCTTAATCAAGGCAAAAAAAATTGTAATCATAAAAAAATCAATTTGACACAACAAAATTAAAAACTTCTGCCTGACAAAAAGCCTGGTGAACAAAGCTCAGTGATAAGCAATGCATCAGGAGAAGGCATTGGCCACATACACAACAGATAAAGAATTAGTCCCAAAATGTTACCAAGAGCTCCCACCCAAAAAATAAAACAAAAGGCAAGCAAGCCAGTAGAAAAGAAATGGATCAAGTATTTAAACAGGTATTTTACTGAAGAGGAGAACTACACATTCAGAAAACTTGGAATAATGTTCAACTCACTTGTGATCAAAGGTATTTAGATGAAGACAAGTACGAGACGCCATTGCACACTTAATCAGATTGGCAAATATTAAAAAGTCTAATAACACCAACCATTGGTGAGAAAGTGGGGAAACAAAAGTTCTCGGATGTTGCCAGAGCAACCTGGTACACACACTTTGGAAAACAAGTTGGCACTGGCCAGCTGTGCTGCCAACAAGCACGCCCAGTGATTCAGCAATTCTACCTCTAGGAATACCAGCAGTGGGAGCCCAGCCTGAGCATTGCAGCCCTGGGGGAGGTCAACGGTTGGGAACTGACCAAAAAACCATGTAGCCATCAAAATGAATGAGGCGACGCAATGTTTCAACAGGAGTATACAGGGAAAAACAATCCTGGGTGGGTAACAGTGAGTTGCACGGTATCACCCAAGTTTGATATTATACATGTAAATGTAACACACAAAAAGACCATCTGTGACTTAGGAACACACAGAGAGAGCAAAATATAAAAACAGATTGGAAGACCTGCCCCAAGTTCAAGATAATAGTTGTCTTTAGGGAAGGACAAAGGACCGGGGGTGTGTCAGGGGGTGGTGGAGGGGGGTGTTAACAAGAAGGATTTCCACTTTGGTAAAGTGTTTTCCTTCTTTTATTTGAGAAAATCATGCAAATAGGAGAAATTATTAACCACACTATTAATTCCGGTGGTTGGTTTTATGTTCTCTGCATTTTTAAGTCTTGAAAAGAACATTAATCCCCAAACAAATAAAATTATAATTCATCATGTGAAAAACATCATCCATGTCCCTATTTATTTGGGGTCCACTTCCCCCGAGGGCGGAGTTTAGGGTCTTGCTCTTGCTATAAATCCAGAGCACGGTGTCTGGGCCACAGTTTATCCCTGCAGAATGAATGGACCTTTTTTAATGAGTTGCCTCATCCACGTCTCACAACATCCTTAGAAGTACCCCCATTGTACAGATGGGAAAACTGAGGTTTGGAAAACTTAAAGGACTTGCCTAAGCTCGCAAGACTAGCAGATTTTGAACTTGGGTCTAACTCTACAAACATGGGTGGGGCAAGTTCAGGGCATAGGTTCTGGAGAAGCAGGAAGCTTGGGAGAAGGTGGGGCAGAGGGAGTGAGCTGCAGGCATTGTTCTAAACTCTTCATGTGCATTAACTTATTAAAATAGCACAGCAAACCCAAGAGGAAAGTATTATTATTAACATGAGGAGGACAATGAGGAGAGGCAGAGAGTGGCTGGGTTGGGTTGTCAAGGGTCTGAAATGTAAGGGCTGGGCACACTTTGCCCAGGAGCTCACAAGTACAGGCAGGGCAATGCCAGGAGGAGGACCTGGCTGGAGTCCGGAGCTAACAGGAAACAGGTGCTCGCCCCAGCCAGGTCTGCAACTTCCCAGCAGCCTCCGCATTGTGGGAAAGCACACAAGTCTTGGGTCCTATCACCTCCGGCATCCCTACAGGCCCAGCCTCCTGGTGCACATCACACTGTGCTCTGAGTGTCTCTGGTCACCATTCTTTTGCTCCACACATGGTTTCCGTGTTGCCTTCTGGGAATGACTTATTCTCTCTGTGCCTTGGCTCCCTTCTGTGCAAAAAATGGGAACTTAAGGGACAGTGGGTGAAAGACGGGAGGCACTCTAGGACAGACCTAGAGTAAGGGAAGTGACCAGGGCTGGCCCCTGCTGGGGGTGGGTGACACTCCCACAGCACTTGGGGAGTGTGGCTGACTGAGGAAGCCATGGACATACACAGAAAGAACGGCTGATTGGGTAGGTGACAGCACCCATGCAACCAGCGGGGGTGCTTGCAATTGGAAAAATGCTTAGACACAGCTGGCACGGACAGTGGCCTCGAACTGGACACAGAGTAGGTGCTCAATAAACACATTTAACAAAACTAATTTGGAGCTACTGGCTAGGAGTCCAAGCAGTACAGGAATGCCCAGAGCAGGGTGTGTGTATTGGGGGGGAGGGCAGCGGCGGGTGTTAAGGCCACAAGCATATAGCCTAGACCTCTAGACAGTGTTAGCAGGAGACTTAAATGCCAAATCAGGAAACCAAGGCAGAACCCCCAACATAAGAAACAGATAAACCCAACAGCAGTGGGGTTAGTGTATGTGTGATGGGTGTCTGGGGTTCCAACAGGTAAGAACAACGGTAGCACTTCCAGATGCCACCTGCTGATGAGGGAGAGAGTGAGCTTCCAATACACCTGAGGTGTGCAGTACTCAGAGCTCCACGGTGAGGCCAGAGGAGAGAGTAAAACAAAAAGGTAAGAATGAGGACCCAGGTAACACCCCAGGACCTCTGCACAGAGTAGCCCTTTAGGGCTATGCTGGCTGTGCTGGTAACACAGCTGGGAACCCCACACTCCTAACAGCTCATATCTGAACACTGCTGTAGTGTTTACAAAAGCACGTAGGGCATTCATTTCCTCGTTTGAGCTTCAAGTGGTCTTAATGCAGCCATGCTGCACCCACCACCACCAGGTCCAGGACAGCTGGGAACAGAACGAACAGAGACTTTGCTGCCAGGAGGAAGTCCTAAGCTAACGGGATGAAAACTTTACCAAAATGAAACGTCTTTACAATTCTTAATTTGACTCCAGGACTTGGTCATCTATTACTCTGTGACTTTCGGGTAAGCTGATTATCCTCTCTAAGCCTTAGTTTCTCTCTCTGAAAAATGGACCAATATGGACCATGTCACACACCCAATGGAAAAATTATGTGACACGATGTTTATGAACTGCCCGGAGAAACCCCTGTTTGGGGTGTTTTTTTGTGGGGCTTTAAGGTGCATCCATGTGGAAGTTGTTTATAAAGTGGCTGAATGGAGCAATGGGTAAAAACCCTGGCTTTGAAGTCAGGCAGTCCTGGGTGACAATCCAGGCCCTACTAGCTGTGCAACCTTGAGGAAGTGAATTCACCTCTCTGTGCCCTGGTTTTATCATTCATTCAACAAACATTTACTGAGAGCCTACTATGACCCAGGCACCACGACAGGCGCGACTCTGTAAAGTGGGGAGGCCTGTGGTGAAGATTAAATGGCATCACCTCTGTGGAGGGCCTCACATGGTACCTGGCCACAGTCAGTGCCCTAGGGGTAGATACTATAAATGCTAGAGCTTAGGACTCTGTCATCACTGGGAGCTTTAGGTTTCATGCCCCTGTTGTCACACAGCACAAGCTCTGGATGCTTCCAGATTTCCGTTCCCCTGGCTCTCCTCGGCCGGCACCCCCGCACCTCAGTGCACCTCTGCCTCAGGTGAAATGAGACTCAGAGCTCGTCTTCCCTGCTCACTCTTCCTACTAGAAAGCACAGAATTTCTTCCTGTGACCTCGTTACAAAACCACAGAAGATTTATTTTTAAGACAAGGAGACGATTGCATTTTGCAGAGCTGGAGCTCCCACCACTGCCTGATCCCCTACAGGGCCCCCAAAGGAAGCATTTCCTGAGTCACCTGTGTGCTAATCACCACCAGCTTCCTCAACAGCTGCAGTAGAAGTACCGCCCGAGTCCTGCGCACCTGCCTCCCCCACCTCATCTCACCAACGGTTCATGCTCTGAAGACCACATCCTGAAGGGACCAAACCACCTCCCCAGTTCCCCATCCGCCATCCTCCTCAGGCCTTTGAGCCACCTGTCCACCATGAGCTTCTAGGGGGACCCAGAATTTTCCTGAGCCCGAGAAGCTCTTCCTGATACCCTAAAAAAGGATTTACCTTTTCTCCATTACTATGACCTACACTTTTCACTTCAATTCACTCTAGTAAACACGTATGTAGTCCTTGCTGTATCCCCAGTACCGGGCTTGGTTCATCAGCGGACGTGATTCCTCGTGGAGCATACAGTCTTGGAGAGAAGACAAGCATTAACGGGGGATTAGTCAGCACTACTTAAGTGTTGACTATGATTGTGCTCAGTCCTAACCCACAAGCACACAATGTTTTGGCCAAACTGGTATACACACTATCTCCCCAAAGACCCCCCTCTCATCTGCCTCCCTTAGAAGAGGTGGTAAAGCCTGATGATTAGGATGCTGATTGGGTGCCAGACTGCCCAGCTTTGAATCCAGCCCTGCGATGTTACAAGCTGTGTGAACTTGGCCAGGTTGCTTAACTTCTCTGTGCCCCGTCTGTAAATGACAATAATGATGGCACCCAGCTTTTTGGGGTTGTTTGACAGTTAAATGAATTAATTTACATGAAGCTGTAAGTGTCCAGTGTAGCACCTGGCACACATTATGTAAGTTCACCTATTATTACCCCACGACTCAGGTTTTTTTCCAAATCACAATCATTTTTCCAAGATCCCACTTCCTCCAAGGAGCACCATTTGAGGTCATCAGTCTGGGGACTCTCTCCATCTCAGAAGTACCATGTCAGCACTAACCAGCTTGACTTAGTCGCTGGTTTCCAAAGGTGGCCCCGAAGGGACCACCCCTCTCGGTGCCATGCCCTGGTCAAGTCTCCTCTCACAATGAATCTAAACATGACTTTGCAGGGGCAGCCAAAGCTCAGGTGGTTAGAGCACAGGCTCATAACACCAAGGTTGCTGGTTGGATTCCCACATGGGCCAAGGAGCTGCAGCCTCCACAGCTAGATTCAAGACAATTACTTGACTTGAAGCTCATGGGTCCTGGAAAAACACACTGTTCTCCAATAAAATGTATTTTAAAATAAATAAATAAACAAACAAACATGACTTTGGCCATAGGATAAGGCTTAGCAGCTTCTGCTTTTGACTTTCTGGGAGCCCTGGACCATCATGTAAGATGGTGGCCATTGTGCTGGAAAGACCATATGGAGAGACAGAATGAAAAAGCCACATGAGAAAGTAGCCTTCAACTGCGAGAAGGACAGAGAGACACACACACCCAGGTGTCCCACCAGACCTCAGACTTGCAACCATGTCCCATGAAGACATCAGACATGTCACGGTCTTAGCTCACGCTGGGCTGGGCACGCTGGTAAGGAGGGCGTGAGGGTGGAGGCAGGGCTATTCGCACAAGGCATTCCAGGCCAGCAAGAACAGAAAATGGCAGAGAACACCCATTCTCACAAGATTGTCCAATCTGATTCCGGGCTTGGGGAGGGCGGTATGTAGCCATCAGCCTCATGAGCTGTTGTCATGGCTGAGCTGCTCGGATTGGCACCTCCGGGGTCTCCACACAAGCACCAAGGCGGGAGATTTTCCAAAGAACATCTCAGCCCCGGCAGGCAGAGGCCTGCTGAGTCAGCGGATACCACACCTCTGGAGGAGCTTCGGGGAACCCCACCCTAGCAGGCAAGAAGCAAAGACAGGCTCCCCAACCCTGACAACGACAGTTAAGCCAGCCTGTCATTCACTTATGTTCAAATAATAAATATTTGTCATGTCCCGGGAGACTGCACTAAGCACTGCTGTAAGGAGAGAATGCAAAGATGTACGTTTAAGTCACTGGCTCATATTTGTCACTGGGAGGCTCTCCAGTCACTCTCCCAACACCTGGCTTTCTTTTCATCACAGCCTCATCATTACCGGAAATTACCCTATATGTTCACTTGTCTACCGTCTGTCTACCCAGGAAAAGGTAAACTCCCTGAGGACACAGCCCATCTTGCCTGCCTTCGAACTGCTTTATTCCAGCACCTGGCACTTACTCAGTAAACAGCTGTGGAACAAGCGAACAATAAAAAGAATGAATGAATGAATGCATGCATGCCTTCAAGGAAGGAAGGATGGGTAGATGGATGCACGCCTGGACGCTCAGAGTGATGCCTGTATGAGTGCTGTCTTGCTGTCCCTCCTCACCCATCTCTCTCGAAGCTTTCAGACTGAAAGACCCTGCCCCCGAGCAGGTGGAAGATACAGTCATTATCTGAACAATCGGAAATTTGCTTATCACTAATTCAGATCAACCAGGGACATGCCATTTCCATAAATCAACCAACCACACACTAGGCCCGCCCAGCAAAGCATCAAGATGACAATAATAATCATGTGAATTTATGAAGCGCCTTTGTTCTGTAAAGCTCCAAACAGCCGACACTCATTATCTCATTAATCCTACAGCCATCTCTGCAGGATAGGCGGAGAATAGGCGCCTTTCCCCTTGAACAGGCAGGAAAATAATAATGATACTAATAGTGAATACTTATTGACCAGTTATTCTGTGCTGGGCCCTATTTCAACTGCTGTATAAATATTAACTCACTTATAGCTCTATGAGGTAGTCACTACTGTGTTTTTCTCGTCTTACAGAGGAGGAAGCTGGAATCTAGACAGGTTAAGGAATTTGCCCAAGGCCAGCAGGAGCAGAAGGAGGACCCCGCCCTGGGCAGCCTGCGTCTGGGGCCTGCTTCACATTCCACCCTGTTGCTCCCAAAACTCAGGAGTCACATCACCGGGGGCAAATGCAAAAGGTAGACCGATGGTGGAAGGCAGCTCAGCACTGGTGATGGTCTCAGCGCATCGGGGAGGCGACAGGCTCCAACTTCAGAAGTGCGTCTGTACTCCACGGGTGACATTCACTTGCTGGTTCATCTCGCCCCCAAACCAAGAGCCACCAAGTACATAGCGCAGCCATTTGGACCTTCTCCTGACTGTCGACGAGACACGGGGTGGGGAGACAGCGCTGGTAGCACTGGCCGGCAAAGTGCCATCGAGGCGGGTGACGGGACTCAACACAGGGACACAGACAGCCCATCTCTTTCTCCACCTCATCTTGTCCTCCCTTTCCGCAATGAGGCCAGGCGGCAGCCACAGGACCTTTTCAAAAGGAGCCAAATCCCATCCCCACCTGAACCCTCCAGTGCCTTTCCACCTAAAGCCCTTTCCTTAAGCAGACCGGGTCCTGGTCCCTAAAATGCCGATTCTTCTGGATCCTTCCACACACCCAACTCGGTGCAGATGAGTCACCTTCCTCCAGGATACCCAACCTGAGGGAGCCCCAGGCAGCCCTGGACACCCCTACTCTCATTCTCTTATCGTTGGCTTATCTGTTCTGGTCTGTGTACTCATTTACTATTTTTCTCCCCTAATTAGAACGCAAGCTGCATACCAGGGTGGTTTATGTATGACTTGCTCATGATGAATCCCCAGCCTGGAGCACAGTAGGATGCACAATTAATATTTGTTGAATGAACTATAATCAGTAACACTGAGCAGTTACTCCATGCCAGGTTTCTGGGATGTACACGAACTCGCTCCTTGCAACACCCTGCTGAGCCTGGTCCCATCATCACCCCATTTTACAGACGAGGGAGCCGAGGCAGAAAGGGTTAAACAACTTGCCTAAATGACAGACTCAGGGTGCGAACCCAGACAGTCAGGCTTTGTTCTACACCATGAGGAGGACCACGGGTTCTCCCTGACCTCAGGATACAGCCTCAACTCCTTACAACAATGAGGGAGCCTTTGGTGAACAGGTCCAATCTCCTTTCCAGCCTTACCTCTCACCATTCCCTGATGCACACACTGAGTTCCAGCCCCATGGAACCTTCTGGAACACCCTCCCTCTTTTGTCGCTACCATTTGCCCTTGCTGTTCTCCATCTGGAGCTCTCACCTTTCTTGACCAACTCCTTTCTTACCCTTTAGGTTCCAGCTCAGGTTTCCAGCTTAGGAAGCTCCTCCTGAGGCTTGGGGCAGGTGCCCCCTCTGCAGGTGTCCCCTTAGCACCCCACACATCCCCAATCCTGTACGTAGCCCACGCTGGTAGGCATGCACATTCACCTGTCAGCAGTGGCTCCACCTCCATTCATTTGTTTCAGCAAGTATGTACTGCATGCCCATGACAAGCCCAGCCTTATAGGTGCTGGGAGACAGCAGCAGGCAAAACAAAGTCTCCAACCATGCAGAGCTTTCTAGTGAGGGAGACAGACAAGAAACAAACAAAAATACAATGTAATGTCAGGAAGAAGGATGGAGACCCAGGGAGAGGAGACAGAAAAAGTAATGGGGTAGGGCTCCATTAGACAGAGTGATCAGGGATGGCTGTGCACTCCCCAAACCAATGGTCTCCAGTTGTTTTTAATCACACACCCCTATAACTCTTGAGGGCAGCTCCCCGTATAGGAATAGATATTTAATTACAGACTATATCTAATCACTGCTGTGCTACTGTATTATATAGTTCATTATAAAATATGACCCCAATGTAGAAATACCAAAAGGAGGAGAAAACCAATTACGAGGAAGAGATGTTCTAGAATGTCCTTCCGGACCCCTGGTGTATCGTCCTGCACACTCATGTACGCACCTGATTTAGAGACTATTGTGCCAGAATGTCACCTCGCCTTAGTGTCAAAAAGGAAAACACAAACAAAGGAACAAGGCCACACCCCGATCCTAGCTAATTATACACAGCAGGCGCCCAAAAATAATTTGTCAAATGACTCAGGGGACGGGGTTCAGTAGATGCCAGGTAAGTCAGCCTCAGACAGGTCATTTTCTAATTCTTGGTCTCAGTTTCCCCGGCTGTAAATATAGGGTGTGGTGTAAATCCCCAGGGGCCTCCGCGAGCCTACACAGGCGTGAAGCCCTAGGGTCGGGTTCACTCAGCCTGAACCACTGTTCTCGGACCTAGGAGGGGGCCTGCTGGGTCGTGTCGCGACGTGCAGCCGAGCTCTGGTGTGGACAGGGCTTTTATTTGCTGGCCTTTTACGGATTTTTTTACTGGTGCACATGGAAGGCGGAAAAATGCAAACAAAGAAACGAAGGCGCTCAAGCTCTAACCCCAGCGAATTCAGCCGACATTTAAGAGAGTAATGAAAACCATAAAGCTTGCACTGAAATAAAAGCTCCCAATCTCCATAATCTTTGGTGATAAAACGCAAAACAGCAGGCCAGTGACACCCATTCATAAATCCCATGTTCGTTTACCAGTGCTCATTCCTGAGCACATTCGCCAGCGCTGAGAACCCATTCTGTTTGTTCTTCTGCCCCAGGTTTAAGGCAGGTCCTTTAAGGGTCACAGATAGATGTCAACTTCATGCAGTGCCAGGGCTGCAAGGGGGCCAGGAATCAGTCGGTGGTGGCAGTTTGCTTCCCCTGTGGACTGCAGCCAGACACAGCGCTGTGATGGGTTAGGGTGGGTGCGAGTAAGCCCGTTGTTCAGTTAAGAAACCTGGGGCTCGGAGAAATCAACTCATCCAAGAGTTACATGGCTAGGAGTGGAGCCCAGACTCAAAGCCAAGGCTCCTGGCAGCTGGTCCATTGATCCCCATTCTTCTGGAAGGCTCTATAGGCAGAGTGGGTCTTGGTCATCTGTCTCCCACTGCCCCAGCGCAAGGCTTTGCTGGCAGTCGGTGGTGATGAATATTGAAGAAGAAAGAAAGGAGGTGAGAGAGGGAGGAATGGGAGGAGAAGAGAGACAGGAATTCACTTTATGGTTTTGCTGCCAATACCGAGAAATTCAATGCTAAAAACAACGACCATTCACAGAGCCCTGACTCGGCACCAGCTGGTGCATCCAGTGTTTTCAATGCAATGTCTCATCTACTCTTCTAACAGCCTCCAGGGAGGGCGCTGCTATTATCCCCATTGGATAGAAGGGGAAACGACAGCAGAGAGGTTCTGTAACTTGCCCAAGGTCACTCAGCAGGTAGGTGGTGAGCCCAGAATGTCAGCTTTGACAGCGCCAGTGCTTAGCCACCACCCCACACCGCTTGCCACAGGGAGCAGAAATCTGACTCCTTGAATTCTTTCCAGCACCTTCTGCTACGCTGTGCTGGAAGAGCGGGGGTGGCTCTCACATCGGGTGGAGACAGCATCCTGGTGACGCCTCTGTTCCAGCCTTCTAAGGAACCCAGTGCCTGTCCACAGGGCAGGGCGCGCAGCCAAAGCCCTGTCAGGGGACATTTTCACAAGTGACAGAAGAACCAGTCTCACTCTCAAAGGCAGAAGGAGCCGCCGCAATTGTAGATTTGGGCGGGAACAGTGAGGTCTCTGACGAGAAAGGGAACACAGAGGGACGATGGGCCAGCGGGTGGCGGTGGGACCAGGAAGCTCGAGGGGGATGAGGGCCTGGTAAGGGGGGATGTCCAGGTGGAAAGGTGGGGCCGAGAAAGTGGAAGGGTGGGCGTATCCAGGTGAAGAAGCACCAAGAAAATGGGCTGCATTGTCGGATAGCCCTGGCTCCACCGCTATGAGAACTTGGACAAATAACTTATCCTCCCAGAGCCTCATCTATAAAAGGAGGATAACAGTACCTCCCTTACAGAGCTGCTATAAGGGTTAAATAAAATAGTGCGCATAAACTGCTCTAAGCCCAGGGCCTGGCATATGAGAAGCGCTCGATTAGCAATAGCGATTGGTGGTGGTGGTCCAGTCATGTCAACTGATGTGTCAAGTACGGGGAGGCAAAGGCATGATCAGGTATGATGTAAGGAGGCTGCAATCGCATCACCCCCCAATCTTTAAGCAAGGGGAGGTTAACAGACCATATCTGAATAGAGCCAAGCCAAAGAGAGTCGTTAAGGGACATGCCCAAGGCTGAGTCACAGTGTTTTCTGGGCAGGGGTCATGGCTGAATCATCTGATATTCCAGCCCCCGGTATTATCGGCTTTGCACAGAGTGGGCACTCCACTAATGTTTTGAGAAATGTGCAAGCGGCTGCATCTCCTGAAATCTATAACGACATTATATTCCCTGCTTTCTCGCTTTGCTGGGTTCCCTTTTACTTTCCTCCCTGCTGATTCATTACTCCTCTTCCCACACGTCTTGAGCTTCTATTGTGTGTCATGGTCCTTCTGGACTCTAGGAGGGTATTAGAAGGAGTCGGGATGGGGCTATCATTGAAGCAACCGGACATAAGCATTGAACAACTGGGATGTGAATTATGTACTGGCCACATCCCACTGTCTGCTCCAAACAAGGTCTTTCCCTGGCCTGTGTGGGCTGTATGTGATATCTGAAAAGAGCAACCCCATTTCTGCCTTTTTCCTTCTCCAACCACCCAATCCTCACAAGCATTTCCCTAAGAGGACCACGATATGGGCTTACAGTGACTCAGCAGAGTTCTTTTTTTTTTTTTTTA